>NW_015090803.1:2284404-2449236 GCF_001431845.1 Calidris pugnax | reverse complement strand
GCTTCTCCTGGGAAGGGAGGCCCAAGGGGGGTTATTTTTAGTACTTTGAAAAAAATTTAAAAAAAAAAAAAAGCTAGAATTTAAGCACTCTTTGGTTTGGGGAAGAGATAATAGGGAGGGGAAGCAGGGGGGGGGGGGAGGGGTGGGGGGGGGGGGGGGGGGGGGGGGGGGGGGGGGGCGGGGGGGGGGGGGGGGGGGCGCGGGGGGGGGGGGGGGGGGGGGGTGTCTGTGGCCCCGGATCTGGCGGAGTTGCGGCAGGACCGGGGCACGGGGAAAGTTGCGGCGCTGACCGTAGGTTGGGGGGATCGCCAGGCGGGAATCGGGGGGCTCCGGCGACGACCGTCGTCACGAATGGGTTGTAAGAAACGTTCCCGGTGCCCCAGTCCTTCTGTGGCGGTGTGGGGTCTCTCCAGATGTGCGGCTTCTCTCTCGGAGTGGTCTGTCCTACAGCCCCCGCCGGCCGGGGGAGGGAGGGAGGGAGGAGGGCGAGGAATGCACTGCAGGAAGTAATCTTCATAAAAGTGACTGGAGGGATTACAGTGAAATGGGTGACATTGATTTACTGCCAGGTGTTTCAAAGCTGCGCTTCTGAGCCCAAGGACTTTTGCTGTTTCCCACGCATCTTGATTTTTTTTCCTAAAGATTGCTTTCCCTCCTGTGGAAGCTGTCTGTTCTTTCCCCTGTTGGAGGGGGCTGAAACCATTTTATGTATATGATCAAGAAATGCCACGCTCGTTCCTTGCAGCAAGGCAAAGTGGGACTTGTGGGGCAGTTCTTTTAATGCAAAAACGTGACAATGAATTTTTATACTGGTGGCTACTTCATCCTAGGAATCCGTGGGTTTTTTGTAACTTTAAGTAGGGTAAGGAGCAGGTGACCTTAGAATAATTAATGCTGTGGTTTTAATTTAAATTTCTATGACTCGAGCCTTATTGTTAATCTCATGAAGGAAGGAGATGCTTCATTTTGAAATGCACGGTAGATGCTTTGTGTTAAACTTAATCTAAAATTGTTACTGAAATGTACTTATTTGCAAAGCATGCACTCCACTTTGATACTTTCAAAAGCACAACTTCCTCTTTTCTGGTTGCCCCCGTTTGCCCCCCCCTCATCCCCCCCCCCAGCGTAATCCATTCACAAATCATGGCTCAGAATAGTGGATAGAGAACAAGGAATTGCTTTGTTTTTAAATGCTGTCTGAAGTAATACACGCTTTGTGATGTGAAAGCCAAATATCTCAGAAATATCTTCAAAACATCAAGTAATTGCCCATAATTTAAGTGTTCTTCTGCAAACACAAATGAATGGAAGGAATGCAAACGTTCAATTAATAAAGTTAACAACGGGGGGAGCACAGTTAAATGTATCTGCAATGAGGCTATGAACCTAGGGTTGAATCCCATGGAGTAGTTCTTGGGCTCTTCTAATCTAAATTTAAGCAAAAAGACTTTCCTTTTTATGATGGAGGAAACTTCTTTTTCTTTAAACATGCAACCTATATTTTGTACAACTTTGTCTGATTTTGACAATCAAGGCTCATTCTTGTTGGATAAATGGGAATTTTACAGTGTTGAGTTGCATAACTTTTATTATTAAGCCTTGAAGGACATTGAAAAAGGTGCTGTGGGAGTTAAGTTCATAGTCATGATATGGTTGTAAAGATAAACTTCTGGTTTAGGCAATGTGTAAGTTGGTGCAAAGTCGCCTTCCTGAGTATATAAACAGAGACATTGTTGCCTATGCTGCTGTATGTACCTTTGCTAATTAGAGAATAGACGAAGTTGACAAAACTCATTGATTTTAATGCAGGTCTGTGAGAAGCAGTTGAAATGTCAAGAATCATGCCAGTGTCATGTTGCTGCATGCCAGAAATGGTAAAGGCAAATGCACTTAAGTTAATTAGTAGGAAAGAGAACCTAAAATGGTAGAAATTGAGGAAAAAAACAAAAGAGTTTTCTCTATTGCAGCAGCAATATTGGTGAAAAGAGTGAAAAACGATGTCACTCTTAAATGCTGTTGAGTAACTAGGTAGGAATGGTTTTTCACAGTTGTTGGGGTCTTACAAGTCTGAATCTAATGTGGAAAAGGAGCTTATGAAAAGAGATTAGCAGCAGTGCTCTATTTTTATTTTTTTTAACCACTTCTTTAGCAGCTTGTCCAGGTAAACTGGAATTTTTTTTCAGGCCAGCAGCCATAGTATTTGCTGATGAAACAGTTCCATAGTTTTTTTCAATTTCTTTGGCTTTTTCTGTCAAGCTTGCACAGGGTATCTTGCAATGTGTGCAATGCGTCACCTACTCTCTAGTATTCATTTTGTGATCAAGAGAGGAAGCTGAGGTATATTTGATAAAATGAGGAGCATTAGGCAAATCCATTATTCTTTTGAATAGAAAAATGCCTTTGTCTCTAAGGTCTAGAAAGCTTTCTCATTTACTGAGGAATCCAGTATTCTGGTATGGACATAAGAAACATAGGATATCTGGGGTTGGAAGAAAGGGAGATTTGCCTTGGGTTTTCTGCATATTAATTGAATCGAATTCTACTTTTTTTCTAGCATCCCTTTCAAGCTGCATTTCTGACAGTAAATTTAAGTTTTGATTTAGGACCGGGAGGTTTTCTTGTTTTGTAAAATCAGCCTTTGAGAATTACTCCAGTTGGCATTTTTTCCAGAACTGACCCAAATGTAGTACAATAGGCCAAGGCAGTAGGAAGAGGACGGCTTTCGCTTTTGATCTTCATTATAATACAATGTCTGTGTGAGGAAAAAACAAACTGGTATCTTGTGGTCACCATACTGTCACTTAGAAACCTGCAAGCTGTTCATCATAACTAGGATTACTGGTTTTTTTTTCATATTGAATACCTCTTTCGCATAGTATTAACACTTTATTTTGATTTCTCATGTCTTGTTTACTTTACATACTTGAGCTGGTATGGAGACTTTGCAAAATCCGTGGAAGTTCTGGCAGCTTCTCGGTCAGGTGAACCAATAGATGAAGTTGGTCGGCGTTGACTTTAAGCTGACCTTTAACTTCAGGATTTCATTGTCAGGCCAAGAACTTGAAACATGGACAGAGATTTCATGCCTGGAATTTGGTTCATCTGTTGGCTGGTTTGGCAGCTGGGTGGACCAAGAGCGTAATTTCTGTGTTATGTACACAAAAGTGCCCAGTGAAAGCTTTTCCTTAAAGTACTACAATGTGTTTAACTCGGTTGTCAGGCGAGGTCATTCTTGCTGTCAGATGTTGCCTCAAATGCCAGCATGGCAGCTGAACCAAGGCCACCAAAATTATGGAGTACTTGAACAGGGACTACTTTCTATGCACTGATTTGTCTGAAGTACAGCTCTAGTGTGCCCATATGCTATTTCATTTGGCTGCTTATATATATACATCATAATCTCTCTGTGTGTGTATATAAGGTAGACATACCTAGCAAGACCATTGCATCCTGATACTGCTGCTAAAACAGTACCAACCTTTGGTAAATCAGTTGTCTTCAGAGAGTGCTATCAAAATAGTAACGTTAGTTCTGTTTGCACTGTTCTTACCATTAAGTCATACATGTGAGAACTATAGCTGAATCATTAATCCTATCTCATGTCATTAGATCAAAGTTTTATCTTTCCCTGAGAATTTTAACAGCTTGCTAAACACCAGATCAACACCAGCTACCTTAGGATTGAAAGAGCTGGCTTAAGCTGGAATGCAGAGGCTCGTGTGTCTGAGCATGAGACCCTCTCCGTACCCGCTTGTGCATGCAGGAGGGAGCACCGGTGCAATCTGTGTCAGTTACATTTCCCTACCTACTACTGCCAGGAATGATGTCTCCTGCTGGCCTGCCACTTCCTGGGACTGAACAGCACTCTCAGAGCCTCATATACATCTTTGCCTCTTCCAAACCGACATCATTGATCGCTCAAACCACCAGCTTTTTAGCTGTCCTCAGGGTGACCATTGTTTATCATACCTCACTGAGGTAACATAATTGTGCTAGTGGGAAGTATGGTTTGTATATATAATAGCAATCTACTTTCTTATTGCTGTTAGCATCGTCTATCATTAGTGGACTTCAGTGAATGGGAATAAACTGGTGAAAATAAACATAAGGTCAGTGTCATTGCTTGCATTTCAGAGGCAGAACAGTTAAAGGGAGTTAGGATTTTATCTTGGGCACAGCTGAAAAGACAGGTTTTGCTCAAATCATGGTTGCTAGATGGATTCTTGAGCTGTCATGAACTTTTTTTATTAATGAAAGCTTAAATTAATACCTATAAATATGATATGAAAGCTTCATTAAAATACAAAGTGTGACTCTAGTGAACATTAGAAGTGGTGTATAGAATTGATCAAACACCTGGAGGTTGTGTAAATGTATTGATTTTGTTGGGAGAGAATAAGGATGTAGATTTGTGTTGTAGTTAGCTGATGAGATAGTTGCCTTTTGGAGTAGGAGCTCTCCTCTGACACCCACTGTGCAGTCCTGCTTTTTTCTTTGTGCTTGCTATGAAGTAGCCATAGTGAGGTGATTCAATTCCCAAAATACTGTAACATTTTAGTTCCCTAAGCCTGCCCACTGTCAGTTTTTATACTACAGTTTAATTTCTTCTTTTTGAGGAAGAATATGAATGTTGGAAGGGAATGTAAATAGCAACTGATTTTAGAGAATTAACTGGGATTGAGAGATGAGGTGGAGACTTGCATGCATACAAAAACAGCATGTTAAAACACTGGAGCAACAGGAGTTACAAAAAAAAAAAGGGGGGGGGGTATGTAGCAGTGAATGAGAGTACCTTTAACTGTTGTTCATAAGGGGAAAAAAAGTCATGTAAAGAAGATGACAGTGTTGATAATCTTAATTAACTATGCTCAGTCTGTAGGCTGTGGTCAGATGTGGCCCACCCAGATAATTCATCTGGCTATTGCTTATCTGCTATTGACTCTTCTTGCTGGGCAAAGAAACAGCAGATTGCATAGTAAATATGTTGTCCTTGAGGGGTGGCAGCCACTGTCGTCTCCAAACTACTATCTTTCTGGAGGCTTTCAACCCATCACATAATCTTGTTGAAGGTGAGTATATGAACATGGATCTGCTTAGGAAACATTTCCCGCTCACTTCAGGATTCTTTTCCCAAACACTTTCTTTTATTTATAATCTTCGACAACTTCCTGACCTTGCGGAAGGCATTTGATTCCAATCCAGGTTCAATATAATCACTTTGGATTGATTTTGAGATGTCGCGGATGTCATGAGAGTCATATTAAAAACTTGCTACATTATCTTCATTCGCAAGCTTTTTTTGATTCTATGAAATGAGAAGTACTGTGTTTACAGGAGTAAATTTTTAAAGATTGTGTGCTTACTCTTAATGAACAATTGGATTAAGTATTTTGTGTAAGATACAGACATCTTACATATGAATGGTGAAAGTTATTTTATACTCTACTAATAACTTTAGCAGGATTTCAGTATTCATACAGGAAGATGTGCAGTTGACTGTACTGAACTTCTCTACTGCTTAGGAAATTGTGGAAATAGATAGATATTAGAAATCTAATGGAAGGAGGACCATCTGGAAAAAGAACACTGGACAGAGCGGGAGGCCTAGCAGAGACTATGCTTTGTGAGCAGGGAGGCTTCAGGTTAGATCTGATCAGTTAGGCTGATGTTTACCATGTGGCCTCATAAAATAATACTCATGTAAGAATTAAACCTCTGCTGCATCTCTACTAGTGTTTTCTGCCATCTTTACTTAGCAGGTAGTGTTTCTTTCCTCACTTGCACAACTTCTAATTGGGGTGAAAATCTCACCAGTCTTCATGTGGGTGCAGTAATGAGGTTATGCATGAAAGGGTAGGAGGGGCAGTGTTCATAACATATATGCAAAGTATGGTCAGTCTTCTTTTGGAAAACATAGGAGGTGGGACCGAACGTGTGCAAGATGTTGACTCTTATTGATTTGTTGATAGCAGAATGAAACTTGAAAAGGAAAATGTATCGGAATGTAGACTGAGTTGAACTGAACCAGCAAGTTTAACTTCTAATGCCATGATTATTTTTTTTCAAATGGTCTTCAGCAAATACTTACAAACACTTGACTAGCTAGAGCAAATGCTATGATGAAAATCCTTGAATGGACTTTTCTTGGCAGATATCCTATTATTTGAGCAGCTTAATATGTTCTGTTTTTTAAACAGAAATATGATTTGATTACATAAGGTTAGAGTGGTTTATAAAGGTTACCTTTTGCTTCGTATCATAATTCTCTCTCTAATAGCCTCTGGTTTTGGCAGCCTGTAATCCTAATACTCATGTTTTTAAATCTGTCCCATGTTGAACTGGTGGGGGAAGGGGAGAATAAAAATTTTAGACAGTAAAGCTAGCAGGAAAATTCAAAATCCTGTATTAATAGTTTTTAAATGGGTTGGCAGGTAGTTTGGGTTTAGGGAGGTGTTTTTGCTGTTCCACAAACATCTCTTCTGATTCAGTCAGGTTATTTCCCGTTTATTGTCTATCTGTGCATGTGCTGCAGAGTTTCCTCCTTAATTTTTGAAAACGCCGTTCTCGCAAGCCCTTTGAGGTACATTTGTACTGACATTTAGGGCTAATCCCGAGGGCTTCTTTCTACTTAACAGAGCCATTAAACTGCTGCTTTCAGAGCCTGTGGAGTCTGCACCCTATAACAGGACATGTGCAGATATTTTTTATTATTATTAACTCATGTAGCAAAACTTATTCTAACCATCAATCTTACCACTTAATTGGAGAACAAAGTGAATTTAGGACAAATATTGTTACAGTCTCTCTCTGCTTTACATCTGCAGTAAGTTTCATAGTATGTCCAACAAATAGGCTTCATTTCTGGCCCTGTAGCTGAGCAGAGCTTGTCATCTTCATCTGAGCTGTTGCTGGGAATCAAGCTGAGGTATTTATAATGTGGGTAGCTGGTGGGTCTGGGCTTGAGAGGTAGCATGAAATTGACCCTAATGCTCCATCGCACCTTACGTAAGTTGAAGCAGCCTGAGGAATGAATTTAAGGACATAGATACAAACAAAATAGATCAGCTTTTGTATTTCTCAACTTACTGCTGCTTTCCCAGGGTAAAAGCTCCTTTGGCATATGGAGAATTAAGTGCTTCCTATACTTCAAAAGTTCTTGCAGTTAAGTGAGGCAATATCCCAGTGCTTTTGAAAAAGAAATGGTCTATTTTAAACAAGGAATAACTCAGCGTTTGTACACGAGGGCTTCTTACAGCAGGAAATGGTATTTAAAGTGTCTCTCTGCTATGGGAGACCCAAGTCCAGTATCATATGCTACTTTTTAAAGGGCCTGTCTAATATAAGTCGCTGGGGTATGTGGGCTGTAATGATAATTACTTCTGGGTCTTACAGTGCTTATCATATAACTTTCTCTGGCAATTGATTTATATAGGTTATGTTAGTTTGTTAGTTAAAGAGCGTGTTGGAGTTCTGTTCAGCTGATAATCCATGAAGACAGAATTGCAAAACACCTATTCAAAACTTCCTTCATTTAAACAAAAAACCCCTTGGGCGACTACATTGGAAGTGAGGTTGGGACTTCAGTTTGATTATAGTTTTTTGGTGGTGTTCTTGATGGGATTGCTGTTATCTCCTAGACTGTTTTACACAGTATTCTTTACATTTGTTTAAAAAGAGTGGTTCACTGTATGCATGGACACCTCCTATCCTGTTTGTTGAATGGTAAATGGGTTTTGCACAAGGGAAAAATAGCATATAATTATGTAATTTTAAACTGTTTCTAGCACACGTGACTGGGCAGCCTACATTTTGTGCATTATTTGCTTTATTTTTTCAGTATCTGTGTTCATTTTTTGCAATTGGTATAATATAAATGGTAGTCAACTACTTTAACTCCAAGGAGTGTGATTTTTATTTATTTTTATTCCAATCTACCCAATGGATGGATATTTCAAGGGGATCTAGGTATGGGAAGCACCTGTTTGAGGATGTAGCTGGCTGGGAAGACCACACGTTGAACAGAATACTTGTGTGCTCTAGCCAGAGGATTTGAAAATACAGCAATGCAATTTCTTGATGCAGAAGGAAAATCTAACAAAACAAGCCAACTTGTCCTGAATATTTTTCTTTATGTTTATCCAGCTCTTCTCCTCCCTCCAGATGGCGCCCTGGCACCTCGTGCCCCCAGCATGCCCTGGTGGGAAGCTATGGTGGCTGCAGGTACCAGGCCTGGCTAGGCTCTCACCCCACAGTCCCACAGCACCCAGACGGTCTCCCCGGTTGTTGACCTGTCACCACAGCTTTTTGTGTTTTTTTTCCTTCCATTATTTTTTTACCCCCCCGCCCCTTTCCACCCTGTGGAGCTGTGCAGAGGTCTCTGGTCAAGGCAGGAGGGGAAAGCAGCAGGGGAAAATGCACTGCCCCATCCCCCCCCCCACCCCCCAGTCTGTTGCACATGTTGAATGTGCTTCCTTTCTATTCTAAACTTATCCCAAGGAGCATTTGGAAGTTCAGTTTAATAACATAGAATTTCGTTAAGTGCTGTTTGGAATGTGTATCTTGAAAAAGGCAGTTTCATCTTCATGGTTGAAATATTTAAAGTTTATCATTTGGGTATTAAAGTCCTTGAAAATGCCTTTAATTCTTTCTCTGGCCATAGATAAAATGCCTTAAAGTTTCATTTCTTCTAATTTAGGAAGTCAGCAAAACAAAATTGGAGCTTTGGCATTATTATATTTATATTAACAACAGAAGTAAATGAGTGTCTCTTTGGCTTGCTTTACTGTATAAAAAGAGTCATAAAAGCCAATGTTTGAGTTTTCCAAGAAGTTGTGTAATGCTACTGTGTTTTGACTATTTTAGCTTTTACAGGTGACTAGATTGATTTATCTAATGTCAAATGTCTGAAGTAATACTTGAAAAACTGTTGCATATGTCTCACAATTCATTTTACTCTGTAACAGTTTTAATCTTTCATTTGCCAAATAGAAAATGGGTTTTGACACTGGAGAGACTGCCTTAAACATTTGCAGCAGTATCTTAATTTGTGATGTCTCAGGTCAGCTAGTAATGACAAATGTAATTTTTTTCCTATGGCTAAACGTGTTCAGAAGCCAAGGAATTTTTAGTGCTTTAATTTTATAGTCCACCATGACTTTACCTACATGCCCCCCACCCTCTCACAGTAAAGCCAAATTTTTGCTTGGGAGAAGACTGGATGATATGTGTTCTGTCAAATATGTCATTCTCATAACTGTTTCATCACTGAATTTTATTTTCTAGCTTTTGCTTTAATTAGTGAACTTCAGGGTTCCTTTTTCCTAATGCTTCCATCATACCCTAGTTTCAGCACAATGTTCTTGCCTATGCAAACCATGGTTTTGTGATAGTACGTTCTGTACAGTGTCATCTGCTGCCTTCTTTCAGGGCTATCTTGAAGAAGAAAAAGCCACACAAGAGCTTTAAATGATAGTTGAGCAGTACTTTTACCTGAGGAGTTAAGAAGTGTTGTCTTCTATCTCAATATCTAATATGCTGTGCTGGAGTACCCGTGGATATCATTTGGCATTGGAAAACATATGGAAGATGATTCCAAAGGTTCCTTTGAGAACCTCCAGGAAGCTGCTGTCACCGATAAGATGGCAGTTCAGTGTTTTGAGTAAAGTCTGACTCTGAATAGCTACAGTATTACAGGTGCTGCTAAGCTTGCCTTCACCACTATAAATTGGCTTTATTTGCATCTAATTAAGTGGAGCGGTTCTCCCAAATTTCTCATAATCTGTTGGACCTTTCCTGGGATAGGTTTCTGCTGTGTTGACAAGTTAAGGCAACTTGCAGAAATCTGGTAAGTACAAGTTGCAGGATCTGCAACTGGATGCAGGGAGAGGGAAGCCCCCTTTTCCAGTGGCAGTGAGCTGCTGCATTGGCACACATCATACCCTGATCTGATCTCGAGTATCCATCAGTCCTCTGACCAACTTGCCATGAGTTATTGAGGGGTGAACACATCAAAAGTTGCTGCTAAAGCTCTTCTACTGTGCTGTAACTGTTTAAAAGTTTAAAAGAAATAAGATTGTCATTGCTTAAATGGTTATATGGGATGTTGGGGATTTAGAGCCGAATCCCTTTTCTGAATCAGGAAGGCTAACTAGTTTTCTAATTTAAATGCGCATTTGTGGAGAGAGAGTTGAGAGGGCATGTGGTCTGATGGGGTTTGAAGTGTGAAAAGTCGTGGAACAGGCCAATTTAATTTGTGTCTGGAGAGTGAGGAGAGACAAGATTTAGGATTCTGTGACCTAAGAACTATCCCTTGAGAATTTCTGCTAGGTCCTTCCCAACAACACTTCCCAACACCGACTCACGTGTCCCCTGCAATACACCCTTTTCAACGCTGCCTGAACTGCAACTGATCTTCTTGCTTTAGTGTCTTCCTTTCCCCATTTCTTTTCATGGGCAACCAGATGTTCATTTTACCTTATCCCATTTTATGTGGCAATGAGGGAGGAGGGGTACCTCCAGTCAGTACTTGTTTTTTAGAAAAATGGCATTAGACATTAAACTCATCTCTTACTGTTCATTAATGTAAGAGTGAGAGGCTATAGCTACCAGACTGTATGCTAATGTAGCCAGCTGGTCAAGGAGGTGATGTGTTTTGGCGAGGACATGCTCCTGGACAACAGGATAGACGAGGCAATGGTGGGGTGTAGTCTGTGAATATGTCCGAAATAGAATTTGTGGCAGAAAGGCATCACAGCTCCAAAGCATATGTATGTAATAGTAAGCCTAGCTCATGTTAACAGTGTTCCCCCACCTCCACTTTTTTATTGCATTTTCTTTTATTTAAAAGCCCCATTAACGTTACTTCTAAACGTGAATTGGATTTTACTGAAGTGACCGAGGAGCACAGTGGAATAGTTTGAGAGCTACAGTAGAGTAAGAGTAAGCAAACTAGAAATTCTGTCATATAATGAGAAAACAAATATGTAACTAATTTCACATTATACATGGCAGGTATTTAATATTAATTATAAATACTGTCTTAAATGCTGAGCACTGTAGTCACTGCATTACACTTAAACTGTAGTGGTTCTGTGAGGATACCTAATAAAAAGCAAATAATGTTTTGTTATTACACTTTCGTGTTTCTTGTGCATAGTCTTTAAAGAAACATTGGTAACCAATAGGTACAATTCTTAACAGGTTGAATTGAATTCAGTGAAAACATGCATTTTTGTTTTTGATTTAGACCTATTTGAAACAATATGAAAGGTATGAAATAAATGTTATGGATGACTGATTTTTAGATACTGCTTGCCATACTTATTTCAGAATAAATAAGACATTGAAAGTGGATGAAGAATGCAAAATGGAGTTAGAAGGAGAAACTCCAGTCTATGTATTGCAGGGAAGGATGAAGACCACTTTCTGTTGTTATCTACTTTTCTGGTCTTTGTTTATTGTATTGGTGATATCCTGTTGCCACATCAGTTTCACCCGGTGTGAGAATATGCAGTCACTTTGCAAACAGCTGGAAGTCTTTCTGCCCTCCTCTGGAGGCCACTATCTCTTCTGTTGGACTGTATTAATAGATCATGTGAGTACTCCTAATCTGCTTCAGGGAAAAATCAGGTGAAATAGTTTAAATCATCTTTAGAGTGATTTGCTTTTTAGCTGTGATTCAAGCTAATTTGGGCACAGAAGCAGATTAGGAGTGCTTCTGCACTCCTTAAAACTAGCAAATCTCAGTTGAAGGATAACTGCCACAGTCAAATTTTTTTGTGCTTTGGGCAATATTCATGCCTTTTCCTGTTCAGCTTTATTTGATTAAGGCATAATTGGATCTGTCTCTAGGTTTCTGCAAACCCTGGGCATATTATTTGGTTTGGTCTGCAGGTAGCAATGTATATATACATATATATATATATGTATATGCACATGCCCACAGCAGAAAATTACCAGCTATGTGCCTGATGAATGTAATATTTATGTCTATTTGTATCAGGTTATTGAAGGGTTAAATAGGATTTGAGTAGACATATTTAAGTTAGATAAAATTTGGTCTTTAACCTGGCCTCAATCACTGGACAGAAATTGTTCAAGTTAAATAGACTGTCTCATTCTGCTCTGATGATACTTTGTATTATCCACTCTGAAACATTAATTTTTATTTTTGTCAACATTCATTGTAGTAAAATATCAGTAAGTCAATATTGCAACAGATGGAGCTGAACAGTGCACTATGAGAGGCCCAACTTCTTAGACTAAACATAATCTACATACAGAAAGGACAATTTAAAGAAAGCATAGTCGGATAATATAGGTAACAGAACTAACTGCAGGAGGAGGAATAGCAGGTGCATTAAGAGATGTACTTAAAAGCAAATACTTAAAGAATATTGGATGAAATACTACCTTATTTTAACTTGCTAAACTGAGTTAGACTGCTGACATGCAACCATATCACTATAGATTTCTTTAAATTTCTGTGAGCTAACTAAAAATTATGTTGACATAATCTGTACAGAGTGGTTTGATATCTAATGTCCAATTTGGCTGGATCTACTCTTTCTAATGTTACACAGAAGTTCAAGCAGCAGGCTGTAGGTTATTGAGGGGTGAATACAATAGTTTGTTAAAGCTCTTCTACAGTGATATAGCTGTTTAAATGTTCTGCCAAAAATACCATTGTCACTGCTTAAATGCTTATATGAGATGTTAGGGATCTAGAGCCTTTTTAAGAGTCCCGTTTACTTTTTACCATGCTTCATATCTTACAGGGTAGAAACAGTCTGCCAGGCTACCTTGTGACAGAGTGATTCCTTAATTTTCAATCATGAGAATGATTGTAAAGTTGGTTCAACGGCATTTTGGTGTAACTAGTACTTCCACAGTCGCCATTGCATTGTAGCGTATAGACGACTTTATTATGTAATAGAGGTGATGGCTGTGCCACAGACGCCCAAATACTTAAAATATAATTAAAGTACCCCCAATGAATCAGAAATACCCTTTATTTTACTCTGTATTTTGGACTATTACAAAAATAAGTATTCTTTTCTGGATACATATGAGATTTTGCTACAGGATAGCGGGCAGCATGTTTGACATCAGTTTTGTAAGAGTCCACTGTAGTTATTTAGGTGTTACAGGTTGCTTTGTTCTGTAGTAGAAGACCATGACAAAAGTGGCTTGGGAGCTAACCATCCTCTGTTCCTTCTTGTGAAGCAGTCATGTTCAGCCCATTGCTTTCTATTATCACATTTCTCACAGAAAGAATATTTTGCTCCTTAAAATACATTATTCAGCTAATTGTCTTTTGGATTCCTTCCTGCCAACCTCATTTACCAGCCTTTAACTTAGAAGGTCCTGAAGCTAAGCTGCCTCCATCATGTTAAAAACAAGTGCAGCATGAATCTGTTTCATCCAAAAGAAACGTCCTTCTTGAACATATTTTTGGATTTGGTGCAAAGCCTTTAGAGTTGCAAGATGCAAGGCTAAGGTGCCACAGAGTAGCCCAATACCACTCAGAAAAAAACATGTAACACTATAGGGCCTTTTGAGCTTGTGGTAGTTAATATTGTTTTGAGGAGAGAAGTGATGAGTCAAGAAGCTGATGCTGCCAAAAGATATGGAACCAACACTGCCATCACTGTTGATGCCAGTCCTAGTGCAGTATCTGCAGTGAAATTGTATGTAGAGAAGAAAATGACCATTCAATTTTTTCATGTAGGAATTTCAAATTACTCTGTTTGCATCTTACCATTGAAACCTCTTGGGAATTTTGACTGTCCCAAGAAAAAATGACATCATCACTTTTTTCTTAGGTCTGGAATGTTGTTAAGTGTTATGAATGGCAGACTTCACTGGCAAAGTATGTCTTTTAGTGTTAACTCTTTTCTTAATAATTGCCTTGAGACATGGAATAGTTCAAAAGCAAGACAGAAAAAAATCATGAAAAAGTCTAATAGGCATCAGAGGAAGTGTCTGAAACTGTAGGCAGATATATGCCCACTACAGTGATGATGGGGAGCGTATCGTGGCTTTAAATGTGGTATATTGTGTGAAAAATATAAGCTGTGGTCATGGAATGCTTTAAAAACCTTGCAGCTCTTCAACAAAAATATTGAAGATGCCCTGGGCTCTCTAAAGAAGTTAAAGTGACTGTATGCTCCCTGTAGAATTTCATATCATTAAGCTACTGGCAGCATACAGTTCCTGATTTTAGCACTTGCTAAGCGTGACATCTTATTGCAAGCAGTGAAAATACCATGCCAAGTAGTGGCAGTAGGAATGCTGTAATCCTTCTTAAACACATTGGGGACATCCTGATATTTTTAATGGTTATTCTTAATGGTTATTCTGTAACCATTCCCATATTTCTCAGTATTTCCATTGAGCGTGGTTGAATGTTGGACTTGAAAAAATAGCTGCCATTCTGGTTGTACTAACCAACTTTTTTTTTTTTTTTCCCTGTGTGGGCTTTCTACTGTTCTTCCCAATCAGATAAGTCCTTTGGCTCAGAATTTCTGTCTTTTCTGAAGTTAGAAGCTACACATCACTGCAGAACTTCCTGCTGTTTTATTACTTCAGCATACTAATTATTGTTTGTATAACAATGGAGTCTTTGCCATACGTTTCTGAGTTGAGGGAGTTTGTTCGGAATTAGGAAATCTGAAGTCAAAAGTAGGATCATGACCAATTTTGAACCTGAGAAAACTCAGAATGATAGTGCTGCTGCCAATTCTGTCATCAAAAATGAAACTGATGGATGTCAACTTGCAGGATGTGTGTTTCTCTCTCAAATGGCCCTACTTGCCACAAAACCCCTAAAGATCAGTTGGGCCTTTCAAAATGTAGGGCACTCTTGGAAGCTTTCACCAAATACTGAATATTAGTTGAGGCTTATCTCGGAATACAAAGAGTAATTATATATCCATATGTTTTGAGATAAAACCATACAGACTAAACCATCAAAAATTATGTATTTAACCCCCCAGAAGGACAGAATTAGGACAATATTAAACTCTACTTCAGCTAAAGCAGCTGTTAAGTCCACTAGAAAGAAAAAATAATCTTCTTTTTCAATCAACTTCAGTAAAAGACTGTATGAACGTGTTTCATATCTCTTGTGAAAGACTGAGTAAAGTTAATGTGTTCATGACACATTTGTTGTGTTTGTTTTCTGGTGAGGTGCAGAAGCTCCGGTTGAGTGTATAGAGCGATTACATCTTCCATGTAAAACTCTGGTAGCTGTTCAGCTAGAGAAATTCTAGAAAAAAAATATTTGTGGACACCTAAGTACTTGATTATGTATGAATTTTCTAACTGGGGACGACTCATGCAGTATATTTTTATGTTTGTATTAAATGTAAGACCTAATAGAACCATTTTGCTGACATCAGCTTAAGTTAAAATGAAAAGAACATGAGATTTTTCTGAAACAAAATTGCCTGCTTGCTCTTCCATTTTGCAGAATTATGTCAGTTTTGGCTCAGGTAAACAGAGGACTGCTCTCCATCTCGCTGGCTCTTACACATGTAGAGCTCGTTTTATGTTTCTCCATTCTTACTGTTGGGGTCTGTAACAGCCTTGGTTTTGGGTTGTGGGCAGTAGGGAAGGCTCTTTACCTGTCAGAAGTAATTTTGCCTACAGGTATTGCTGGTATAAAATTCTGATCTTGATTAGTTGAAACTGGCTTAAATACCCATACATATTTTCCAAGGTTGTAAACTCAAAACAAGTAAGCATTTTCATGGTGAGGAAATACTGCTGTAGTGCATTGAATTCATTATGTGATTGATGGGTTACTGTACTTCCATTTTAAAAACCATATGCAAAACTCATTGTGGTAATTGCTTAGTCGTAGTTACAGACTTCAGAATAAGTCTTTCAGGATGTTGTGCTTGCGCTGTGATATGTAGGCAAGCAGGTGTTTCAAAATTTAATATGGAATACTGTATATATGTTTCTTTGTTTCAGTGGAAGTTACTGAACTTTCTCAATAGATTTTCCATAAAAGTGTTGCACTGAATAAATTCTTCCTTTGGATGCAAAGAATATGTCGGATATGGAGTCAATCTGCAACTTTTTCAAGAATCTAGACTTACCATCTCTAATTAGATGCTGTATGGCAGAATTGATTCTGTAATCTACATTTGCATTAAAAACTGACTCCTAGAATTGCTCAGATAGCTTGTAATGTTCACAGTTAGTTTGTATCGTGTTATTTTTTGGAGTTTGCAGATGTGAAAATTTTGTGCATCTGCAGCTGGAGACTTTCAGAGCACAGAAGTCTTTCTAATTGCAGGCTTAGAAATTTTTCAACAGATTCTGCTAGTAAGGAGATTACATATTCTCAGATGGCTATAAAGGGTCTCATACAAAGTCTAGATGATGGGGCAATAGTAGCGTGAAATTGATAAGGTTTTAGACACTCAACAACATTCCCCCAAGAAGCAACGCTCTGATCTTGCACTCTCTTATGATGGGAGGGTCAAATTAATTCCGTAGCCATCAGCGTAATTTGCCCTAAATGTTGTTAAGGTCTGGATGAAGTAACTGCATTGCTGTACGTGTATTGTTTTCCTATATGTTCTTACATTCTTAGTAGGCTGAATTTTATTTGAATATTCATCTTAAATAGTACTTTTGTCAAGAAAGTACTAAACTTAGGAATGTCAAAGCCAAAGATGTCTCCTTACAAATATAGCAGTAATTGTTGCTGTGAGGTGCTAGAGAATTGTATAGCTCCTGGATAGACCAAGTGATCGCTGTGAATAGCATTAACTAATCACCTTACAGCGTTACCGTGTGTCATCAAAAAAGCAGTTCCCAGGGTGAAATAAAAATCAAATCCAAGCATGAACAGATAGTTAAGATTATGTATTAGCAGCACATAACATATAACTTTACAGGCTTTATTTTCCAAGCTGCCTAGTTAAGCTTTCCAAATTAATGTTGCTGCTACTAAAAAAAAATTATGTCTCTGCTCAGTTATTTTGCTTTTGCTGCTTGTGCTCTGTTCTATGGTGAAATTGAAATATGCTTTGAAAGTGAGAACCATATCTTTATTAACTTATCTTCAGTTGTCTGCTGAACCAGCTATAATATAGGTATCTCCAATAGCGCCACAAAATTAATGGTACCATGCGTAGAGCCCTTTTGTGACCATCCCCCAAAAGGTTCCAGCTACAATACCAGGCTAATTTGGTGGTTGAGATTTTGAGTTCTGAAATGTACAAAGACTTTGGATTGTTTGACGATTCCTTTAAAGCTTAGCTTGGAGGAGGAGACAGTTCAAACAACAGACCTGACAGAAAGAGGCAAGGAGAACAGCAGAGCATCGCTTTTCCTCCTAGAATATCAGCTAAAATAAGAAAAGTCAACACTTACTGGTGTTAGTCAGTCAGGTCCTTAAGAGCTCTTGTCTGCTGAATGTTAGAAAGTGTGGTTATCTTCTTCACAACATGGACTGAGAACTTGAATATTCATCTCAGTCTTTTGAGCTAAGTTCTTAATTAGGCATGTGCTTCACGTAATTTTGTTCTTCGTTCTTCTCAGTTCTTTCTCAAATTGATTTGCCTCAGAAGGATGAGGGAGGGTGAGAGGGAGTTTTGGGAGACGAGTGAAAAGTTCCTGTACCTTGAGATTAGATGGAAGTGAGGGTTGAGGGCAGGAGAAAAAGGAGCCTTTCCCTTCAGTCTGGCCCTGTCACATAGTACTGCGTCCTGTTTTGTCACTGTAACCAGCAGCATATTACAGTTTCTTTTGTCCTTGGCTAATGTCTAGCCAGTCAGAAAGAGAGTTGGGTATAAACCCTTAATATCACCTATTCTTGCTGCTGCTGGAGATGGAAGAACTGGGGAAGGCAGTGACACCCAAGCCTGAAATGCAACCCCTACCGGGTACTGGCTCTTCTTGTCTCCATTCTGATTCCTCCCTTAGCTGCAGCCCTTAAATCTCTGATCCTTCTGGTGTTTCCCAGGGCTGTTTTACACCCCTATGAAATCTATAGATAGTTTTAGATACCACAACAGTACTACTGTAGAAATACCACTGCGCTGCGTTTCAAACACAGTTTGAAAAGTACCAAGATGATAAGAAGGTTGTGTGACTATGGTTTGGGATACTCACTGTTTGTTAGTGGCGCTCTCCATTCTGGCCAAAAGGGAAAGGGTTTTACAAGGTTCAGGCTTGTGCCTAAAGGAGTAGAGTGCTGTGAAGTGGGTAAGTGGTATTGGAGCATAGTACTGGCATCGTACATGGCTAGACCATACTGTTGAGTGGTGCTGCCAGTTGCTGCCACTTTGTCAATGCTTTGTGAAGCTGGCTTTGATACGCAGCATCACTCACCAAGTTTCTCTTTATGTATGTGTATGTTCATATTTACATTTTAACTCACTTTTGTTTGAGGTTACTATTAGTAGATGGAGTGAGCACCTTTTTTTTTTTTTCAATGTCAAAGTGAGTTACCGTAGTTAGAGTTCTAAATACTTCTTTTAGGTTTCTGTGGTCAGAAAGCTATTTTTTTTTTTCTCACATAGGTCTTCTAGAGTTCTAAATAATTTTTTTAGGTTTCTGGTCAGAAAGCTATTTCTTTTTCTCACATAGGTCTTCTCACAGTGAAAAATTAATGTACCTACAGTATTGCTAAGAATTTCTGCTGCAAAGACATGCCCAGCTGTCTCTGAATTCTTTCATTTGGGGAAAAAGAATCAAACACATTTTGAACGAAGAGGCTAATAGATTTGTATCTATCCAAAAGTATATTAGGAGGGGAGATTTAATTCTTACCTTTTAAGTGGTAGAACTACAATGCTGTTATGTTGAATTTCAATTTTGGGTGGTAATTCATTCTTGTTAAGGACTTAATGGGATGCTGCCAAAGCACAAGACAGTTGTTCCCATCCTTCTGAAGTCAGTTATGAAGTTTTACTAGTTTGAAACATGAGGGTAATGTCAATATGTATTCTTCTTGCCTATTTCATCTGCTTAACTAATCTTTTAATGCTCTAAAAGTAAACATTACTCATACTTTTGTAGCCTCTCCGAGTCTGAGTTATGATTTAAAAGTTTGAAAGTAATCCATGTTAGTAAATATCTTTGTTTCCTTTTTGAAGTTCTAGGATAACAACATTGACTGGGTTTTCAATGTGTTTTAAGTCTGGTCCGTAGCTGACTAGATTGTATGTGTCCTGTACGACATGGAACTCCTGCTTTGTCTCCTGCCATACTGCAGGCACTTGGCACTAAACAAATTAACAACAGACCTTGCTATACTAAGATAAGAGGCTAATTTTACAGGTACAGCGTTTCATAAATCACATTACAGTTGACAGTTCAGAACTAGAGAATTAATTTATATTTAGAAATCTATTCAAAAGGGAATAGTTGCAGGCTTATTAGAAACAAATGTCACATTGCTGTTTGATACAGATTTCTAGGTCAGAATGACTGATGTTTGTGTGAATTTTCTTATATAAACATGAATAATTACTTTTGAAAGGCCACAGTTTTATCTATGCATGTATCCTTTATAACTGCTTATTTAACATGTAAGAAAGTGTTCCTGAAAATACTGCACTTTTATTTTTTTATTTACTTATTTTTAATGTCACTTCACTGATGCTGTGATAGTTCAGTCAGTGGAAACATGCAAGTTTACTGACATCTGGACTTGAATTTCAATTCTTTTGTTCTTTCACTGTGTAGTTGAAGAAATCTGCTCATGACCTCTGTGAGTTGTACTTCAGATATTAGACTTGCTGCACTGATTAAACAAGTAGGAACTTGATGGGTCATAGTCTTGAATGACATTAGCTTTATTCTCTTGAAATGAGTTAGTTCAAAGTAAACTATTTTGGGAATATTTTTGTGATATTTTGGGAATCCTAGATATAGAAAAGAATTTGATGCAGTTTTAAAATTTGTGTTAGAAGTGATGCGTGTTACTGATGTAAGTGGATACTTCCATAAAATAGACAAAATGAAAGATACAGATAGGCTTTTCTAGTCTTGAATACTAATTGTCTTTGGAAGTCTTTCATGCTAGTTTGCTCATCTAACCTGTTGTCTGTTACAGTATTCCATTCGGTCATGTGGAACCACTTACCTAATGAATATAATCTTTAACACTTCTTTAACTACTGAATTTCACGTTATCTAAATTTCCATTAGAATATCTAATTAGGTGGGTTGGGTTTGTGGATGTTTGTTGTTTCAGAATCGTGTTCACCCAGGCTTTTCTAAGCCTAAACTTTCTTTACAAAGCTTTACAGCATCCATACCCATAGCCATGTTAGTTTGGCATTTCAATGATCATGTAGGAGTTGCAGTTTGGGGTAACCTGCACTGCAATTCTTACAGCAGTCTGATACCTAATTTGAAGAATTAATGGACTCTGTAATAATTGAAGGGTTTTGCTATCTGAAGTTTGAGAAATTGGAAAAAGTATGTGCCAGAAAAATGGAAGATTAATGCCTTGATGGCAATCCATCAATGTTTTTTAATGGTATATAGGCAATGTAGAACTGAAGGTATCCATGGAAGGGCTTTTGTTCTACAAGGGATTTTCTGCAGCAGAGAATGTACAAGCTTCGAAGATTAAACTTCATCTACATAGAATCTATGTTCTGTAGATTATTATTGATTGAAAGAAGGGAATATGCCAAGAACATTAATTTGATAGTGTGAACAAATAGACTGATTCCCTTTGGTGCATATCATTACATTACATTGCCTCTCAATGTTACATGAAATAGAGCAGCAGCAGATGTAGTGGGTAAGCTATCCTGCCTCAGAACGGGACTCTTGCATTGATTATTCCGTGACTCTAATTCTGCGAAGTGATATTCTGGATATGGTAAATACTTAGTTGATAGACTATATTTGAAAACTAGCTTTGAAAAGGAATGCAGAAAATTACAGGAGTGTTTGTCAGAGTGCTAGAACACTTTTTAATGTTTACCAAAAAATCCCCCTCCAAAACGGTAACACTTTATCTGCGTGTATGCACTGGCTGTAGAAATGAAGAAAATACAGTGATTAGTAACTGAGAATTTATAATGTACTTTAAAACTCTATAGATTTAGAGAGCACCATTGTACTTACATACTAAATGAGATGCTAAAGTTCAATTACTTTCTAGGACTTAGAAAACAGATTATTTAAGATGTCCCTAAAACTTAGGTTCCTGATTTTTTTTTTTTTTTTTATTCCCCCCCCCCCCTTTTCCTTTTTTTTTTTTTGGTTTTACTTATAATTAACACATTCTTTTGCCAAGTTGCCCTGTGCCTGGCTGCGGGTCACTTCTCCTGGTAATTAGTAGCCCTCTCCAGCAGTCGTTAGTTGTCCTGATTTGCATAACGTAGCTGTTGGGAGCGAAGGCGTGTGGTGTGGTAGCATCACGCACCTAACGGTACCCAAATACTCATCCTCCGGAACTGCGGTTCTTTTTTTTTTTTTTTTTTTTTTTTTAATTCCCCCACCCCACTTTCCTCTATTTCTTTCTAGGTTTAACTATAGATCAACACATCATCTTGCATCCCATGGGTTTTATGAATTTTTAAATTGGTTTGATGAAAGAGCATGGTATCCACTGGGAAGAATAGTAGGTGGAACTGTAAGTATTGTGATAATAACTTAAAGATGAATTTGCAGTAAGTTTTCTTAACTTTCAATACAATTTGACATTGATAAAAGGAGAATGTTAATAAAATATGCTTTTAATTGTCAAATTGCTGCAGAGGGAATAGCAAAATGTTTTAATTTTTAGCAGCAGGAGACAGTAAGTCAACATGCTTTAATCTTTATCCAGCAGCATACTGTGAAGAAGAAATACAGAACTGAGTTTTACTTCCTCACATATGAACTTCTGATTGTAATAAATAAGGATATTATGACTCTTGTAATTCTGGTGCATAAAAAGAAAAAAGGTCTTTTTGAAAAGCAGTTATCTAAATCTCCAAAGGCATAAGTCTCAATCCAATGATATATATTAAATGGACTTCATGTGTGTGTGGAAGATGGTAGGATTTCACTAGGAAAAGACCTTTTGAAATTAAATCAGTGGGGCACCTGTATGAAGCATCAGGAGTAGGTAAGACTGGTATCAATGCAAGCTGCATGACAGGAAAGGTGTACAAAACAATATTACCAAATCAGAGTACAGTATTGTTCATTGGTAGAATGGCATTAGTAATGCAGAGTAACACAGCCACGTGTTACTTAATGTGTGAAAGTGTGTTAAAACTTCTTAATTATAGTACATGCAATTTAAATGCATTTGCAAATTTTTTTGTAACAATTCGATCACTGTTTGGTTTAGTATCTTAGAGATACTTACTACTTTTTATGTGACATCTGTGAGTTTTTTCCATACTTGTCTTGTACAAAGTTAAAAACTTTAGGAAATAGAATTAAAATGTTGATTGCATACATCATTTTACAAGTCGCATGGTATACTATGTTTTGATAGTTTATCTTGAGAACCAGCTCTCAAGGATATATGCAGGGGAACATTCTGTCATCTGTTAATTTAATTTAGTACAATGCCCTTCTTACCTTTCAAAATAAACTAAGGCAGGTGAAGTACATATTAGCTTTTCTAGTACATATTGATTTTTTTCTAATGTTGATAAATGTGGGAAGGTAGAATTCCTATTAAGAATATTTTAAAGTTCTCCAATATTCTATGATGGGTTCAATAGATTTGTGTAAGTCTATGCTACCTTTCCTGGAGGACATCTTAATTCGATTTTATAGGACTTCATTTTAATCCTTTATATTCAAAGATGTCTACAGATGTCTTGTAAACATATAATAAACGGACTGCACATCAGCTTTAAAGCTTTAAAAAAAATATAAAAAAAATCTTTCTTTGCGGGTAACAAGAAGTGAAAGAGTGGCATGTTATATTTTGGAAGAAAATGTATAGGGCTGGGGAATGTTCTTGGATTTCTTCTTGTTGTCTTTCGGGTTTTTGGTATTGGGTTGTTTTCTTTCCTCTTAAAGCTGTTAGCTGCTTGAAATTATCTCGCAAACTTTAGATTCTGCTTCCATACCTTAACGACAAATTCTTCTCATTATATGATAAATGTCAGGTAGGATAGGATATTATCTCTATGCTGCTTATTCATTTACAAAATGGATTATATGCAAGCATTTGGATAAAATTTAAAGAACCTCTGGTATTCAGCAGTGTTGTTCAAAACATGATTAAAGTAGTATTAAAATAATTCCATTAGCTTTACCTGCTCAGTGCTTGTATCAGCCTAAGAAATGACTGTTTCGTTGCAAATTATATACAAATAAACCTACCATGATTGTTTTCTGCAATAACTTAGTGGGTTTTGCTTTTTTTCCCTCCTTTTAGGTATACCCAGGACTAATGGTGACAGCAGGCCTTATACATTGGATTTTAAATATGCTTAACGTGACAGTCCATATAAGAGATGTATGTGTGTTCCTAGCACCAGTTTTTAGCGGCCTTACAGCTATTTCTACTTTCCTGCTCACCAGAGAACTGTGGAACCAGGGAGCAGGGCTTTTAGCTGCCTGTTTTATTGCCATAGTTCCAGGTTACATATCCCGATCAGTAGCAGGATCATTCGACAATGAAGGCATAGCTATTTTTGCACTGCAGTTCACATACTATTTATGGGTAAGTAATTGCTGAGTCTTTTGCTTTGGAAAGGTTTTTTTGGTTCCTCCTTCCAACCAAATGACTGATTTTGCTTAGAATCCATTGAATTCTCATTTTCCTCCCTCTCATCCATCCCTCTTCCCCTTGGCTGTTGATCAGGCGAGTACTGAGAAGTCACATGAACTGAACCACTTCATAATCATGCTCTTTAATTTGCTATCTAAAAGTACTGTTTAAATGAAGCATGTGTGTCCTGCAGTAGTAGTAATAATAATGGTAAGTCTGAATTTAAAGCAAACAGAATGATTATTTCTGTTTTTCACTTTGGAGGTATTAGTATTACGTGAGCATCAAGCTTTAGCCTCCTTATTTAGCTGGTGAAAAGCAGTAGACTGAATATAAAGTGCTTTGAATTGTCTTCTGGATAAGCTTTTGACTGTATGGAGGGTCTGGGCTTTGACTTAAGCATCCAAATTAAATACCCAAAGCTGTCCAGAGCAAGATATTAATATTGCTTTCATGCTTAAAAAAAATAGTCTGATGTCTTCTAATTAGCCTGCTTGATAGGGAAGTGTGTCTTTCACTCCTTTGTCTGTAGAATTGCATCTATAATGCGGTTTTGTATAAAGGAGTTTAGGCAACGTGGAGTTTTTCTGGACAGCTGCATCTATTTTGAAAATACTGCAAGTAGAATAACTATATTGTTAATTCACCTTAGAGACTGTATGGTACTGTCCTTTGCACGTTCCTTGAGTGCATGAACTTTCATTTTGAATGTCTCCATGTGTGTACATGCTCTGTTGCAGCTTTTCCCATTATTTTGTCCAGAGTTCTACTTTTCATAAGTAGATGCATACTCACAGGTTTTTTTTTTTTTAGCTTAACAATATTCTAAGTTTGAAATATTCTAGGTAGAACTAAAATGTAATAGAAGAGAATTCAAGTTTTTCATGACTGAGTGATTGATGTTGCATAAATGCAGCTTTTTTAAATCTGGACTTAGAAGAAACTGCAGCTGTAAAGGTGTACTGCATTTGATAACAATAATAGAATCCACCTATGTTGTTACTCTCTAACAGTTAAAGCATGATAGCAGTTATCTGTTCTTGTAACTGCATAGTGCAGTAATGGTTGCATGAACTCTTGTAGAATTATGTGAATCAAATATATTTTATAGATAACTTTCTCGCTTTATTTGATGTCCTGTTTTCATTCCTATTTTACCACACCACAATCACCACCATCATTTTTGGACAAAATCATACTCCTGGGCCGTTTATGGATCCTGCTAAACCTTTAGTAGGTTCTGGATGCTCTCATTAACCTTAAGGGATGTTTTTAAAATTACGGAATAGCTCTTTTGTCTATAATTGCAGAGTTGGGTCTGATGCCAGGCAAAGTCAGTTGTGGATAGTCTACACTTAGTCTTAGATTTAGTCTAATGTCTTTGAGAAAGGAGCACAGAGTACTGCAACAACTTTTCTAGTTCAGCTCACGAAACAGAGTGTTGCATTGCAACCTGCCTCTGCTTTAACTAGAGAGACAGGTATAAGTGGTTTTGTGTGTGAATGAATTGCACTTGTGATTTGGTTGTATGAGCATCAGTTCAAAAGCATACAAATATAACTTGATATGTGTTAAAGAATTTCTCTTGACAGTTGTTTTGGAATTAAATTTTGGAATATTGTCCGGTATTTGTTTGTAATTCATAAATACTTTATTATCTTTAAAGGTGAAGTCTGTGAAAACTGGATCGGTCTTTTGGACAATCTGCTGCTGTCTATCCTACTTTTATATGGTAAGCCTTTATATATATACACTAGTTAAACTATTAGAGTAGGGCTTGCGTAATCCATATGTTGATGAAGAACAGAAGATTTTAGTCTTTGTTGGAGCCATAATATAAAATCATTGCTTCATATTACTAATAAAACCTTAAATATATGAGTTAAAAGGCATGATAAATATTTTGAAATTTAAAGCATTTAAATAAACACAGTAAAAACAATTTTTTAAAAAACTCTTAAGTAGTGCAACTTACAAAATTATCCTATGCTGTGAAAAGGTTCTCTGATTCAGTGGGATCTTTGTTTTGATGTTTTGAAGGTGAATTAAGGTGGAATTTTGATATTCTTGTGTCTGTGTGTCATTATTATTAAATGCAATAATAATAATATTTAAAATTTATGGACAAAGTGACACATATATAACTTTGAAAACTATTTCTTTGGGTATAATTATGCCATAAAGTAAAGCCACCATAACAGTTGAATTAATTCAGTCTCAGATTAAATGATCATAAAGTCCCTTTTCATTCTTGATCTGTGAAAACGGAGGCTGTTACAGAGATGTTCCTAAGGGCTAGCAGAGGGGGAAAACAGTAGTAAAACTGAGGACATAAAACTAATAGCAAAACAGAGAAAATTGGTTTACCCCCTTTTCCACCTTCTGAAACCTTAGACTTGAAGAATTTTCCTGTATGAATCCGTCAAAGGTCCTTTTTTCCTGTGATAAACTTTTTTTTTTTGTGTGTGTCTATTTGAAAAATAAGTTATCCTCAAACAAACCAGTGGTGGGACAGTCAGGCTAACTGCTTGATGTTGGTTAAGATTGACGTCTCAATTACTGCTTTTCTACAGTCAGGTAACTAGGCTTGCAAGGAAAAAGGTATTTATGAACAGTTTTGCATGCCTTAATTTAAAGTACAGCATTTATTCAGAGGTTATCTGGATGCTGCCTGGATTTCCTCTGGCTTATAATGTTCATTGGGTTTTCTGGGTGATTTTTACTGTTAATATAGCAAATAATAGTCCTGTATATGTTGCCAAAGAGGATAGCTATCTCCTGTTAAGGGTACATTCTTCCCCTATTTTTCTTCCACTTTGGCAAGTCATTAAATAAGCAGCCACTTCTTTATACACATAGCTTCGCTGTTTATATACTGTTACAGTGAAGAGATCCTGTAGGTTTGGTACGCGCTTATGTGCAGTACAAAATCAGGCAAGTAAGTTTTTGAATTGTTATGTTTATTTATGTCTTTTTTTATATTGTGTCAATTTATTGACAGGATCCTCTAAAAGTTCTCTTCATAAATATGCAGATTACAAACACGATACTTTTACAGTTTCACTGCTGAAAAATCACATGGTAACAAGTTCTTCCCATCTTAGGCTGACTAAGGTCTTGGTCTGCGCTATTTGTACCAGAGGGAGGGGATGTGACATAGAATGTGCATGATGACAGGTCATATGGAATCAATGTCATCATCATGACATTCAATTTTTGAATGTAAATTAATGTGGGTTTTCTTCTTTTATTTTCCTTTCAAGTGCTGTCAGCTAGTGAAAGGTTAAGATTTGTCCCTATCTTAGCCTCAGTGATTAGGTGATAGATTTGTACTGCTTACAGAGTGCTTACTTCATCCCTGGTGGCTTTCTGTATATTGTATTTCCCTTTGGAAAAAGTTGTGTTAAAATGCCCTTCTAGACATTTTGCTTAGGTAAATTTTTAGGACAAAACATAATTGTACTATTCATTATATAGTATTCATTTGCCCTTCTCTGATGGAATTAGTTCTGTTGTCAGTGTAAGGTGAAAATGAAATCAAATCACAATCTTGAGGTAATAAGAGTCAGTCCTTGCATGGGGAGTTTGGGGAACAGCTCCTTGAAAGAACAGGTATAGCATGGGCTGACAGAAATCTTTCTTGATAATTAAATCTGCTTAATATATGTAGCTAATTCACAATGGTAATTTGACTCATAGGATTGCATTGCATTCCATAAGGTGAAGAGGTTTTTCCTTGTGTTTATGTTTTTAGCATTTATTTGACTTCAGTAACTTCTGCTTCAGATAGCTTTTTATGACAAGGAGGTAAAATTAAACAAAGCTTTACACTGAAACAATCCTTGTATAAGTAATAGCTTGTTTTCACTCTTTATGCCCATCTATGAGGATGCCTTAGTTCTGTTTGAAAAGTTCCAAAATGCTTCTTCAATTCAGTACAATCTTAGGTGCTTAGATTCGATTTAATTTAATATTTTGATAATTGGAGATGCAGGTCTCTGGTCCATACAAACTGTCTGCTACCTGCTTCATTCAAACCTTTTCCTAATTATAACGTCCTAATTGCATATTTGTTCTTATTCTATTCTGTATTACCTATCTTCGTATCATATTTTCTCGTATTAAATAAACTTACCTGTGTAAACCATGATGCTTCATGCTACTAATTTGGCTATAGGATCTGGATGATCTGAAATGAGTTTCTAGAAAGCTTCTACATTTCTAGTCCACTTGTTTCACATTGTCTGAGTTGGTTACCCCGAATTTTGAAAGGCTGGGGTTTGTAGTATTAGTATCAAAAAAAAGTATTCCTTGGCCTTGTCCTTATTTTAGAATCTGTTCTATAGAACATAGTCATTTGGGTTTCTTTTTGGATTCTAGGGCTTTAAAAATAGTCGCATGAATCTAAGCCCTAAAGTACAATTAAAGTGAAAACCACATTAGCTTCTGCATTCTAAAAATGAAGATCTAGGGTAGGCATGGTGCATATGGGAGAAGTCTAGACTGTAATTTGGAAAGGGGACATGTGTTTAAATACAGATTGTCTAGTCAACATTAGCCCTTCTAAATATGTCAGAAATTTAGATAACGCACTGTAATGATATCTCATTAAATCTTTATCTAAATCAGCAATCAGTGATGTATTGATAACATTGTAGTGTTTCAGTTCCAAGTACACCATACCAGCACTTCTCAAGTGCTGCTGTGACTACAGGTTCGCAACATCCATTGTATGATTGTACGCAATGCCACAGTGCTCAGCCCCGCTTCCCTGGGCATCCACACCCTTCCTTTTATTCCTTCCCTTACACGGCAACCTGTTCTGCTCCTGGAGGGGTGTACCTTGCTCCCTTTCTCCTCTCTGGCTGGAGATACTGTTAGCTGTCCCCAGCAGAGCACAGTACTAAATTTGTGTCTACTTGGGAGTTACGCCGCTGCCTTGTGCTGCAGCCTTTTCACGTGAGGAAAACACCTCAGCATCACATTCTTCTTTGCCAGCGTGATCATATCGGCTTGGGAGGAGGAGATAGAGGAAAGATAGCTTTGAAAATCCACCAGCCCATTTCAAAAGTCTTTAGTATGTTGATATGTGGGGGTTTTGTTGAGTTTTTATTCTTTGTTGATAATAAATATTGAGAAAGACAAGCAGCCAGAGCTGCCAATAATACAACCAAAATCTAAGTGGAGTTTTTGTTTTCTTACTAGACTTTCAGAATGTATAAATCCAGCATTGGCTATCCTAGGAATTCTGCCAGTATTTTCAGATCTGGTTTCCTGTTCCATTCCTCACAGGTCTCTGCATGGGGTGGTTATGTTTTCATCATCAACCTTATTCCACTGCACGTGTTCGTTCTGTTGCTGATGCAGAGATACAGCAGGAGGGTCTACATTGGTAAGTTTTGTTTAGTGAACGTTCTCAAATGCTTAATCATGAGACAGAAAATTAATTATATGGATGTGTTTTGTATCAAGGGAGAACTAAGTAATTGCATAACAGGTTGCATTTTATTAATTTGACTGCTGATTATAGTCAATTATTCTCTACAACGTGAAAATGAGGGGTAAAAACATACTCACACTTCCAAGATTTCATGTATGAAGCTGTTAATTTTCTTCTTTCTTGTTCACTAAAAAGAAAAATAACAATTGGATGGATTGATATTTGTAGAACTCTTTTAATATATTTTATAGATATATTATGTGTCTGTAATAATGTTTCATATTTTTCCTTTTCCTAGTATGTTAAACAATTGCTATTTTAAAAGGTTGTGCAGCAGAAATTGTAAAAACATACAGTATATTGTGACATATATGATAAGAAAAGACATAGGGAATTTTAAGCAGCCATGTATGTTTTATATAACATAGACTGAAAAGTAGTGTAAGAGTCTGTCCACTCCACATGAATCCTTAAGATCCTGGGTTAATGGGTCAGCCTTCCTTCCGGTTCCAGAAATTCATGAATAGTGATCTTAGGAGACTAATATTATTTTTTTTTTATTTATTTGCCTGACATTTAAGTACTCTGTAAACTGTCTTTAGAGAGACTTCACCAGTTAAATCAGTTGGCTATGGTGTAGGTCTGTGAATGAAATAAATAATAAGCAATTAGAATATTCAAAGATTTATAAGACAGCTAGAATATTTTTGACTCCCTATGTGAAATCTTTATAATAGATAGTTTGAGAACGTAGTATGAGTTGAAGTGTAATATCACAGGACATTTAATATTTGTAAATGTATTTTTGTTACCCATTTTAATACTGCTTTATCTTTGTATTTTTAATTAGTTTAATGCTTTTTTTTAGTGCCTACTACAGAAATTAAATATATATTTAAACCATTATGTACTATAATAATTACTCAATTAACTTGAGTTCAGTTTTGTATTTTTGTTACAGAAACTATAAATACAGGTTTCATGCTTCTTTGTTCATCTATTTATGTAATTTGGAAACAGAAATTCTTTTAAAAAAGGAAAAAACATCTAACCCATTTTTAATGTTAGTATTACTTAAGTTCTTCACTAACTGCTTCTTCATAACTTAAGGGGAAAGTGATTTATCTTGTTTAGCTTTTAAAATTGTTTTATTGAATATTTTCATTTTCCAATTTCTGTGAGTTAGGCAAGAGAAAATTAAATCTACTAATTATAAAATCCTGAAGCTATATGGTAACCAGAAACAATAAAGAATAAATACTCTTGCCTTTTCTGCTTTCAATGAACTAGTCTTTGAACTAGTCTGGGGAAAACAGTACTGCAGGTTCATATGAATTAAAGGTTTTGGCAGACGTTTGTTTTGCAAATAGCTACAGTGTTTTGAGATGTTATTGCCCTTCAGCTGTACTTCAGCAGAGTTGTCAGAATGAAAATGTAATTGCTGCTCTGCTGTTTCATTGCAACTGCTGGCTTAATTTAAGCTTTCATGGGAAGTCTTACACACATAGAAGGCTGTATGTGTCGCATTAGTATGTGATTCTAGGTTTGTTTAACAGGATGTTTTTGTAAAACAGGTAAGAATGTTCAAGCACTTCTGAGAGGAAATTCAAGTGTTCTTCACTTGCAAACTATTCAGATAGGGAGAAGAGTTTACAAAGGTTCATTGAAATAGGGAGAATAAAGATATTTTTGTAGTTTCTGTGATACGCAGTTGCTAGTGTGCCTGTGGCAGTCTCCTAATTCTCAAAAAAACTACCAATGTGCAGCTAATATCTGTAAACTATTGTCAGCCAACAGTAGCTAGTAAAATCTGCATCCATTTTACTATTACTGAGAATTTGGGGGGTTTTAATCTCGAGATCAGTTGCATAATTTTATTTAAAACTAGTTTAACTTTTGTAACAGATGAATGTTTAGTCTAACATAACGTAAATGTAGAGGACAGTATCTGGCAGCACCAAGTTTTTAAAAATAGTGATGGATTCCTGGTATATATTTTTCATGTGTGTGTTCATACACCAAAGGAAAGGTTAATGGGACATGATCTGATATGCCTGGCAGTGTAATTCAGAATCATTTAATGACTAAGAATTTCCCAGAACGTGAACCTTTTGCCAATTTTAAAATATTGTACCACTTGCATGCAGATGAATTTATCAGCCAGATAACTTCTGACCCACTTGGCATCAGTGGTGATCATGCTTCCTACACTTGAAAGCTTAAGATGTGCTGCTTTTTTTTTTTTTTTTTTTTTTTTTTGTTTAGCTATCTATCAAAATGAATATTTTTTTCTAAGAAAATTCCCTTTAGAAAGAAGGAAGTAGAAGAGAACAAAGGCAAACAGCCTGTGACAATGACTCATTATGTTCCTTATAAATTATAGCTGTGAAGTCAATGCAAATTGTTTCTCACAGTTTCAAAACCCACTATAAGACAATAACTTAGGGCTATAGTTTTTTTTTTTTTTTTTTTTTTTTTAAGTCCTTGACAGTAGTCAGTATCTTTCATTCAGATCTTACTGGCTTAATAATTAAGAAGTGCTTATGATCCCAGTTTATTAGCATTAGCAGAGCTTGTATGGGTAAAAAACCCTTTATTCTGATAAAGGAACTGTTGATATTATGTTCTATTATTGCTTGTAGTTTCTCTTGCAGTTTACTGTATCTTTAAAAAGTAAATGGTTTTACATTTGGAAAGGTACCGATATATATAGATTTAAATTATGCTTTGCACACTTTAGAGACTTGGTAGTTTTCATTTCAATCTGGTTTGGGTTTTGGGTTTTTCTCTGTACAATTTAAAGTTCTGTATACTTTTCAAAATGTTTAATAATAAAATGACTCAAGGATCTTCCAGAATTTAAAACTTAATTTCAATAACTCTTTGTTCTATGTATTGGATTTTATAATTTAAATAGTAAGTGAGCATATATATTTATATCAGCTGCTTCAGTGTTCTAAAACTTCAGATGATTAGTGTTTATTTCTGATTATTATAATGCATCAATTGAAAATGTGGTCAATATTGGATTGTACTCTGGAGAAATTTTTCAGTAGGTTTTTCCTGTTTGTGCAGGATTCTTTGTAAAATGAGTTTGTCCATAGTAGGTCAGAATGTTTTTGTTGTTGACCTAGTCAAAGCCATAACCTTGAGAATGGATTGGAGGGATCAAAATCAATGTCTTGTTTTTGCAAAGACTGTGCAAACAATAGAATGTAAAGGAACGTGGAAAGCTTGAGATGATATATCACCTTGATATAGCCAAGTTCCTAGAAAAATTGCATTGCTGGGGAAATTGCTCCCTCCTGCTCCCCACCCCCCAATACTAGGCAGACATATGGGATAGCTTTTTGAAAGAAGTGGGAAGTGAGGAATGGAGGAGGGAGAAGGGCATAGAAAGTATAACAGTTGCAAGCCTAGGCTACAACTGTTACACCTACAGTGGTCTAACAAATGTGAAATGTAGTGATTTATGCCAATCACTGAACTTCCACAGGATGGCAGTGTTGTAATACTTTCATGGTACAATAAATGATTTATGTTGTAGTGAATTCTTAAAAATTGAGCATTTTACAGCAAAAATGTATTTCAGTGGCATAAGAGGGACTAGATCAGTAGCTAGGCAAAGTGGTGCAATACAGACGCTTGAAAGAGTACACCAGAGAAGACAGAAGGTGGCTGGAAGTACCATCACAGTCACTTGTGTGACTTTTGGAAAGCCTAGGATACCCTGGGAGCATAATCCCCCAGTGAGAACCACACAGGTGCTATGGAAGCAGCACCACTGGTAAATGACATGCTCCACAAGCCTGTTCTCATGGAGGTTAGCAAAGGATTGTATGAGCACAGAGATATCCTCATAAGATTGAGGCTGTAATAGAGACAGTGGTTTATGATTTGTAGGAATTTAAAAATCTGGGTGGAGGATTTTTGCTGTTTGCCTCTGAAGGAACAAAACTTTGTTTGGACTTTAGGTTGGCTGGTTATGTCAAATGTGATCAGACTTAGAGTTGATATTTCTCTCTTCCACTCCCTTCTCTCCTTGACTGTGGAATACTGAGGACCCAAACCCTGTCCAAAAAAAAAGTACATGAATTTTAATACATACATACTAATCATTCATATTATTAATATTAATATAAATTATTTTCTTGGCCTCTACTTTCTGAGGGGCTATGAGTCCCCATTGTTGATATAGATCCATTAATGCATATGCTTAGAATTAATTTTTAATTCTATTGCTTTTCAGTTTCTTGGCATGCCTCTGCTCTTGTGGTTTTTTTTTAAAAAAAAACAACCACCAAAACAAAAACAAAAAAACAAGCAAACCTCTTTGAATTTTCTCAATAAGCAGTGGACTCTTAAATGTTCTTTTTCTTTGAGGTCTGGTCTCTTCAATTTCTCCTCATATAGAAAGTCTTCTTTTGTCATTTGTTATCTGAGAGCTATTTCTCCCACCCATGACTCACAAAAACAAGATGGGAAGAGAAAACTGTATTTCCAACTAGCCTCTTAGGTAGATGGTTTATTTCCCTAGGAGGAGAAAAGACAGTGCAATTAGGAACAATACTTTGCTACTTCCTCTAACATTCAATACAATTTATTCTACCCAAAGGAGGAAAAAATAATTGGGGTGGCTGATATATTTAGAGTGACAGGGTTCTGTTTCAATGTCAGTGAAGTTGGGGGGAGGATGGACTCTACTGTGGAACCAATGCTTTTTGAAATGCATGTATTCACCTTCTTCCCACCTTTCTCTTCTTCCCCTCTCTTCACTCTTTTTTTTTTTCTAGCATATAGCACTTTCTACATTGTGGGATTAATATTATCGATGCAGATACCTTTTGTGGGCTTTCAGCCAATTAGAACAAGTGAACACATGGCAGCTGCAGGTAAGAAAATTAAATGTCTGCTTCCAAACAGCCTGCTTAGCACAAGACAACCTCAAACCCTTGCGGCTCTGTTTCCTTGTGTTAGAAAGAACACATACTAACAAACCAAATTGTTAGAGAAAAAGAGCTACAATTTAGTGTCTGTAGGGAAGTTTTCTTTCCAATTGACACATTATACTCCTTTCTGTGAGCTAATGGAGGTAAAATGCCTCCATAACACTGGATCAGTTACATGTTCTGACAAGCATTTATTTTACATATTGATAATCTCTGCTGTTTTGCAATGTAATGTTGCCTTCGAGCATTGTACAATTGAAACATTCCTTATTGGTAAGCACAGATTTTACTGAGCAATTTGGTTTTAGAGTTGATAGTCTTCTGTAATTTTTCAAAGTGGGTTAAATACAAATGACTTAAAAATCAGCCTCCTGATTAGTAATTTAAATAATTGATTTCAATATTGTTTGATTCTTTTTATTTCTTTAAACTAAGTTGATTTTTCAATTGTTGTTAAGTCAGACATCTTGATTTCTTGACAACAGTAACCTCTCCTGAGACTGATAGGTTTATGTTTAACTGCATACGCTGTTTGTGTGGTGTAGTTTAGTTTGTTAGATTCCTCAGGTTTTTTTTTATGTATAGTCACCTATCAAAACGTATTTAAGACAGCAATTGGAATATCATTAAAATTTACCAGAAAAATACATTTTAAGTGGAGATTTTTTTCAACGGTCTGAATATAATGTAAAGTGTAAATATTGTCAAACCGTATTTTGCGTTTGAAGAATTTTGCATGTATTTAGGCAATAGAGTTAGTTAACCAGTGTTTTTGCCATAATCAATGCAATCTAGTTTTCAGATTATTTTTCTCCCTTGCTCCAATTTAATTTGGGAGCAAAGAGGGGAGTGGGTGTTGGAGCTCTTGGTACCATATTTTGGCAATATTTTGGAGAGCATTTTCTCCCATTGCAAGTTTCTGTCATTGCAAGACAGTATCATCCCTGTTAAGTATTAAAGGGTATTTGTCAGAAAGTGATTTTATACTAGTTTTTAGATGTAAGGGTGTACCCTACATTTATTTTTCTAATTCATCTGTAGTCAAAGTATGTCAATTGTTTGAACAGCTGTTGCATTTAAACAAAAACTTTCCTCTTTCTTTAGGTGTTTTTGCACTGCTGCAGGCATATGCTTTTTTGCAGTATCTGAGAGACAGATTAACAAAGCAAGAATTTCAGACATTGTTCTTCTTGGGTGTCTCACTAGCTGCTGGTATTGTATTCCTGAGCGTCATCTATTTGACATACACAGGTAAATTCATGTGAAACTAGTTGACCTTTGAAGCATGTAAACTGGATGACCAATGTTTGGTTTACAAGTAGTTACTAAACAAGTAGTTTACAAGTAGTTGTTGGCAATGCCACAGCAAACCAGTGTGCATGTTACTCTGTATTACTGTGTTGGGATTCACTGTGCTTTCTGGGCTGCAGGAAAAGAACCACACATCTTTGCAGCATCGTTCCAATATTTCAGGTTTATCTGCAATCCCCATGATGATGCAAGAAGTCAGACTGGATGAGGAACATAACTATAGCCAAAGCATATTATGAAGATATATATAGCTAATTTATTCTGAATAGCATTGATCACTCAAAGTCAGATTGCTTGCTCTATGAAATACTTGAACATGATTCCTGTGTGTCTGGAATTAATCTGCAAGTTCTACTTTAGAATACTTAGCATCTCTGTTTGTTTGGAAGTCTTCTAAAACTTGATGGTTTATGATTTGCCTTTCAGTACATATGAGCAGTTCCTACTAAATAATTAATAAAATATTTCAGACTGGCATCACAACAAAATGCGGCTTCTAATCTTAGTGTGCCGCTAAATATGTCTTCTGTTTCAGTTCTTAGGAAATGATTTCAACTTTCAACTGAAATTTACTGATCGGTATCAGTGCTTCTGCAGATGGAGCAAACCTCATTGCCTCAGCTTCTCCTGCTGTGCTGTGAGCTCTGGGCTCCTGACCATCTCGCAGCGCTCTAATCCCTTTCTGCTTTCTTAATAATCCTCTTGCAGAAGGGTGCCCACGTCTGGACCCTGTATCCCAGGTGCAGCAACTGGAAGAAGAGGTTTGAGGTTGTGAAGTCCTGCCTGCCATGAGGCATGTTAGCTACTCTCTTCAGTTTAGCACTGATCATCTTTTGGCCTCTGGGGTATTTTCACTTTTTACCAGCCACCAGCTGGACCCTGATCCACTGACTACAGCTTTGAGCTTGTCAGTACAGACAATTTTCAATCCATCAAATGGTCTGTTTGTCCGGCCTATTCTTTAGCTTATAAATGAGAAATGAGGAAAATGGTTTAAAAAGCATTTAATAATGTATTTCAGGAGGCTGTGCTCCAAGATCTTTTCAGGGATTCAGGTTACTGGCCTGTAGTTCCCTGCGTATTCCTTTTTGCCTTTCCTAGAGTTGTAGCATTAGCCATTTACGTCCTCCAAGGGCCTCCCTTATCACTGTGATGGAGATGGTGGGTACTTATCACGTTGGCCAACTCTTTCAGCACACCTCAGATGAATGCCATCTAATGTCATGTTTTGGATACATTCAGAGAAGACCATAATCAGTAGTTCCCCATCTGCTGGCAGCTCCTTCTTGTGCACGCAGTAGGTTGGGAGCAAGCTTTACATCTGAAGACTTGAAGGGAAACATGTCTTGCAAAATATTAACTACAATATTTAAATGTCTAAACTACATATTGCACTAAAACTTTCATTCAAATTATACTAATTTTAAATATCAGGTAGAGTTACTGTGTCATTCTCAAAGTCTTGGGTAATGAATAAAAGGGTTTAACTTTCTCTTTTTTCAGTTTGTATCTGTCTTCAGAAGGAGCTGAAACAGATGCAAGGAAAGTGAAAATAAAATTTAAGAAGAATCTTACCAATAACTCTAAATATTGATTTTTATCTTTCATAATAAGTGTTTCGTTTCATCTTATATTATTCAAGTATCTAAAGGCTTTATTTAAAAAAAATATTTAAAGCTTATCAGCATGTCTAGTAGCAACTTTTCTATCCCATGCCAAAGAGAAACAATTGGAAAACAGTGCTTCATTGAGTAATACTGTTTTGGCTATAGATTGTTGCCAGTTTCCTGCTCAGATATTTTAGAAGAATTAATTACTTTCTTATCAATTAACTTTTCTTTTTCTTATACTTCCTTATGGACTATAGGTTGCTATCTGTCATATTCTTTGAGAAATATTTTCATTATTATTGCATTACTTTGATTTTGGAGGTGGTGTGTGTCTTGATACTCAACAAGTACAGTGTGATCCTGTGAGTGTATGCTTCTAAAACTAGCTTCATGGTTGGTAGACTTTATAGGCTGCCTAATGCAGTAGTTCACATATATTACAAGTTAATGAAATTTCTTTGGTTTTGTACTGGAAAAATTACAGCATTTAAATACCTAGGCAGCAAAATGTTTTTTTCCCCATTATCTTTTTCAGGTTATATTGCTCCTTGGAGTGGCAGATTTTATTCATTGTGGGACACTGGGTAAGTAGGGATAAAGGATATAAGGATTTAGATATCAATAGCATTCTACTGGAAACTAATAATCTTTTGCTCTCATCATCCTCGAATTTATTTAGTTTATCAGTCAAGGAGATTAGAGTGGGCTTTACTCAGTTATCTAAAGAGAGCATTTATAGTGACTGTTTAATGATCTTTGCAACCTTTTCACTAATTTGTCTTACTAAATTTCTTACTACTTTTGGAAGTCTTTGAATATGGAAAGGTATGCTTTTTTCTATATGAAATGTAGTGCTTCTTGGCATAAAATGAACAAAAGTTGTATCAACACTTGAAGACACATTTAAAAATTACTAAGAGTCTTAAACTTATGCTATTTTCATTGTGCAACATTGCATGACATCGCAAAGATGTTGCACATACGATCTTGCATGTTGCCTGTTCACTGTGTTCATACATCTGTTTTGAGTATACAGATGTCTACTCTGAACAATTCTGGTCTATTCATGTATGTTTTCATGGGTAAAAACCCGTGCTAGTTAACTCTTTGTTTTAGTAAATCTTTAAAACTCCAATCTTGGATTCTTTAGCCAGCCGGGATAATAGGAATAAAGCTGAAGGTATTTTTTTCAGACAAGTATTTGAGGTGTAATTCAATTGATAGATATTTTTTTATTATTTTTTTTAAGATTAAAAGCAGGGGTAGGAGAACTTAAAACTTTTGCAGTTCAGTTTTTTTCAAGCTTCTAAGTGCATTTCATACAGATTCTGTACTAACTCTGTGATAAATGTAGTAGAGTAAGTGTCAGTAAAGAAGCCTCAGATTTATTTGAAGAAATCTATATGTTGTTCTGTGCCTATAAATGAAGTGGTCTATACATATACAAAGCAGTAAACTTTTGAGGGCTTGTCTACATTAGAAAATCATATTGTGTTAAAACACACAACGCGGTTTTGAATGAGCACTAGATCTCAGTGAAGAAAAGGACATATGTTTGACACCTCTGTAGCACCTGGATTAGGTCCATACATAGAGCTGTCTTTAATACAGCACACAGTTTTGTCCTTGTCTGCACTGAGTATTTGACATGGTGTTTGGCTGACACATATTTCCAAGTGTAGACAAGGCCTGATTTACTCAGCATCTAAAAGGATGTGGGGGCATCAGTAACTGGTCCGGTATTTAAAACCATAACTTTCTGTACTAATTAAACAAAGGTATTCTGTGTAGAGGAGAGTTTTCAAAATGCAGTGTTGAAAATCTAGTAGGCTTACTGGCATGGATGATTATGTCTTCAAAATTTAATGATGGGGCTTCCGTAGCTGCGTGTTGTCATTTTGATTAATTAGGCTTCATATTTAGCCATAATAATAATTTAAAACCCCATAATTTTCATTCTTTTAATTAGTATGAAAATAATCCTTTATATTGGTGTTTTAAATAACTCTGTACACCATATACTTCCTAAATACAGTAAGACCTGGGGACTTTTTTTTGGTATGAGAGTTTCATCAGATTTCTACTGAATAGAGAGAGTGCTTGCCATTTTAAATTGAAATGCTTCCTTTGAAATGAGTTTCAGAATTCCTAATGTTTACAAGTTTAAATAACTTTATCTTTTCAAAATAATTTGAACTGAATTTTTTTCAAAAAAGGTATGCGAAAATTCACATCCCGATCATTGCCTCTGTGTCTGAGCATCAGCCTACAACATGGGTTTCCTTCTTTTTTGATCTGCATATTCTCGTGTGTACTTTCCCAGCAGGGCTGTGGTTCTGTATCAAAAACATCAATGATGAAAGAGTCTTTGGTAAGAAAAAATATTTTTAAATTGTTTTGAAAAATCTTGTCTTCAACTTGATTCTATTTTGGTTTTGTTTGCTCAAAGCTGGTATGTGGCTAGTTCTAAAAGGAGGTTTATAAGTGATGTGTTTAAAGGTGATAATTAGAAATTGCCTGCACCCAGCAGTACTTAAAACCTTTATAAAAATGCAGAGATTGGTGAAATGGTAATGGAGTGTTGTCCCAAGAGGTGGGATTGAAATATTTGTCAGTATGGGTGTGTTCTGCAGCTGGAGTTGCATGTTCCATACCCTGATCCTGCAAACCATGATGGGGTGCAGTTCCACAGTGCAGTTCAGCCAGACAAACAACACACTGCATGGGGAAGGTCCCAATCCTGCACAGGTCACAAGGCAGCAACTCTTCCTTGGGTGTCTGGCACTCATCCCATCACAGGTGATGTTTCAAAATGCCTTTTCTTTCCAGATTTTCTGCTGTTTTAGTGAATGGAATCACTTGCTGTGGAACGAGTGCTAGATAAGGCACAAGCCTGAGAGGAGGTGTGGGATCTCCCAATGTTGGTGACAACGAATAGTTTATTTGTACAAAGCTGTACTGTGAAAGCAGACTTTAAGACTATGAATGAGGGTATAATTTGAAGTTGTGGCCCATATGGAAGAGTGAAGATCACTCGGGACTTGGGCTTTCATAGGGACAGGAGGCTCCAGACTAATAGAGCTGCCTCTTAGGATTACCTAAGAAGTATGTGAGCAGTGAGAGCATTTACTGTGTTAAATCCAGCAACTCTGGGGCATTCTGTGCTCTGTGGCTTACAACGAGCCCCTGTCAAGACCAGTGCTGGGCAACTCACTTTCAGCTTCCCACTTCTGCATCACCCATTTAAGTCAGCATAGAGAGACCTATGAATGAGAATGGAGAGCCATGCTACTTTCCTACACAATAGAAAATATTTCTGTAATGTAAGCTGATAAACCAGTATCACTTGATGAGTCCTGTGACAAGTGTTTCATAAGAGTATATTTTAAACTGTAGCAGGCAATGAATAAGAACTATTATTTGAACAACAGATGTTCCTAACCAGTGCGTACAGGTTTGTTTGGGTTTTTCTCCCTCCTAAAAAAAGTGTTCTGGATATTTCTTACTATTCTGAAAATCTTGGTTTGGGATTTTTTGGGGAGGGGAGTGGAGATAACATTGTTCAGGAAAACTTGCTTCAGAATAGGGCTCAGAATATTGTATTATTTGTCTGTATGGAATTATAATGTAGACAAGCCCCCAATTTGTCCACAGATATCTCTAACTTAAATTAAAATTTAATATTTACATGAAACTCTAACACTTCCTTTTGCTTTTTCAGTTTGAATAACTTGTTTGTTCTAGGGCTGTTTGACCTGTTCAATCAAATGAAGCTACGTATTATTCCAGTAGCATTCTTGGTGTGTGATATTAAACTTCACTAATAATCTATCTTCTGACACGTTATTAATGAATATGAAGATGGGGTTGCTTTATTGTTAACAGTTGTCAAGATGGACTTCAGGAAGGGTTTGAGGCTTAATAGGGAAAAACGTTAATTGAACTGTATCTCTGTAAATTAAAAAGCAATGAAATGCAGGATGCATACCCAAGGCTTTATATGCACATATGCTCGACCTGCTTCCAGTAGTAGTTTTATGGGGAGCGTGTACGTGTGCAGTCAGAACGAGTGTGATTTCCTAAATGTCACCAGTAGATGTGTCTCTTTGCAGTTGCTCTGTACGCAATCAGTGCCGTTTACTTTGCCGGTGTGATGGTTCGGCTGATGCTCACTTTGACTCCCGTGGTCTGCATGCTGTCTGCAATTGCTTTCTCCAATGTCTTTGAGCGTTATTTGGGTGATGATATGAAGAGGGAAAATCCACCAATAGAGGACAGCAGTGATGAGGATGACAAGAGGAACCCTGGCAACCTGTATGATAAGGTGAGGAAAGGGACCAAAAGTTAGAAACCAGCTGCTTTTGTTCTTTTTTTTTTTTTTCTTAGAAAGCCTTAAATACTACTATTGGTCTGAATCATTAGCGTTTAAATTTAGAACAAATATTTATGTTGAAAAAAAAAGTCAGTGTCAGTGTAGAAGTTGTTGTTTCCAGCTTGGTCAGTGCTGAGCCTTTAACCTACAGGAAGTGTCCATAGTTGACTACTAGTATTCTGTACTTTCTACAGAAGCTATGGCAGACAGTTGCTCGCTCTCCTTAACTAGTTACAGCAGCTCTGTCTCTGAATGCTTACCTCTTGCATTTCCTCTAACACATGGTGAAATTAAAGAATGATATATTTTATGAAAAAAATATTTCTATTCATAAACCTGCATACTGTCTTGATCATGAAGAAAATCCTGTTAGGGACTAATTTTTTTTTATCTCTTAGACTTTGTTATAAGGACCCTGACAGTGCATTAGCCTTGGGTTTCCCCCCTTTTCCTCACAGGAAATATCTGTGCCTTTCTTTTTACCACCCTGCCTTATAAAAGGGCATCATCGTACTGAGCCAAACCAAGGAAGTCATGCATTGACCCTCACATAATAGTTGGGTTTTTTTCTTCTGAAAGAGGCTTTCAAGGCATCTATTTTTGCAAGTTGCTGGATTGTCACAATATTCTTGTGCGTACTTAGTTAATTTACGCTACAACTTGGTCTAGCTTCATAGTATCCTGGAGCATTTCTGGGGATGTGGGGAAGAAAAAGGTGTGGGTTCCATTGTCAAGAGTGACAAGAATTGCCGTAACAGATATCTCTGTGTTTGTTCAGGCAGGCAAAGTGAGAAAACATGTATCTGAACAGGAGAAAACAGAGGAAGGACTGGGTCCCAATATCAAAAACATTGTTACTATGCTGATGCTGATGTTGTTGATGATGTTTGCTGTTCACTGTACCTGGGTAACTAGCAATGCCTACTCCAGCCCCAGCGTCGTTCTTGCTTCCTATAACCATGACGGGTGAGTAAGGTCTGAAAATAATCAGAGGGAAAAAGCCATTCTCTTCCTTTGCATTAGAAATTTGCTTTACCTTCTTTTAATCACTTATATTAAGGCAGAAACAATTCTTAATACTCTTAATTTTCAAGAAGATAAAACAGTTTCCAAAATATATAATGTAAATGCATAAAAATAATCCTACCCAGAGCTAATAAAACTGGTTTAAAAAAAAAGTTTTTGAGTCAACTGGGAAAACTTGTTTATGAATATATATTCGACTAGAAATGCATTTAAAATGCATTTAATGCATTTTGAAGATGCAAATATATCTTCAAAAACAGTTCAAGTTCTGGCAGTGCAGCTGCCGGTGGATTCCAAGTTATGAGTGCTGGTGGCTGAATCCCTCAGAGGGAGCCGAAGGCTTAATTGAGAGCCCACATGTATCACTGTGCAGTTAATGTGTTACTAGTATTAATATCAAATAAACTGAGCTCTGTTTTGCAGCACTCGGAATATCCTAGATGACTTCAGAGAAGCCTACTACTGGCTGAGGCAGAACACAGACGAGCACGCCAGAGTGATGTCGTGGTGGGACTATGGCTACCAGATCGCAGGAATGGCCAACCGCACCACCTTGGTCGATAACAACACTTGGAACAACAGCCACATAGCCCTGGTAAGGGTGGCGATTTTTCTATGGAGTAGAAACACCAAAATGTTTACATTGCAGTCGAGTAGGAAATTGTAAATGTCTGTTGTTAGATAGCATGATATTAGGGGAAAATTCCATAGAGTGGGAAACGCAGAGGTGGATGGAACACATTTTTCGCATTTCTTAGAACTCAAGTATAAAGAGTTTTGGGACTGGAAAGGAGGGATCAATTTTGCTTTTGGAGTTTCCATTTTGTTTCCTCGGAGTTTCCAAAACTTCACTTCTGCTTCAGTTTCTCTTCTTTGTGGGAGGACAGACAAAATCTAATGTCACCATTGCCTTTGTGATTAGTGCTTACCCGGTATCACTGCTTCTCTGGCATTATCCAAACAGGGGGCGTTTCAGTTCAGCAGGGTCTCTGCTGACTGGGTTTTTGAATGGCATGTGAAAACTGACCAGATGAAACAACACATTTTCAGGCATCTTGGAAATTAGAGAAAGTTTATGAATGGCAATGGGAGTGTTGCAGATTTGATGCGATTCTATCTTCTCAAATTGGCAATTAGACAAAATGTCTCTACGTATAAATTCTCTCACTTCTGATGAGTAAGTTCAACCTTTGTGCATGTGCTTAAAAGCAGGGCCTTAGCATTGCCTGCCGTTACAGGGGCACCACCTTGGGCCACTTAAACCTTTTTCAGAAATAAAAAAAAGCTCTGCATTGTAGCAGGGCTGCAGCCTTACCAGGTGCTGTGTCCTCATCACTCAGTGATGACATCAGTCATGGCTCTGTGGCTGTTTCTTCCCATAAGACCATGTGAGGAATGTGTTGGAGTAGTTTCTAGTCTCGTGTCAGTACCTATTACAGCAGTTGGACCACGTCTGCCAACAAGCAGCGTTTAAAACCAACAAATTAATCAAGCTGTGCTTTGAGCATCCCAAGTCCTGAGAAATGTGCGCTGGGGAAGGCTGGGGGGGGTGGGATCATATGTACATGGTTGTGACAGGAGCAGGGAACTCACATCAGCCAAAAGCAAGCTTGGGAAATTGTACTGCTGGTGCTAATATCAATCAACAAGCCTTCCCATATACTCTTAAGGTATTTTTCTCGTGTTTTGGTTGTTGACCTGACAGTGTGTGTTAGATGGATGTTCAACTCTGATAGCTCTATGTGCCTCCCACTTCTAAAAGAGGTAGAAGTGCAGATAGTATATCTGACCCAACAGATCCCTGCAGGACAAGGCACACCAGGTGAACAGAGAGGCTGGAAGTCATCTGTATTGCTTAAGCACAGTAACCATATACATCACAGCAATTACAGTGATGGTTTTTAATAAAGAATTCTCTCCAGTGTGACTGCTGGAACCATCAGCTTCCATTTTGCAATGAATAGTCCATCAAGGGGGGCCCAAGCAATACACATGTGTTGTGGCCAGTACCTGAAGTTGTGCAGTAAACGAGGCGTGCCCCGGAGACGTGTGCCAGATGAGTTCCTCCTGCACAGACATGGAAATCTGCCAAATAACTTCACACTGATTAGGATAACGGCCAAGAAGCTGAGGTTCCCAGTCTTTTTGACAGATTGCAGCCTAAGCTTGGCATTTTCTAATTACAATCTTAACTGAATGTTACCAATTCGGGTGCAATATTATTTATATTGTAGTTACTCCCTTTTACTACAGCGATACGTTATTATGCCTTAAGTACAAGAGCTTCAGTAACAAACAAAACTACTGAACTGAATGCCAGCTACTGACCCAAGTGAATCTGTTAAGTGTGGGAAGTGACCGGTATGGAAGAGGTGATGGAAACACCCTTAAAAAGCTTTTCAAAACCCAAACTGTATTACGCTTTTAACTCAAGGATGTCTCTATTCTGACATTTTCTTTGCATAAATTTACTTTGAGTTCAATGCTGAGGGTGCCTGTATGCTACTGTGTACAGTGCAACATGGCTGCTTTATTAGTGGAAGACAGAGCTCAAGGGGAAAAAAAAACCCAAGGAAATTACTAACATTTCAAATAACTTAATCACTTTGGGTTGTCTCTAAAGCTTTGAAAGTAAGTCCTAATTAGGTATTTTCTGCAACACTAAGTTTGTCAATACAGCCATGACTTGAAAAATCTGTAGATGCCACAAAAGGAAAACCCTTATTGATACATTCTATACTCAAAGCACTCATTCCAACACGCAGCACTTCTCTTACAGAGGAGAAAATATTTCAGTTTAAGTTTGGCTTTTGAGTTTATAAATACTCACAATGGGTTTTCTTTATCTAGAATGAAAATAGGGGCTTTGGTTGGCAAGTATGGATTGTTGGGCTTTGCTCTGTCAGGTATCGATCTGCGGATCTGCCTGATAAGCAGCTGTGCAGAGGCTTAGGATCTTTTTGCTGTGATACAGGTGGGAAAGGCAATGTCATCAAACGAGTCGGCGGCGTATGAGATCATGAGAAGTCTGGATGTGGATTATGTTTTGATTATTTTTGGTGGCGTGATTGGCTACTCTGGTGATGATATCAATAAGTTCTTGTGGATGGTGAGGATAGCAGAGGGGGAACATCCCAAAGATATTCGGGTAAGCATTCTTGGCTAAATACTCTATTTCTGTATGTTCATCTCTACCTTTTTTATTTATTTTTTTTTTTTATATTTTCATTTATGTTGTTGCTTTTCTGGTAGTGCTTATTACAGCAGAGGGAAATCGCTACTACTTATTGCAATTTTATTTGAAAAATGTGTTATGGGTTGTTTTCCTAGAACATTAGGAGTGCAGAGGCCTGTAGCCCAGTTTCTTTCAATATTTATGGTTTTCAAAGGTCAGTAACCTCAAAAACTTACCACTTTTTTTTTTGCATGATACTAAAAGTACAGACTGTCTTTTGTAATTCTTGTGTGCATGTCTCACTGTGCACCATCATACTTTAAAAAAAGTTTGAGTGTTCAGACTGTTTAAATAGTTGGCATTACAAATTTCTTCAAACTCTGTAATAGTAGGAGACCAGTTAAAGTGTTAATATTGACTTATGTAGAGTTTAAGTTATTCAAACATCTCAGAGATTGCAGAAGTCTGTAGTAATATTTGCTTAAGCCTAACAAAAACTTGTAGATATTGAGCACCTGCTTTAGGGAGTAGCCCCCGTGCATAATTTGATCTTCTACTGGAGATGAAAATGGCAGATATTTTTTATTTAAACACTGGGCACATATGAAGTTTATGGTAACATTGCAGATCCCGTACATTAACAATACAGTGCTTCTCACTTTTCTGAAGAATAATTTTGGTAGATGCCCCACTAATGTTTACGCTTTTGAGATCAGTTTTCCCATAACTGCTAACTGTGAAGTGACAAAACTTGTACCAGCACAGTCAGATGGATTTAGGAAGATGGGTCCATTGGGGTCTGGGTTACAAGCAGGTAGTTTGTAAATATATTACCTTTGTTTTCTGTTTTAAGACTAACTTAAATCAGCTTTCAAACTGCTAAAGTCAGTTTAGATTTTTTAAGAAGTTTTTTTTTTTTTGTGGAGAAGGGAATGACAAATGATCTTAGATGGGGGTTTAGTTTATATTGACTGTTTTTATCTTCTTTTCTTTTTAAAGGAAAGTGATTACTTTACCCCTCAGGGAGAATTCCGGGTAGACAAGGCAGGTTCTCCAACTTTGCTGAACTGCCTCATGTATAAAATGTCCTATTACAGATTTGGAGAGATGCAGGTCAGTGCTACAACTTCTACCGAGTCTGAATTGAAATGTGAGAAAGCAAATGTTATTTCGATATATTTTCCATCTTCTAGATTAAGTGTTCTTGTAGTAGCAAAATCGGAGGTAAGAGTCAGCTTTACAAATTAAAAGACATCTTAGGCATGGTCTGTTGTATCTAACCCTTAGAAAAATGCATTTCTGTCGCTCACCTACACTCCTACTTCACTCTTTGCCATCCTTCATGTTGCCCAGACAAGCGTCTTAATTCCCCTGCGCAGCGCGTTTGCTGAGGCATTAACTGTTACGTTGTGGAGAGCTTTAGATTTGTGTTTTGTAATAGCAACACAGAAGTGGAACTGTTAATTGACTGGTTAATCACTGTCAGAATCTCCCCCATTTCTATCCAAGTCACATCTGTGTAGTAAAGAACACAGCACTTACATAGTAAAGGTGTAATTCTCAGGGAGAGCTGTCATTCCCCTTTGGGATCATTAAGCAGAGGGATGTAGCTGAGGATGCCTGGTTTGCTGCTTGCTTCCCTCTTCACTCCCCACCAAGGGCCCTTTGTTCTGATGCATTAGCACAAGAATCCTTTATTCAGCTAAAATTGAGGCCACTGGATCCTATTTGTAACACGGGGGAGTCCAATTTACCTGATAAACTTAAACATGAACTATTTCTGACTTGTATGGTAAGCCATGGAAGTGCAAGTTATTGCCCTGTAGGAGAGCACAAGTGCGACAGGACACAGGGTGAAGGTTTTAAACTAAAAGAGGGTAGATTTAGACTGGATTTAAGGAAGACATTTTTTATAATGAGAGTGGTGAAACACTGGAACAGTTGCCCAGAGAGGTGGTAGATGCCCCATCCTGGAAACATGGACAGACAGGTTGGATGGAGCTCTGAGCAGTTGAAGATGTCCTGGTCATTGCAGGGGGTTGGACTAGGTGGCCTTTACAGGGCCTTTCCAACCCAAACTGATCTCTGATTCTACACGAGCAGCTATGCTCAAAAGCCACCACAGACTCTCACTTAAGTAGTTTCATCTCTGAAAGCAGACGTGATATTTCTGTTGAGACCTGAAGTGCTGACTCCTGCAACATCTGTAGGAGTAAGAATAGATGTGTCTCTTTCACTGTTGTAAAAAGAAAGTGCGAGGTTTTTTTTCTGTGTGGTAATAAGCAATGCAAGAGAAGTGTTGTCCTTTGACCAGCCCAGTTGAAAGCCTTGCCTTGTGGTATGAAGTACCGTAGTTTGCAGTGATGGGTGTTGCTCGTTTTGTCTTGAACTAATATGCCATTTTAATTTTTATAGCTGGATTTTCGGACACCCCCAGGATTCGATCGCACACGCAATGCTGAGATAGGCAACAAAGACATTAAATTTAAACATCTGGAGGAAGCCTTTACCTCAGAGCACTGGCTTGTTAGAATATACAAGGTGAAACAACTAGACAACAGAGAGACATTGGATCATAAACCTAGAGTAACCAACATTGTACCGAAACAGAAGTATTTGTCAAAGAAGGTGGGTTCCCAGTGAAGTGACTGAAAGGGGTCAGGAGATGGCAGTTTATTTTTAACAGAGAATCACAGAGCTGGTGAATTATGTATTTCCACTGGCCAGAGTGTTACGGATACTGTTCATGTTAGTGTCCAATATCAGACCTGCCTGCTGGTAATAATTGTTAATTTACTGTCTGCTTAACTTAAAAGCATGTGAAGACACAAGGCTAGATTTTTTTTAGGCAGAATGCTAACTGGAAATAGAGTGTGTCACTGGCTGTTACAACTCTTAAGTCTTCATGTAACTGGAAGTATAATCTCTAAAGTACATCAATTCATGTTTCAGTACCTATGGCTCACTAAGTAAATACTGTGGAAGTTGCTTTCTGACTTTGTTTGAAAGTAGTGATGCCTAGAAGTTTAAAAATGGCGATTTTGTATGAAATAAATTAAATATGAAACTTTTGTTGACGGAACTTTAGTGTCTGGCTGGTTACTGTTTGAAGTCATCTGCATGGTTTTAGAACAGTTAGCTGTGGTGTGCTACTTCAGCCTAGTAAGAGACACGTGTTACGAGGGAAACTGGGGAGACCCTTAGCAGTCCTCTCCTTCACATCTGTTTTCTATATATTCAAATATATGTTGCAAAAGGAATTCCAGAGTCCTGTCAGAAACAAATGTGTAACAAACTAAATCATTACAGGCAGAAAGCTTACACTGCGTGTGGAAGTACAAGTAAAGAATGTTGGAGGATAAAGATGCTAATTTTTCTGATTTGATGCAAGTTCCTAAAATAAGGCATTTAGGAGTTGCCACTGAAGGTAGCCTTACCTTGAAAGGAAATGATAAGCTTTGCTGTGCCTGTTGTGCACTTCAGTGTAACTCTGGGTCTTGAGTGACAAGGGCTGTGTTTATTAATGATAGATGCATCGGCCCCACTTAAGCTGTGGCTGTTGGTTCTCTGTGTAAAGACAGTTTTGATAAACATTGATGCAAATTCTGATCCACCACCAACTCCTGCAGCACAAACAGACTCTGCTTCCCACCAAGAAATGGGAGACCCAGCAAAGAGCATGGGGAGAATGTCTAAACTGGGATTTCTTAACTGCGTTCTGAGGGTCCCATTGGGAGCCACAGGTTTTCAGGAGCAGTTGCTTCCTTACTGGAAATTCAGTCCCTCTCCTGTCACTCTTCCTTATTAGGAATGACATTGCTCAAGCTCAGAGGCATTACATGTCTGAGATACATACTAATATGTAATACTATCTCTCTTTATAATATTATTATTATTTAAAAGAGAAAATTTATATTTAATTAACATAATAAAGCCTGCTGGTAAGCACAGCAAGTGTGGGAGCTGCCTACTGTCCAATTGGTTGTGGTAGGCGTGTTGAATGTACAACTCTACCTGCCAGGAGCTAACTGGATTTATAAACTTGGAAGTTAATTTTACCTAAGACTATCATTAATACTTCTCCCTTTACTACCTTAAAATATATATATATATCTAAAATATGCTGATAAAGACACAGGAGCAGAAAGCACTAACTAGTGTACAGACCAACAGCAGAAGACTAAAGACTAAAACGTTGTTATTCAGTTCTTCTCTTGCTTTTGGAAATGCTGCTTTGAGCAAATATAACTATTTATCTAGCATCTTGGGAACTTGTAAGAGAACCAAGCAGTGCAAAATATGCAACGTTCTACACCACTTCTACTCTTTGGACATATTAGAGCTTTATCGTGTTGGTTAATTATTCGTTCTGCCTCAGCACAAGCTTTGAAAACAATTCTACAGATCTGCTAGATGGGGCCTGCAAAAGTACATCTTGTGCAAAAGCAAGTGCTGGGCATGAATTAATAATCCCAACTTTAAAACTAATAACTAGATAATGCCTAGTTGAGGGTTTACCATTTGAGCTCTTTAAAATCAATCTAAAGATCAGGCGTTGAAATGCACATCATTAAACCGCGGTCAAGACTAAATCATTAACTAATACGTTTTATTCTGTTTTTCTTTTTAGACCTCCAAAAGGAAGCGTGGCTACATTAAGAATAAACTAATTTTAAAGAAAGGCAAGAGACCCAACAGGAAGACAGTTTAAATACACTGTTCTGATTGCTAATACGAAGCAGTTGTCCTTGAGATAACCAGTCTTTGCCTTTAGCTCGAGTCATGTTTCACAGCAACATGAGGGTACAGAACCATCATTGGTCCAGATTATTGTACAAAATTTTCAGGCAATGTCTGATTAAAAATATTGGCTTATTGAGAACAGCTGTTTTAGATTTGTAATGTGAAGCAAGACAGAGCTGCTATCCAAGTCTAGCAGCATTTTTTTTATTGGTACATATTATCCTTCAAATCTGTTGAGAATTTGGACTGACTGCACCAAAGAACCCTGTAATTTGGTCCTTGGCACATGCATACTTGTCAATCTTTTTTGGGAAACGCTGTTCAGCTGAATAGCAGCAGTACCTAAACTGGAATGGTGAAACCTAAAAAACGACCTGTTTTCAACAATTGTAAGAGGAAGCAGAGCTCTCTGAAATTCAGCTTTCAAAATCAGTTTCTCCCACAATTATTTTTCGATGGTTGTGTGGCGTTTTGTGTTTTTTTTTTTCCAGTGTCCTCTTACTGTGGCTGCAGGCTGGGTTTGCTCTGGCGTGTAAGAAGCAGACCTGCAGTTTTCAGGAGAGGTGGCAGGACAGAGGAACTGGGTGCTGGCTGGGACTGGAGGAGCTGCTTTGGTGTCAGGTGGGCTTACGCTGTCCTTCCTAAGGCAGAGCAGGCAAACCCTGCCCACCCCTAAGGTACAAGGGCTACATCTGCATCCTCCTGCAACATCTGAAATGACAGTAACACACAGCTCAGCACCCACTGCTTCACAACAGAAATTAAACTCTTTTAGCTAAATGTTTACATTGGTAACACAAGCATAGCCTGCTTAATGGGGAGAAAAAAATGAAAAAAAAAAAAAGGTTGACAGGTATCCAAACCCCCTTTTTTCTGTGGCTATCGGAGGGAGAGGATTTGCAAACCTCTCCCCCCCCCCTCACCGCCTCTCTCATGAGGGTAGAAGTTTTTCTGGAAATCTCTTTCTCTGCATTTTTATTTAGAGTGCTTAAATCAATCGAAGAAATTCCTGCTATAGTGCTATTTGCTTTGTCTGTCTTTTATACTGTTTTTTTTAAAGAAAAAAGAAAAAAGTGGTGAAAACTGTCAGATTAAATGCACTAAAATATAAATGGAGACTGAACATGTTCACTTTCCAGCTATAGGAAAACTTTATACAGACTTGAAAATTTTCTTTAATTAAAACAAAAGGGTTTTGCAGTTTGTTTTCCTGCCACAGGTTGTAACTTTTTATAGAAACAAAACTTGCATCAATAATTTGATGTAAAATGCAGAATAGTATGTACCTTTCATGAAGAAAATGTAAATTTACAGTGTTCTGTGAGAATGTTACTGCTGACTTCTTTCCCAAGGTGTAGAATATTTTTTTTGATTTATGAACTCATTTTTGACTCCGATGGTTTATACAGACCAATACTACAGCTGCAACATTTTCACAAAGGTAATTAAATCTGGATTTCTGGCCCCCTGTCGTTTGGAGATTTCATTTTATTTTGTTGCTTTAAAGCTCAATGCAGACCAGTTGTTGACTGTAGGGGAAAATAAAGTTAATTCAAGTTTTGTGTTAAGGGTGTTCTGTCAGTTTTGTTGTGATTAACTTGATAACGTGTTGCTTGTACTTCTAGTGATAAATTAAGTCATTCCAACTCCATAAGGTAAATCTGCTGACCTCATGAAGTTGCTGTAAGGAAGCCACAGCAGGTACTTACCGTCTCTGCAGCTGACATTTATTAAGCCAAGCGCAGGGAATGGCTTGTGCTGACGTTCAAGGTGGTTGCAATATTTTTTGGGAAGAGCATCCATCCTTCCCGAGCATCCTTATGCGATGCAGGAGCTGTAGTATCTATCTTGCTCCTTCCAAGCAAATCTGCATCCTGCCCCCTCACCACAGCTAAGAAATAAATGATAGAACATGTGGAAGACCATCTGAAAGGCAGCAGTAACTCAGCCTTGTTTTAAAACAAGGCAAGAAAAGGTTGCCCTCCCATCTTTAGGTATCTTTACGGTTCTGCCAGCTTGTTTTCCATCTTAGCTGACAATGTTCTTTTTAATGGAGCAGAAATAAGTGACTCATGTCAACTTTTACAGCATTTTTAAAGTTATGTGAAAGAAAAATGAGCCAACAACAGGGATTTTGACCAGCCTGGGCCTAAATTGCCTACCACTTACCTGAGCTTTCCTAAATCTAACTTGATTTCAAGGCTTCTGCCGCTGTTAAATGACATGAAATGCTGGAGTTGTTAAGGCAGCCACTGAGAAAAAGCAAAGTTACAAAGAAGAACTGGCAGGTATTGTATCACCTTCCTTGGTTCCTCAGGACCCTGCTTGCCAGGTTGGTTACCTGCTTCTCCACCTGCAGCCGAGAGTTACTCAGCTAAACTGACTCTGTCTCCACTTGTATCAGCCCAGAATACCAGTGTCTTGTATAATTACCAAACACACCCCCCATACTTGTTTTTTTCCTTTTGTTGTTCTACTAGGTCAAATTTGGAAGCCTAATTGTCACAGAACACTAAAATCTGAAAAGTGCTGCTGCTCCTCTTTGGTTGCTAAGGAACTGAAACTGTGTGTGTCTGGAGCCAGCACTGCCCAAGTTCTGCAGCCCAGAATACCAGTGTCTTGTATAATTACCAAACACACCCCCCATACTTGTTTTTTTCCTTTTGTTGTTCTACTAGGTCAAATTTGGAAGCCTAATTGTCACAGAACACTAAAATCTGAAAAGTGCTGCTGCTCCTCTTTGGTTGCTAAGGAACTGAAACTGTGTGTGTCTGGAGCCAGCACTGCCCAAGTTCTGTATCTCTTCATCATCGCTGGGGAAAGCAGCGCGGGCAGGGGGCACCAAGGGTAATCCCACAAGAAATAATTTGAATTGTGGAAGTAATTCCATAACGGGGCGGGGGGGGAGAAAAGTCATTAGTTAAATATCTTGACAGATTTACTTTTGAAAACCCAGTTAAATGCTTTGACTCAGCCCTCTGCAGATATCGGCCCCACTATGAGTAAAAACTGAAAATAAATTGTATTTGGCTGCGAGTAGAACTCTTTAAACCCAGTGTAGGAAGTGCTCCAAGCTGTGGCCGTGCAGCAAATGCAGGGAGAGGCAAGGAACACGCCTGGGGAGTGTTTCTGGCCCTATTTACAGCCAGTACTGTTTCAGTTTTGGATAAAAACAAAACGTTCTGGCACCATGATTTCCAACACTGTGGATAAATGTTTAAAATAAACCAGAACACTTGAAAATAAATAAATCTAACACTTGTAGACCAGGATCCATGAAGCCTGAAAGCACATTTTTCCTCCCCCTGCAAAGTGTCCAATGCTGCAATAATTTCAAGCTGTATTTTAAGAGGTATCTAATCAAGAATCTCTGTTAATGGCAAAGATTAAATGAAGTAATGATTTTCAGAAACAAGGGAACACCTTACCCTGTATTTCTTTTTTCTCTCTCAAAGTAAGGCACGTGTTCCCCAGCCTTTCCAAATCGGGGATGCTGCTGCCCAGCCCTGTTTTTCCCAGTTAAACAGACACTTACCGGGGGGGTGTCTGGCAGCAGGAACAAGGGAAACCCCACCACAATCCAGGGCTGAGCTGAAGGTCACTTCTCTGAGACACAGGCACGGAGCTCGCAGGTGCCCTCGGTGCTGCACCGCCGCTCCCGGGCAGCCCAGTAACCAACACCAGTAACTCACGCTTCAACGGAAAGAGAAAGGGCATCCCAGTGCTAAATGAAACAAACCTTTTATTCATGAGCATTTGTCATTTTAAATTCACAAATTATGAAAGGAAGGCAAATCAGAAGAGACTGCCAGAGCATCTTTCAAATGATAAAGGTATAAATTTTCTTTCCGAACATTTCTAATTTAAGAAAGAAAAAGGTTGCATAGGCTTTCTACAGGTGTGCACAAAAAAAAAAAGTTAAATTGAAGTACATGGATGTTTTTACATTACAATTCAGAGTGTACATTGGCTACTTGAGAAGGAAAAGATTCACTTGCAAGTCCAAGACGGCTACTGGAACAACCTACAGAATAAGGCTTATGAATAGTTACTTTTCAGTCCTGTAAAATATACTGAACACGTAGCTATCAAAAAAATCAAATGAGGCGTGTGAATCTTGTTCTGGAATCTCTCCCTGATGGGATCTTTTCAGAAAGGGCTATTTTTGTGTTTGTCTCCTCCCAAGTTACTTTGGGAAAGAAAGGGCGGTACCGGCATCAGGGGATTGGTCACAGCATCGAACAAAACGGAGCATTTCTCAGAGCACAAGTGGAATGTTGTGGGCATGCAGGAACAACCAACCATGCAGACAGAAAGAAATCTGCAATAAATTACAAGCGTAGAATTATTCAAATTTCTCCTTAAAAGAATGGCTACGGCATCTTTGTTGCCTCGACAGTCCTACCCTCGGAGGTGGGAGAGGTCTACTCTCCCCGGGGAGAGGTCTGCGATGGCTGCTTCTAGTGAGTGTGGGGCTGCTGCTTTGGGGCCTGAAAGTCAAAGTTTGGGAGGATGTTCCACGTGTTTAATTCTCTGTTTCCGACTGTTCTTTGTGATGTTACTACACACTGCAGGAAAACTGCTACTTACTTCTCAGACTAACCTCTAGAACAAGAGTGGATCCAGGACAACGTTAACTCTTGCAGGTGATAAAGTACACCTTCTCCTGATGATGTGTGGTAGCCTTCCAGTGGCTGCTACCGCAGCATCATTTTGGTTTTGTTACAGAAAAACACCAACTATTCCTAAAGATAAGACTTTTTTTCCTTTAAAAAAAAAAAAAAAAAGTGTCAGTTACAAAACCAAGCTCATGAAGTCCACGTTTTTTTTTAAAAAATAGGATTTAAATCATTTATAACATTAATCTTCTAATGTGCAAAAAAAGGACGTACAAGCAGACAAAATAACATTTAGGAGGAAAGAGGAGCCACACCTTCATTAAATAGGGATCTGAAGTTCAAATGTAAAGGTCTATTAAATACTATGTTCAAATGAACAACTAAGGGCATGTTTCCTTGTGCACACACCTCCATTTAGCCTTCTGAGTTGCTTAAGGGATTTTAACATCTAGATTTTAACATCTGCCAAAAATAACTACTATAAAATGCAGGATACACAAGAAGAGATAGAAGCAGTGCTTTGACCTACATGTATTCGTGTGGTATCTCTAAAGCCTAAGTTACTGTATTCAGAAAGCAGAGAGAAGGCACAGAATGAGTCCGCGCTAGAGAGAGGCAGGCACCCATGCTGCTCTGCCTCGGCAATACGGGGGGTTCTGGACGGGGCGCTGCAGGAAGCGGCACCGAGCAGGACTCGGCACGTTTTACACTTGCCCCTTGTTGCCACTTCTCTCAAAACCACCTTCACTTTCAACAAACACAAACTAAAAAAGCAACGAAGCCTTAACACGCTTTCAGAACCCACTTTGTCAGTGTCACAGTGGTTGCCACAAAGCAAGATCAAGCTACAGGATTGTTTACTTACTTTTTCTTTTTACTTTACAAAAAAAATTCTATCCCATTTAATTTGCTTTACTAATAAAGTTATTGTCTCGGTGGAATAATTTACTAAAATTGTTACTTTTACATCAGAAAATCATTCATCTGGAAGGGCTTGTTACATCATCACCTCTACTCATCCAAGTATCTCATTGGAAGCAATCAATGGGGCCAAAAGCAAGAGAAATCACGACACGGGTCTGCCTGGAGCCTCCTCAGGGGAGGAAGGGCTCCGACCAGCCCCGCTGCGGCTGATTCCCCAGAGCAGCACAGGGAAGTCACCCCCTGGCCACGGGGAAGGGGGGCTGACACCCACCACAGCAGCACGGGGCTCCTCTCCCACCCCACAGCAGTCGGGCTCCATGAGGCAAGGGTGAGCTGGAAACACCACCAGCTCCATCTGCCAGAAGGGATTCAGTGGAACATGTAACCATATTAACCCCAAATCAGGGGCACAAGAGCAGCCAGAGGACGCTACGCAGCACAATGGATGACCAGAGCAGCTGGCTCACCAGTGACCACAGATCCATTAAACAGCTGGAAGTACCAATAAACAAAAAAAGTGAGGACGCAACGGGTTAGTGCCAACAACGTTCTCGAGAAGGTATTGCTACTTCTGGTAAGATGGCAGAGAATTCACACTCCTAAGTGACAGGAAACATGCTCTTAAACCAGCGTCCCGGGCAGCGAGCGCTGTCAGTGTATCATTCTTATGTCAAAGTGAGTTACTCAATGAGTGTTTAGACAGGACGACTGCCATTAAGTGACACGTCACGTTTTAAGTGCAAAACATTTTTTGGCAAAAGTGAAAAATAGAAAAACCTTAAACCGGTAACAATAAAAAAGTATTTTCTTAAATACTAGCACAGGGCCTGATCCTGCAAGCACACAACTCGGGGAACCCCAGCTGAGCCCAGCTGGAGTTCTGTGCCCTAACACTTAGAGGAAAAGGTCTTTAAATCACTGTTAGTGTTTATACCTGTTTACATGTAGTGTAAATAACACACACACAAACACACACACACACTGCGTGTATAGCCGTGTGTACGGACGGACGCATGCGCGTGTGTTTGTGTACCCACACACACAAAATGGCTCCTGAATAAACTTGAGCTTGTGGTTATTTTGAGATGCATCATTCACAGTACATCACTTCTCCTTTGGATCTTCTGGTAATGACCTGTTCAGAGACATCCTGAAGTTACAGACTGGATCATTTTCATGCCTTTTTAAGGTGAAGTCGTGAGGCAACCGCTCTATTCCCGTCAATGGCTCTTCCAGAGAGGATTCAAGTAGAGCCAACCATCGCCCTGCAAGGACATGAGGGAGAGTTTACCAGAAAGATACATCCTGGATCTGTGTACATCCACATAAAAGCTGTAATAACACCAATCAACATAACCCTGTCATCTGAAAATTCTGTACTTAATGAATATACAAGTTATCTGGGCAGAAGGGGGAGGAGCAGCAGTGGGAAGATGCAGTGGATGAACTGGTGGTTGAAGGGCTGCACGTAGCAGGTAACTGGAGGGGACAGGCACAGGGGAATGCCCTCAGCCAGCCTCAGTTTCCTTCCCCCTCTCCTCTTAGAAAGGGCAAAGATGAACTTAGTAAAATCTGTTTCATTTCAAGTGGATGAAACCCAAGACTGTGTTTAAGGTGTCCATGATTACTTACATGGGACAAACATCCCCAGATCATGTTCACAGAATCATAGAACTCTAGAGGTTGGACGGGACCTTCAGAGATCCATCCAGTCCAAGGCCCTGCCAGGGCAGGCTCACCCAGAGCAGGCTGGACAGGAACGTATCCAGGTGGGCTTTGAATGTCTCCAGAGAAGAGACTCCACAACCCCTCTGGGCAGCCCGTTCCAGGGCTCTGTCACCCTCAAAGTGACATTGAATTTAGATAAAGATTAGTGGGGGATGTGCGTACACAGCATTTGTAAATTAAGGATTTTCAGGCAAGAAGCACGGCTTTAGGTGCCTAACATTAGGTACCAAAAATTCAAATGAAAGTAAATCTAACAAAAGGAAAGTGAATGAGTTCAGAGAATGGCCATGGAGCAATCCGTTGCTGTCCTTCAACAGCCAAATGGGCAAAAATAAATTTAAGTAGTAAATAGATCAGTTTTATGTACAAAATTAGCTCATGGTGAAGACCACAGACAAGCACCCCCAAGTCTGCAGGAAGATACTACTGGGTCTTGAACGAATGTACCTCTTTGGCAAAATATTTTGGTTTCCACGGTGTCGCAAGAGCCGCGCGTTGCCTCTCCTCTGCCCGCTGCCTCTCCTCCAGGCAGTGCTTGTGTTCTGTCGCCGCGTCAATGTTACCTTCCTTCAGAGAGTTGGTGACGTGCTGCCAGAGGTGCCTGCGTGAGGGAGGAGGAGCAGAAGCCACAGAGTGAGAACTCTGGAGACCAGCACGGGGAGCGCAGACGGGTGCCACATCACCGCAACACTTTTGCAGTCAGATAGCTCATGAACCATGGCTTTGCCAGGACATTCATGGCATTTGTGGACCCCACTTTGAGATTTACTCAACTGCCAGTATTTTGCCACGCAGGTTAACTTCTGTTCATGTCCCTGACTCCACAACCCGAGTGTTTTTCTCAGAGCAGATGGATTTATGTTTGTCGTTTCCTGTTGACATCCTTTACTGATGATCCACCCCCAAATGACATGTGTTTATTCAGTGTTTATTTGCAGTTAATTTTTGAATTCTAATAGAATGTTGGCCCAAAGCCAAGAGTACATTAAACTGGGACGCTGGCTGGAGGAACCGAGGCATCAGTTCTAGGGAGCCCTTCCAGGTGTGTGCTCTATACTCCCCTTAACGATAATTATCAGTTTGGAACCACACTGGGGTTTCCACACAAGTGACTGCACTGCGATGCGATGCCTCCTCACACCACATTCACCTATAGCACCAACTCTCCCCAAAAAAACACTGAGAAGAAACTGACTGCAGCTTCCATGTATTTCCAGGGCAGTTTAAATGAGTTTCTGTTTACAATCTGATAAACTGCATATCCTGCAGAAACATTGGACAGTTGTAATTTGTTTACTAGTATCCAAAAAATACAATAAATACACTGCAGAGCTACTGGTTTCCTTATTTACTGCAACCTTTCTGTTCCTAAACTACAGGGGAAAAATGAGTTTGTGATAAGCAAGCATGTCTAGGAAATAGGAAAATGATATCTGACCCTGCACAATGGCTCAAGACACGCTTCTGTACAATAAAAAGAATGTATTTACAGATAATAAAATGAAGCTTAACTCATGTTTTTAAATCCCCCAATAAAATGTTCCTAAATTCAATAAAAATATTGATTTTTCTGAAGATAAGTGCCAACAGTTATTGACAGTGAATAACAGAATAGTTTTTTCTCTAACGTACCTAGTCATAGTTAGGCATGTGATGTGGGTGCTGGGAGCCTTAAAACCATGTGTGTGTGTATTTATATCTCACATTGGATCGTATTTTACATATTTTTATAACGTACCTAGTCATAGTTAGGCATGTGATGTGGGTGCTGGGAGCCTTAAAAATATGTGTATTTATATCTCACGTTGGATCGTATTTTACATATTTTTATACATATGTATATATTCTAAAAGATATAAAACATGAAAGTGCAGTGTGAATGATAAGATGCAACGTTACTTGCAACAAACTGACTCATCTGAGTACTACAACCACTCAGAAAAGCAGGTGAGAACACTGCCATTACCACTTCTAAGGTCAGTTGTGCCCCCCTGGCCCCTGCCCGCCCGCAGAGCCCTCTGCCCTCACCTCGACTCCAGGGGCCCTTGCTTCGCTATCGGCCGAATCTTCTTCCTCATCACCGGCAGCTTGTTGGTGTCGATCACTTTGGTTTCCCCGTTGCTGTAAGTGAACTCCAGCGTCCCGTTCCACTCTCCCTGTGCCTTGCACACGATGGTGTTGGTGGGGTTGTGTTTCACTTCGGCTGTCACCCTGATTCAAGAGGGCAGAGAGACAGACAGACCACAGAAATTAACGATACTGTTTGTTATCAGCACACGAAAGGCTACAAGCACCTTTTTACACCCGTAAAGTAGTTTTTCGAGCAAAAGGAGTGATGCTGTCTCCACGAAAAAAGACTCAACCCAGGGAAGCTCTCCTAATGCAGCAATAGCCTTTGGGTGACGTTCTCCCAACCCAACTGCCAACCCTGATAGGGCTCTAACCCAGAACTGTTCCCCTCGTCAGCCTGAGAAACAACTACTGAGATTCAGGTGACATTGTCAGTACACACGTTATGTTCACACCTGAACATGATGCTGTCAGATACCTCCATCAAAGACTTCAGATACCTTAATCATCTTTTCTAGCTCTGCAAGTTTACTCTCAGCTGCCGAGAGGCGATGATTAAAGCTCTTGAGGGGTCTGAGAGTGAGCAATGCAGATAGGTAGGACTGGAAAACCAGAAGGCAGAGAGTAGTTTTGTGTGTGTCTCTCTAAGAACATGCACACGTGCTTTAGCCAGCCATGTCAAGTAATCTGCAACCTCAATTAAGTTTTTTAATTACTAGACTAATACAGCACAACCTTCCTAATTTTCACTCACCCTGATGGCCCCAATTATTAATTTACACCTTTTAGAAAAACCCCCTGTCAAAACAGCCCATGTTGATATTTGCCTGACTATCAAAACAGCTGACGCGCATGTGGAAGAACAATTAGACTAACTGAAACAAACCCCAGGTAACTGTGCAAAACCACCCCTCCCCAACAGGCAGCACAGCCTCAGGGTGGACACTGCTACAGCCACCAGCAGAACAGGAGAGGGGTCTGTGTATGTTAATTATTGGGTCATCAATTTGAGCCTGGCCGTCAGACAGGAAGCCATCCTGCACGATGCCTCTGCACACCCTTAATAAAGAAGCACCAAAGACACATAAATAATATTTTCATCATCTGTTTCAGTGCAGAAGTGGGAGTCCCCAGTAGGGAGCTACTGCTCTGGGTGGTGACACTGTCATTTCTCTCTTCCTTACAGGAGCTCCACCCGGAACACCACCGGTTCCTCTACAAGACTCACACAGAAGCAGCAGCTGGTGTAGCAGAAATATTGCCTTTTCTACGTACATTTTTCTGATCCTGCATTTACAGCAATTTTTACAAGCAACAAAGCCTTGGAAGAACACATTCACTTTAGTTTAATGAGAGAAATATATCCTAGTCAGTTAAACGATATAAAATGTATAACTACAATAAACTGGGCTCTGAAGCTGTAAGTCATGTCAGACACTAATAGGAAAAGAAATTCAGACATCAGCCTATAAAATACTCCAACTGAAAAACCAAACAGATCCCAAGAGTCTTGGTATTGAAATTCAGTAGCAAATAAACAAGACGACGACAGTAATTCCTGTACCTGTGGACCTTCCCTCCATAGAATGGCTTGGTGTGGAACGTGACCGTGGCAGAATAGCCCGTTCTGGCACAATTGATGTTGACTTTCCCCCCAAGCTCCACCCACGGGATGGTAAGTATGGAGCGAGCGTAGGCACTAGGCAGGGTGAACACATACTCTTCTTCATGTTCCATCAAGTAAAGAACACCTACATAGGAAGAAGGTTGAAAGTGGCATGATTAAAAGTTCAGTGATAAGACCTGACAGTCACTGCCCCAATGACTGTCATCAACGTGCCCTTCCACAGAAAGCACCATGTGCAACCCGCCTTGAAGGAGGGTACTGTCTGAGAAGGAAAAAATGTCTGCCCTCCAGAACAAATTTCTCAAAAACAAGTATTTTCAAAAGGACACCATTTGAATGTCTGCCCTGAAGTCCTCCACGGTACCAAACAGCTTATCAGAAAATCTGACAGCATTACTTATTTTGTGTTATTGACAAGCAATAAACTGTTAAAGCTGGGGAAAAAAACCCCAACATTTGCTTGCAAAAAGCCATACTGAATATTCAGATGCTCGCTCAGCTCACTCCAGAAAAAATATGGGCATGGCCAAATGGCTCTTCAGTTCTCCATTCAATCAGACACAACCAGGTCACCTCCACCAATTTCTTACTGATGCATTTGTTGGTGGGAGTGAAAAGCTCTCTGGAGGTCTGCCTGGGTGCAACTTAGGACACACACTTAAGGAAGCCATCTAGAAATTTATTATAACTTTGCTTCTTCGTTTCCAAATGCCTGATTTCCCACACAGCCTTTGCAAAAGCCTTGCATTATCATCGAGGGACCACCAGGCCCTGTTGGTTGTTACTACCAAGACCAACATCTCTATCATGCAGGGAAAATTACTGGCAATTCTGTTCTTTAAATGTTATGGGGTTGTAACTAAAAACAACAACATGGAGCAGCAGTAATTTTACAAAATTATTTGGAACTACAAAGAAAGTCGCGTGTCTGATCAGATCTTAGCTTCCTCTGGGGTCAAGGATAGAGCTCTATCCCCACCATAGCTGTAGTTTGCTCTTCAGGATGACAAAGAACAGAATGTAAGACCAGCTGAAGAAGACCTTAAACCTTGCACGCAGAACTAGATCATGCCAAATATCTGTAGAATATTTTTGATTTGAGTTTTACACTCTTTTGTGGCCCATTTAATAACTGCCTAAAGGCCAAAAAAATTACACCTTTGAAAATAATTTTTCACATCAGAGATTGAAAATAACCCATCACAGGAAGCACTTAGAACCCAGAAGTATTTGAAAAAAAAAATTGGGAAAATTATCTTCACATAGTAATAGTATCTGTTGAGAAACAAGATGAGCTTGAGCCCATTGGCCTTCACCACGGGGCAGGCAGGGGAAGAACACATGGGTAGCAGAAGTGATTAATTTGTCTGTTTAAGGGAATAACGACAAAGTTATGGAAAGTAACCCAACATGTAATGACGAAAAAGCATTAAATAGGAACAAAGCATTACTCCTGCCTATATAAAAATACACCCTTCACACTGTATGAAAAGACAAACCTAAAAAACAATCAGTGCTTTAACAGACTCATCACCTTAAATATTGGTTCCAACTAATGGAACTAAACGCAGGCACAGGAAGCTCTGCAACTTGTCACTTCTGCCTTCTGAAACTGCTCCACAGGAAAGCATCTTTTGCAAACAGCAATAGTTTTATGCGGTTTTGCTCAGGATTTCTGCAGCCTCAGCCTGCCAGCCCCAACACAGCCAGCCCTTCCGCTCCGGCACGTGTGGCAGAAACGAGCTGGAGAGTGCAAAAGCACAAACACAGAAGAGCAATGTCTTAAAAGGACCTTTAATCAATTTGCCCCGGCAAGTTCCAAATTCCTCGTGTCGGGTGCTGAACCCTGAGGGCAGGGAAGGGCAGGACACAGGTGGAACACACACACACAGGAGCTGTCTCCAGCCTCCTTGGTTCCACACCTGCAGGTAAAAGGGAGCTCAATGCACTGCAGGGAGGCTGAACTTCCCAACTCACCCAGCCAGGATGAACTTTTACTCAAAAAGCTGATTCTGCTTATTGAACTCATTAAACGGATGCTATAATAACATTACATTAATAAAGAACAATCCCGAAGCCTTTTAACTGGATGATGCTATTCACAAAGGATCAAGGAGAGCTAATGGGCTCTGATCAAACATAGACAGGAGACCTGACACTCTGCAGCAGGGCACGTTCCACACACAGAACTCAACAGGTTTTAGACCCTGCCACCTTTCCTTTCTCCTCCTCTTCTTCTTACTTATTCTCCACCTTTTTCATTACAGTCATGGGCAACAGACCTGATGCAGCAACCAGCCGTGGGGAAATGGCCTGTCACCTCGTGGGGAGCACCACATTTCCCCCGTTTTCATGGTGGAAGCAGAGGCAGAAGCCTCACACTGTCCAAAGCACAGCCTGCCTGAAAGCATCAGCTTCCAACATGACAGTTTTGGGGATTTTGTTGTTGTGAGGCTTTAGTTTTTGGGGTTGTTTTTTTTAAAGACAAAAGGTCTAACAGTGTTACGGTGGGGACTCCTGGGGGAGAACCTCACTGTATTTACAACCCACACCGTCACGTGAGCTTCTCCAGAGCCTCCTACTTCCCTGGGCCCAGCTGTCCTCCTCTGGCTGTCACTGCATGTCCCCAGCGGGAGAGGGAACTGCCACGACCAATGCCATCTCCTTTGGGGTTAGCATGGCTTTGCTTTTGTCTCTCTGATGGGATCGATGGGTTTTTCCTCCGCAGCTGAGCAGAGGGATGCAGAGCTCTACCCAACGCTGCCACGCACGCTCAGAGGCAGACAGCAAGTAACAGCGGTGACCTTCAATGCAAATATTTAACCACCACAGCAGGTTAGAAATTAAAAACCAAACCCAGCTCTCTTGGCGGTATTTTTAGCACCTGGTAGCGTATTTTTTAATTCCTCAAACACCTGAATAAATACATTTTTAATGAAGTGCTATCTCACTTGAAATACGACTCCGGCTCAATAATTATAACCTAAAAAAGAATAAAGGGAAGATCTGAAATATTTTTGCAGCTTGGTAGCACTTTTAGTGTTAACGTGGCCGTTGGTTTTGCATTCCATCGTTCGCAGAGTCCACACACAAAGCCTCGTTGAACTGAGTCACCGTGCAGCCCCCAGCACCACCACGGAGACCCCAGCTCCCGGTGGGAAGAGGAAGGCACAGCCACGCTGAGACTCAGCCCTTGTAGCTGTTTGAATTCATGCCCTGCCAACTTTAAATCTTGAGAAATTGAAGGCAGAAAAACTGAAATCTAGCAGTTCTTTTAAAAAGCGGTGTGTGCTTTTAACATCTGCCTATAAGCATCATTGCGTCGTGAGTGATGTTTAAAGATACCCGCTGGGAACCACACAGGCTATTTCTCTTCCCTTGCTTCCCCAATCTAAGGGATTATGCATTTTTAGCTTAGAAATGGCTGTAAGTAAATAGATGTGAAAAGCTGCAGAAGATTCTCCCATTTTCAGTAACGTTTCCTCCTCTCGTATCAAAGAATCATTTCGGAAACTGCAAATTCCTTTAAAAAAAATCGTAAGTATTTCTAGGCAGCCATTGTGCATGGGAGAACGCACCAGAGAAGCACTCTGGGAGGGACAGTGGATTGAGTAATGTAGTTTATTAGAAAAAAAGCCCACAGAGAAGATTGAACTGTTTATAAACAAGCGTGGAATTTTGAAATTCCCCCTTGAAACGTCCTCAGCACCGTTCACTCCTGCTTTTGACTAAGGCAACATATTCACAGTCATGCTCCTTCCCACCATTCCTCCGCCTGCATTAAACCAAGTGATGTTCACAGCATCTCATTTTCCCTGTTTGACTATTACACGTCCCTCACTGGTGCTGCCGCTTTGTGAATTGATTTTCCAGTAACCCTTATTGACAAATACCCAGAGGAGGCTCGGGATCAATAAGCTGCAGAAGAGGCATGTGAAATTTAATGCTTCCCACCCATTGTATGGAGATCAATCTGACCAACAAATGGTACGTGGGACACCAAGGGCCTCGGGCAGTTTCCTGATTTAACGGGCTCTTGGCTCCGCGTTTTTTGGAACAGGGCAGGAACAGGACTGAGGGACGGGTGGGATGAACCCCACATGGGTGCAGGGCACCACCAGCCACGCAGAATCGGAAGGGAAAACATGGGATGCCAAAAATTGGCTTTTACTGTCTCATAGATGTTCCAGCGAGCTGCGCTGCACCGCTCGTTTTCCAAAGGCTGGAGCCATTTGCTAAATTAAGTAACGAGCGCCGTGCCATACGGAAACTGTCCTGAAACCACTGGGCTAAAAAATATTAATACAAAAATTAGGACTAGGGAAATATTTAGGTAGCTCTAGTTGCGTGGAGCAGTCAATCTTTGGGACTGGTAAATTAAAAAGTCAGTAATGACTCAGGAACAGAAATTATAGACCTCTACATCCATAAACACATACATATATTTGAACAGAAAAAAACCCACAACAAAACAAACCAACCAACCCAACCAACCAACCAAAACCAACAAGAGAAGAAACATTCATTGCTTTCATTTAGATTTACCCTGGAAAGAGCACTGAAACTTTTCCCTACCTATCAAACCCTTTCAAACTTGATTTCAATTTAAAAAATAATTTTTGGAAGCCTATATCTTGCTAGTTTTTGAAACATTTAAAATAGCAGGAGTGAACACACAAGCCATAACTAGCCACTTGATAATACAGAGCAATCCACTTAAACATACTTCATGCTCTCTGCAAAATTAACCCGTAAATCTAAGGTGACAATTTCTGTTGGATTTTGCTGCTTTGGAACAAAACCCAAGAGCAGAAAAGGAAAACACAGAGCCGACACTGAGGTGTGCTCACCACAGCCTTTCCCACTAAAGCATCCTTATCCTACAACCAGTATCTGTTTGAAGATTCTTTGGACCACATAAAAAACATTAAATATTTACATTGACTCTCCCATCCCTTGCTAATTTAAATCTTAATATGATCCTATTCATTACACCCTCTTCTCCTCCCTCACTCTCTCATTAGTACATAATTAACATTAACCAGAATTAGGGACTGCGCACGCAACATGAATTCTTTTATGCAAAACACCCTCTCTTCTATTGAGGGGAGCTTTCCCATGAGGAAACTCAATGCAGAATACTCTGAAGAAAGGGGGGCTTGTTACACAGTGAAGAAAAAATTGAGATATTTCATTAGGAAGCCAGATTTAGACCTCTCATAACCACAGATGAAGGGCCAGCATATAAACCAGCTTCTCACACAGATTTCCAGCAGTGCCTTCCTACCCGTTCTGCAACTCACTTTGAATCAACAAACAAAAATCACAGATAGAAAAAGAAAAAAAAAGAAAAAACCCTCATCACCTTGAGGTGCAACATACACTAAAAAATGCTACAATAAAAATACCGAGCTGTACCCTTTGTATGACAGGCCCATACTGTTCTCAAATCCCTTAATTCTTTAAATTCTTATAGAAGCCTTTGTGCTTCCATGACATCCTATTTCAGCTTATCCACTGCTGCTTCTAACGACAAAGCACAAAAAGCAACATGCTCTATATATATCTAAGGACATTCTGACAAGTTAAAAAAAAAAACCCACTTCAAAACCACCACAGAACCATTACTGGTGTGTTCCTTACACAATAGAGGTCCAAAAACTCAGTACTACTTTATATCTGTGAATAGCCAACTGCAGTAGTAAAAGCTTCATTGAACAGTTTGAAGGACACACAAAACTCTTCAGCAGAGAGCAAAGTTTCAAAACACATCAGTGTCTAGCAGCTACTTTTTTTTTGGTTCAGCAATCTTTCCCCAGTACTCACACTGACCTCAATCTAATACAGAATTTATACTTATGCAAACACATGAGAAAGAAACGTCTGCAGCAGATTCTAATTTTGCACGGCTTAACGTATCTAGACACCAACTTAATGAGGAAGATTTCCCTGGGACTAAAATAAATTTAAAAAAAAATTGAAGAAAATGTAGTTTTGAGTGAAGAAACCACACTGTGAAGCAAACATTTTAAATGGAGACTGTTGGGTTTATGCTGCCTGTTTTCAGGTGAAAGAAAAGCTCCAGTGGTACAACTTCTTGCTGCCCACTGCCAGTCCTCAACATGCAACAGAAACGTTTGGGCTGCACTGGAGCTTTTGCACTGCTGACATCAACAAAAAACTGGGATGACAGCTATAAATTGGTAAATCCAAAGGTCCTCCCAAAATGCCCATCATAAAGACAGCAGCAAACCTTGCAATAAAAGAGTTCAGCGTTGCAGACGCTCCCCAAAGCCTGCCTCCGCTCCTGGGATACCTCCAGGATCATGGAACAAGGGGATAGGGGAGAACTTATTCTCACAAACACACATTAAACAATCCTTGGGGTAGGGAAGTGGTTAATTCCTGGACCCTTTCTCTCTCAAAACTGGGACACATCAGGACTTTGAAGTCTTAAATAATCCCCACAGTAGACACCCCCAATCCCAGGGAACCATGTGTGCTAGCAGCAAGAAAAAGAAATTTCCCTACTCCTACATAATCATAAGTGACTTTGTGTTTAATTTTATTTCCATTAAATAGCTCCCTTCACTGAGAAACAAAGTACTAGAAATGAATATGTACCGGAAAAATGCAGCAAGTGAAAGCAGGGAGGGGGCTGGCAGCAGCCCAGCCAGGAGACGGGCAGAAAGAGCAGTTCCCTTCGGACACTCCCTTCCCAACTTCCTTAACTCCGCATTAAAAGCAAAACACCAAATTCCTAATACGGAAACAGCTGTGCTATTTTAGACTGTAACTATCACAACAAGATCACATCCAGCAGTAAGGAAGTTTCATGGCTCATCTACAAAGAAGGGAGCATTTTGTCATCAGAAAAAAAGCTACTTTAAGTCCTTTCTACTGTTTGAGTTTGTTCTTTAGTTCTGACTAGTAGATATAGCAGAACGTATCTGTATGTTTTCACATAACTGTTTTGTTATTATTAATATGCAAAACCAATCACTACATTTCCCACTCTACTTTTTTTACTACCTTTAATATCATAGTATTTAACATTATGATGACAAAAAGAAGCGTTTACTCTAAGTTGTCCTGGTGCTTCTGAGACTACAGTCTAAAAACCAGATAAGAAAAAACACTAAAACCCATGCAAAGGAAATTACCCTCAAAAGGAAAGGGATTAAATTGCTTAGGAACATTAAATCAATACATTAGAGTCGGTAACGACACTGGTACAGGTGTATTTATGGGTTCAAATCACCCATTGAGAATTTGTTATGATTCCCTATATTTCTGAATACATGTTGAGCAATGACTTATGACAAAGCAGACTGTAAATGTATGATATGGCAAATTACAATTTATAACTCGACTACATGACTTTCTATAAAGCTTGAGATAATACACTAACTTTATACTACAGAAACCATGATTCTCTCCAGAAACTATGAAAAAAAGAATGTTAGGCCTAAGCAAAAACGTGGTTTTTCCTATAGCTTTGTTCCAGTTGTGAAAGTGTTCCACACCAAATCATGTATTACTTTAAAAGTGAGCAAGAAAAACAAAAATATTTTTACAGACTATGCTGTCAGTAGCCATTTGCTACTGCAACTTAATTGTATCTGAAGTATAGTCATATGTTAACAGAAGTATAAGCACATCTGTCAGTAGCCATTTGCTACTGCAACTTAACTGTATCTGAAGTACAGTCGTATGTTAACAGACTCACAGAAGTATAAGCACACATTTATATACATAAAGTTTGTATCACATGCTGTCAGGACAGAAGAAAGTTAGATGGACCCTACTGTTTTCATTCCAAACGTCACAAAAGCAAATAGCCACAAGGTTGAAATGAAAGGTCAGAGGGAGAGGAAGCAGGAAAGTATCTGGAATTCTGCGGTGTTGACACCCACAACATGAAACCAAATAAAAGTGGATTTCTTACCTTCCCCGACCATAGAGACACCTATGGACATGCCCATAAACTTGCTTTTGGTCCATACGTGAGCGTTCACGCACATCTTCTTCTCTTTGCACTCACAGTAAAAGCAAGATACCGGCGGGTGATGGGACACTTGTTCCGCTACAAACCTCAGCTTGTAGCACGTGGACTGGTCCTGGCCAAACTCCTTGGTTGGGTCCTTAGAAACCGTGGAGGCACCGTTAGTTCTGAACGCTTTCACTTTATCTTTAGGCACATCCCAAGAGCAATGAAACGTTTCACCAATTATAGGGTTATAGGGCTTCTTGGCAACCGCTCCCTTTCGGCCTTCATGAAAAGCTGTTAGATAATACTCCACAAAGCAGATAATTCTGTCCTCGGGAGTGGCTCCAGCTGCAATTGACAAAAACAGGTCTGGATGGGCCATGAAATTTGCATACATCTCCAGCAGGGATCTTTTCTCCAAAATAAATGTTGGAAGCACTACCTGTATGCAAAGCAGACAAAGGCAGATATGATTTCCCCATGATCACACTACCACGGGGGAAAGGGGGGGAGAACAGTTAAAACAGCTGCAATTCTGGCCCTGCCAAGTTTCAGGACAGCCTGTCTTCCTCCCCTGCCACAGCAATTTCATTTTCTTTGCAGTGTAAATAATGAAAAAGCAGCAGCCTCGATAGCCATGCAGGCTGCTCCCCATTTCATTACGATTCTCAACAGCAGCTCACACAACAGGGACGGGCTGTTCCGCTCGCATGGAAATCTGCCTTTTCCTCTCCTCTAACAAACCAACCATTGTTCTCCTTGTTTACAGGACAGAAAAACATACTTCAATGCAAATTAATTTACAGCAAACATCAACAAGCCCAACTGATCATAACCGTCCGAAAAGGGAGGGGCACACCCTCCCAAGTCACTACAAGATGAGTATTTTATATATAAACATACACATCACCAACCTGTAAGTGCTGAAGAGTGTAAAGGGTCCATCTACCCATTCTGTCGAACATCTGGGCTCCCAATTTCACACCTGGACCCTTGACCACCCAGTGCATATGTATTAGGTCCTTTCCAGCCTCTAATAAACCAAGCCAACTAGATCCAACCAAAACCAAATCTCAGGCTTGTGTTTCCAAGGATAAAACCGTACCAAGGACCATTCCCAAGAGACTACAGGCAAGAAAAAAAACTCCCCGTTTGTCTCCCTCTGTCCTACACTGTCATTGTAAGATCATGTCCCCTCCAGGTCAAATCCCTTGCCACCCCTACACTATCCTTTCACCCCCAGGCACAGGGCATGTCCTCTCAGTTTCAGATCATACCATATGACTTTAGTGGGACACTGATTGCCTTCACTTTATTTCAGATAAAGCTGAAATAAACAAGAACTGCACAAACTGTTACATCAATGTCCTGGGACTAGAGAGGCACCAGGGGGGCCAGAAATAATCTGGGACTGAGCAGCAGGCAGTGTGCCCTGGAGGGAGCCAGCCCCCAGGGATTTGGAAGCAGTCTCGAGTGGCTCATCTACCAATGCAGATGTTGCCAAAGTCACCCTCTCAGGAATAACCCTTTGTTAGAAGTTTTCAGTGAAATGAGGGATGAGGGCTACATGACCTAAAATAATTTATTTCTCTCCCCTTCTTCTCCCCCACCTTGTGCAGAACCATCCCAGGGGAGCTCAGAGGTCACTCCTGCATCACCAACAAGGAACTTGAATTTGTCTAGAATCAGAGTGGCTCAATCATGCCAGATGCAGATCAACAGCTGTCCTCTGTTAAAACAATTCTGCTTTCCTCTTTAATTCTTCAATGCATTTACTTTCTCCCTTTCCCAAAAGCAAGGGTTATTTACAGCAGGCAGGGAGCCACCCTTCCATCATAAACACATTTGCCTTCCCCCCTGCCGCCCCAGCTTGCTGTTCTGAGCCAGAGCAAAGTACAGTTCAGTCCTTCTGGATCCCATGGATGATAAAATAGAAGCTGTCAAACTTCTATTAATCATTTAGTTCTTTTCAAAGAAAACTTGTAAACATGAAAAAAAAAATCCAATCAGAATGGCTCAAACGCAGTCTTAACAGCTACACAGTTAAGTCAACATGCCACAACTGCAAAAAAAATATAACCGCTCCGCTAACACACACGCTCATTAGCTCTCTCCTCCTGTATGTTATTTACACACATAGAGCCTTTTATAGGCTAATAATTTTTACAAGTTTAGATATAAATCAAGCAAAGTTCTGTCTGCAATATTCCTCTGACTCTGCTCTGGAAGCCTTGAGGACTCTACGCGGTCTCTGTTACCAGCCTAATGAGGCCCCAAAAGATGCAGGACCTTAATTTTACACTATGCGTGGCAGACTCCAGAGTGCTGGAGGCAGCCTACAGTCCCCACGGTGGTGTGACAGCGAGGGGCTGAGGAGACTGCTTTTTAGAAGTGAAATCTAAAACTTTGGAAGGCAAAGTGGAAAGGCAGTAGATTTTCCTAGGGTATTTTTAGCTCTTTAAACAATCCCGTCTTACTTGCAGCACTCTCATTCTGGCCAAATATTCATATGCAATTCAGCATTACTGACCCTCAAGACAGGACCTCATTTTAATATAAATTGTACACTCCGAGATTAGGTTAACAAAGGAGAAACTGACAGCAAAACAGAGGGGAAAAAAATACCCCACACCCCATCACTTCTGTCCAGAAATACCAGCAGTGCCCACCATTTCACTGCAGAGAGTTAACAGGGTAGGGAAACTCCCTGGAATAAGCAGCACTCTGCATCTTGGTATGTCCCAAGTCTCTCTTCTCTAAAAAGAGTGACCTTTATTAGCATGGAAGGAAGAAAAGAAAACTACACACCATACTTAAGATGCTGCAAATTTTATGGTACAACGTTAAGACTTGCTGTGGTTTGATCCTGTTGATTTGATCATATAGTCCTCACATCCACTCCCACAAGTACTAGCTGTGTGCCCTGCAGCTACGTACCTAACACAGCTTCACCACCACAGCCACTAAATGAGGTGTTAGGAATCACTGGACTCTTATCGTTCAGTTTCAAGAACCAATTTAAAATCTGAATAAAGCCTGAACTCCAGCTCATATGATCTTGCTTTAAAAGCCCAACTAAAATGGAAACTACATCCTTAATTATGGCAGGAAAGGACTCACTGCAAAGTGCAGAGTAATTGAATTGTTTCCGCAAAAGGAGATAGAACTACATATGAAAAAGTATTTGAGTTTTAAAGCCTACACAATTCCAAAAGGCTTACAAAATATGCCTAGAAAACACTGCTTTTTACTAAATACTTTCAGTGCCTCAACGTTTCAGTATGTAACACCACCACACACCAACACAGTCCAAAAAAAAAATCAAATCACAGCAGTCAATCTATTTTTTTAATTGGCACTATCTTTACCTCTGTAGAAATAAGCGAAATAGAAATAAACAAATTTGGAAGCATAGGCCATTCTTCTTGCCAGTGTTGGGACTGTCATGCACTTGTACTAGTATTCTAGCTTCCAAAGAAATGAGGTTTTCAACTTTCTGCAGCCAAACAGAATGCACTGTTCAGAAAAATACACTTAGGACCTATATTCTTTATATTGGCTTTGGACTGGACTACAACAATTTAATATTTTTTTTGGTAATTGCATAAGAAGTCAAAATTGCCTAATTTTTTCCTCTGAGAAAAAGTGGGCATGACTACCAAATGGACATAAGAATTTCTGTGGAATAAATACCAAGTTGCTGAAGTCTGAAGCAAAAAATCTCCCACTTGCATTCTAAACTGTTTGAATAATCTCTGTTCTTCCTCTTTCTCAGGCTTCAGGTGAAAAGGAAGCAGTTTAACCGACATTCTTCTGTTTTCATGGAGGTTAAAAAGAGGATATTGGCTCAAAGCTTGATCATAATCTCCTAGATGAATTCACCTACACCTAACCAGACCTGCATGCAACTGAAAAAGGTAAGAGCATGACTTGTTAAGAGCAGAGATATTTATCCCCTCTACTATTTGCTGCGAGGCAAACCATGGGTGTCAGTACCATTCCCTACTTTTTTCAAAAATGTGCCAAGGCACCCCATGCTGAAATGTCCTTCTCTTAGAGGTACAAAAGCTTCCCACTGTTGTCTGTGTTGCTGGGGGAATAATACAAGCTATTTTCATCCTACTTATACTTTAAAATTACAAAGTAGAAGTATATTGCCAAGCAAATTTAAAACTTACAACATCATGAACACACTACAATGTTAACTTACAAAAGGTTGATATTCTGCAGAATTACTGGCAGTCCTTTTTACACAGAATGGCAGCCCTTTATTTTTAGCACATGTGAACTGCGTAGGGAAGGTGAGGGAATGCAGGGGAGTGATCACCCATCTGTACAAACTGTTAGCATTAATTGCAACCCATTAGATGCCATTTGCCAACAAATCCATCAGGCTGCCAGTGGGTTTTGGCGCTATTTTTCATTTTTTAAAAGTCCAAATAACAAATAATTTAGAAACTTATTTTTTCCCCAGCAATTCCATTTTAAGTGAGGTTTGAAGTCCTAGCCCAGTCCAAGGTATCGGTTTTGTATTATGTTTTGCTGCTGTGAACTGCACCCACCCAACTCTCTCTGGCAGCTATTGAAGTCTATTTGGCCACCACAGAGTCAATCCTGTTCTAGCAAATCCCCATGCAGATTTAATACTTCATTGCGGGTGTTTTCTGTCACAGCAGATTTTTACTGTTTAACTCCTCATTAAAAGGCATGGCAGCGTGACACATCTCAGAAGCGAAGCACCTCTGCAACGTTAAATGTGGCTATCAGCACTGTGGGAAACTGATGTCAGTGCAGGCAAGGCCAAGAGTAACTATAAGCCATCACCCCGTAGGAAAAGGAAAAGATGCTGTTCCCTCTGATGTGGTACATGAAGGCAATGATTATGCATCCGGAACTCAAAGCCACCAAGGGCTCAGAAGAGCTCTCTGTTCACGTGTGGAGCACGTTACAATCCATAGCTCACAAAATGAACCAAAGAAACAACCCTTGGGAAGAAGGCACAGGAAAACAGAAACATATAAAACACCCCCTGGTATCAGCAACTGCTGTGCCACAACCACTTCCAGCAGAAGCTGACCAGCATCAAGGCTATCTGAAAGCTGACTTTCAGAGGAATAACGAAAAATGAGAAGAGGTGCAGGCAACAAACCAAGCTTTATCATCACACGTCTGTGGCCCAAAGGGCCTTACGCCAGTAAGCAACGTTAATAAAAAAAGCAGCCAGCTGTCTTGTAATTATTTTTTTTAATCCTCAAAATGGTCAGAATAGTGATGTGCACATGTGGCATGTCTCATTAATACTCATCATATGTGTATTCGTGCATCACACAGACTAGAGATAGATCTAATCTGCCATATGCCTGTTCCTCTTTTCAGACTGAGGGTATTATATCTATATTCATGCATGTTAATATTCTGCCATACTATAGATCTGATGATATTCGTCACTATCCTCAAAAAGTGTGCTCTAAGAACACTATGTAAGAAATAGGTTATCATATACCTTCCTACTTTTAAGTGTCTACACTTCTCTTACATACAGGAATTTCTCTTATTTACATTAATTGTGTGTCTTTGGGATTTTGCTTCCTCTGCCAAGACAAAAAGATGACACTGGAAATCAGGGAAGAAAAATCTTGTTCATTACCAAAGACAAAATGTTTGAAGACACAAGAACACCACAATCTTAGTCTAGTTTAAACATTATGGACTCAGACAGCCTTAGCAAACCAACACAGAAAAGAGGAAGAGCTATGAAAAAATTGAGGACTGTATGAAAAACAAAACCAAAAATGAACTATACATAACCCCAGACATACTAAGAAGTGACAGGTATAAATTATTCACAAATGAAATGATGAAACTTTTGTTCTATTTAGAACAAAACTTTAATTTCTGTGCAGCTATTCAAGAGCTATACTTAGCAACAGATCAATGGGATTGCTCAGTCTTAAAAATGTAAGCATTTTTAAATATTGTCAATTGCTCCAGAGGAAGCAGAAAAGACTATATTGAGAAAGTCTTATTTTGTAAGAAAGTGATACTAAAAAAGATTTTGACTAATATGTAAGATCAAAAAGGAAAGCAGATGAACTCTTCAGAATATCAAAATGCCCATGAGAACAATCTCCTGCAAAGCTTCTTCATGCACAAGGGAAACTCTCTGGTCATTCCAAACATTTTTTTATTTGGGGAGGGGGGGGGGGGGGGGGGGGGCTGGGGGGGTGGTTTCTTTTCTTTGTAGATCCCTGACCCGTCATCCAGTTTTCTCTTCACTTCCCGGGAAAGCACACCCCAGGCTTCTTTCATTTATGCAAAAAAAAAAAAAATTGTTTAGGGAATGGGGGGGAGGGGCTGGCCTAATAATTTTTTTTTTTGGGGGGGGGGGGGGGGGGGAGGTGTGTCAGAATGAGTTGTTCTTATTTTGGGGAAGTGGGTTATAGGGGTTTTCTTTGTTTGGGTTTTTTTAAGTAGAAAACCTTTGTGGAAGGACAGGGTATTCCACATCTTTACAAAAATCCACTTGATTATTTATTAAGCCCCATGAGAAGGTTTCATGGAATGTACGACTACTCAAAAATAGGCATTCTGTGCTTCCAGAACATCCACCTCATTTCCAAAACTCGACTTATGGGAAATTTCTCAGACTCTGTAGCCTCTCTGATCATATCAGTACAGATAAGCTCATAACTATACTGCTTCCAGGACCAGAAGGATGCACAGAAGGTTAAACTGGTGAGCTGCTTAGCACAGACAAGAACAGTGACACACTGAAGACTGTAATTTCTTTACCACCATGGTTTTTTGGAAGCTGCCAAGTAATTAAATGGAATCAAATCTACAAAGCAGTAACTTGAGCACATTATCTCCTTCATCAAAACAACTGCAGTTATTGTTCCTCAAAAACTCAGTGCACCCTGACTTAACATACATGTGAGATACCTATACAATATACGGTCGCTTTGAAAGACTTATAAAAGAATATGGAAGAGTTTTGGGGTTGTTTTTTTTCTTCTTTTTTTCTTTCCCTTCCCCCCACCCCATTCCCTCATACCTAACATATGTGATGTGGTTACTTCCTGTGAAAGCCTGCTTAGCAGGAAACAGCACTCCATAGCTCTCTGGAACTACACCTTTACAAAGAGCCAAAATTCCATGTCCACAGGGGCAAAACGTGCTCACAGGAATCACATGCACACACACACACAGAAGGATGAGAAGAATTAAAAATAATGAACAACTATAAAAGAGATACAGTGTCCATACCCTGGTAAGGTCCATGCCAAGTTTGAGTTGAGAGATGAGATGGAGAATTACACTACGTTGATCATCCATGACTCCTAAATCCTCCTCTTCGTTATCTTCAGTATCTGTCATTTCATCTTCAACTAGGATCAACTCTGAAGCTGAATGCTGAAATGAAAAGAAACATCACCATCTGGACAAAAAGATACAGTATGGGTTTTTTTCCACTATATATGTTTAAAAATGAAGCTTTCTCAATGGAACCAAAGACAGCCTCTGTTAAAACCGAGAAAAGATACAAATTCAAAATAGAAAAATCCAGTGATGGGTTCATAAAGCATTTCAATTCTATCCTCAGAACAAAAGTGGCAAGTATCAAATGCTAATTTAACACATCATCTTCTCATACTGATATTGCAGAGATGCCAGACAAATACCATAGCATATTAAAATAATGGGTCTTCTATTTATTAAATACAAGTACACAGACGAAAATGAGTCTTCAAGAGTTTGTTTCATAAATCTCTCCAGCAAATATTCATACTTCACACCTAAATGTTGCATGACTTGATTTCACACTATATTTTTTTCCTTTCCTCTATCCAATTACAAGTTACATATCTAAGAAAGTCAAGACTATTAACTGAAGGAGACAAAAAGAAGACTACAATTACAGTACACATCTTTGACAAAAAAAACAAAGACATTAGATTTTGGAGGTCAAGGCAACACCATGAGTCTTTCTGACATTTGCAACGCTAAGCTGCTTGGCGGCACAACAATCCCAGTACTGCCCAGTCTCCAGACATACAAGCTGAATATCAAGAGAGAGGAATCACACCATCCCCCTTCAAGAGGGACTTTAAAGCAGAAAGGGATAATGATTTGTGATATTTTATTTCTTCTCAGGGTTTACAATATATTATTAACAATAATCCAAACAGGTGGTGGTTATTTTGTTCAATCCATCAAAACCACTCTGCAAGCCTTCCGGATATGTAAGGTAAGGTAAGCTTTTTGTACTTAAAAAAAAAAAAGTTATGGAATTATAGGTTATGGAGCTGAAAAATTTACAGCCCAGCATTTTATTATTCCCCGAGGATTCCATGCTGTAAATGAGACAACACTACCTGCAAAACTTCACATTCCCTCATGCTAAATAGCATTTCTGCAGAAACAGCCAGTTCATAACAATTTTCAAACATTTTTCATCTCACTGCAGAAGTCTTTACAGATGAAAAGTATCATTAAAACCAGCTGATATTCAGAATAAAGTTTCAAAGAATATTTCTGAATGATCACATTAGAGACCCCTCAGGTGAACAGCAGCTTGTGTAAGGAGAGTGTCTCCGAAATTTAGTTACTACAGATGTTTCCAAGATTTGAATAAAGTAGATTTCTCTTTCTCTCTTTTTTTTTTTTTTTTCAATTGAATAAATGTTTAGTTAGCTATTCCCAAAAGAATAGCTATTTGGTGAAATTCAAGGACATTTGAAAGACGCTTTACTATTCCTTTATTTAGAAAGTAGAATATGTAGATTACATAAAACAGAATCTGGTGAGCTGCAACCTCAACAGCTTGGAGCTTTTCAAAAGGACAAAACCACACTTTCTTCCTCCCACTCCCTCAGAAAAGAAAAGGATAGAACAATAAGCCCTTTCCTCCCAAAATGCACAGCATTATTATCCAACTGACACCTCACTGAGAAGTTCAATTAACATAAAACCTGATAACCTGATAGGAGATTAACAGTCGGGGAGGCAGCATACAGCACCGAAGCCTGGCTCGGCTGTACAGGCTTCCATTCATTCAGAGGGAGCGTGGAAAAAGCCGTAGCAGAACTTACAGTAGATGCTTCCACAGGAGGTTTCCCTTTGATCCAGCTTGACCTCATTGAGAGCACTGAGCTACCGAATAAGCACTGCTGCTTCTGTCACTGCCATGAACTGAGCTCGCGGCAAACAAGCTCCAGCAGGAATTAATAGCTCTAGAAAAAAAAAAAAAAACAGCACGGGAACCTCCCCTCCTCACTCCCCCTGCCTTTTTCTATTTTTTTTTTTTTTGGGCTATCCGACGAGTTGGAGAGTGTGCTCCGGATGTCAATCTGCTCCTTGCCTTTCCAATCACATGGCACCGAGATCAGGGAGCTTAACTGCACACAGCTCCAACTGGGAAATGGTGCTGTTGCTGCTTCCCAAAGGATATCTCTGCCGGGCTGTCCTCCGGGCCGGGGGCAGGAGGGAGGGGGCACGAGCGTGCGTGAGCGTGCACAAGTGTGAGAGACAGAACGTGCTGGCAGGTACCATGCTTTCCAGTGAACACACAACAGCCGTGTAACCTTTAGTTGCCAACAGCATCAGAAAATAAACAAATCACACACCACCAAGTTTGCAGACTAAATCATATATTAAGAATTTTCTCTTTCTCCTGAAGACTGCACATTCAGCCAGGGGCAAAAATCCTTCTTTCTTTCCTGCTAAAATAGATCTTAGGTTTTCCATGCCTTTCAGAGTGTAAGTAACAAAACAGCAACTGCCCCTCACTGCTGCTCTACACAACGTTCCCAGTGAGGGCAGGCAACCCTATAAGCAGTTTAAGTGCCCGGGAAAGTAGTGTTTGCATTGTTTTAATTGAAGGACTTTTCGCTCATCAGGGAGGATAAGTACAATATAACATTAGGATCAAGCGTGTTTAATGACCATTCTGCAATAAGGACTATAATCTTAATTATCTTAACTATTGCCTGTTTTAAGACGACGTGCAAGGGCACCAAGCATCCAACAACTCGACTATTGGAGTTATCAACCTGCTACTGACCTTTAGTGCATGTAGAATGATATCAGCTGGCTGCATCTTTTCTCACTTTCCAAGAAAATAAGAACTTAAGCAGCAGTTTACAATTTATGTCACAGGAACTGAACAGCAGGCACCTTCAGTAAGCAATATCCTTTCCGTATTTCCTTCTTTTCCCATTAGCTGTTCTAGGTAATTAGTGAATTGCTTTTTAAAGAGCACAGGAAATAGACATTTGTTTTTTAACTAACACATATTTTCTTTTAAAAAAAAACAACCGTGTAAGCACAACACTGGGTGTGTGGATATACAGCCACAAAACACAAAGCTGCTCTATCTTTAAAGTGTCACAGAAGTCCGATCAGGTTTTTAATTCTTTTCTTTCCACAGGAATAGTACACAGTTTAGTAGCAGCCGACGTGTAAGCATTCAGTACGATGTCAGGTGATTATCCTTTAATGGCAGCTTTTCTGAATTATCAGACGCAGACATACGTTCCTTCCTCCCTCCCCCTCTAAAATATCATTGCAAAGCTGGAGCAGGAGAGCGGGGATTTGCTCCGTTCCTGTGTGGTCAGAGCACGCTGTAAAAGCCACTGAGCTGTGGGCAGCTCTGCCCGGGCACAAACAGCACGGGCAGGAGGGGGTGCCAACCCTGAGAATCAAACACTGAACCAGTTATAAACAAGCACCAAAAAGGGGCTTGTATTTAAAATCATTTTAACCAAAATGAGTTTCCAACACTGGGCCGAAGCACTAGGATTTTTCATAAAATCATTTCCAAAAATCCTGTGAAGGGATTAATTTCAAAGTCTAAAGGCTGAAGACATAAAAACACACGCTGGCAGAGATCTATTTTAAACAGGTCACTTCATTAGAACTGGGATTGATTTAGAGAGGTCATCTGCTGGGAAACAAAATGGATGTTCTACTCAGCGGTCTTCATCAGAAAACATGCCGATTCTTTCTGAACAGATGAAACCTAAAAGGGAAAGAAACTGTTTCTGAAGAAAACATTCCGCATTTTAAAAAAAAGTCTTCAGGAAAAAGACACTTTGACAAGTCTGCGACAGAATCACAAGAGTTAAAAGCTACCTTTCTGTCAAAGGGCAAAAACTGCCTCTGTTCTTCCAAAACATCTTCCACAAGTCAATTTTGCAAATTAACTGCTGTGCTAGAAATTAATTTTTAGATCATTAGTTCAGTTATAAGGCCCATAGCTTGATTTTCCAACATAGTTCACAACACATACCATGCAACAGTACTGTCAGGCATGACATCGGTCTCATCTTGTTTATTTGTTGCGGGGGAAAGAAAGGAATATACAGAATCCCAGTATCATTTCAGTTGGAATGGACCTCTTCCCCTGCGCTGTGCTCAGGCAGGGACACCTAGAAAGAGTTGTCAAGGACCACGTCCAGCTAAGCTTTTTAGTATCTCCAAGCATGGAGACTCCACAACCTCTTTGGACAACCTCTGCCACTGTTTGATCATCCTCACAGTGGAAAAGCATTTTCTGACATCCAGATTGACGGGTCCGCTGCCTCTTGTCCTGTCACTGGGCACTACTGAGAAGACTCCATCACCCTGTCTTTCACTGCCTCCCATCATTGATAATACCCCTCTGAGCCTTCTCTTCTCCAAGGATGAACAGTCCCAGCTCTCTCAGCCTCTCCTCATGTGAAGGATGCTCCAGAAATTTCATCATCTCTGTGGATCCTTGCTGGATCCACTCCAGTAAACCCATGTCTTTCTTGTACTGGGGAGCCCAGAACTGCATATAGCACAACCAATGTGTCCTCACCTCTGCCAAGGAGAGGAGAAAGATCTTGATCCACCAGCAACACTCTTCCTAAAGCAGCCCAGGATGCTGTTGGCACCTTTGCCACAAGTGCACATTGCTGGCTCATGGTCAGCTTGTTGTCCACCAAGACCCCAAGGTCTTCTCTGCAAAAGTTGCTTTCCAGCCAGCTGGTCTCCAGCCCGTACTGGTGCAGGGGTTTACCCTCAGATATCCCCAGATGCAGCAGAACTTTGCATTTCCCTGTGTTGAACTCGATGAGATTCCTCTCTCTCCAGCCTGTCAAGGTCCCTCTCAATGGCAGCACAATCCTTTTGACTCATCAGCCACTCCTCTCAGGTTTTTTTATCATCTACAAACTTGCTGAGGGTACACTCTGCCCCATCATCCAGGTCATTAATAAAGACGTTGAACAGTAGTGGCCCTAGTATTGACCCCTGGACTACACCACTAGTGTATGCGTCCAAGCGGACCTTGTACCACTGATCACAACCCTCCAGGCCTGGCCATTCAGACAGTTTTTAATCCACCTCACTGCTCACTTATTTAATCCATACTCTGTCAGTTTGTCTATGAGAATGTTACTGAAGATAGGGTCAAAAACCTTACCAAGGTCAAAGCAAACAACATCCACTGCTCTCTGCACATGCACCAAGCTAGTCACTTCATTGTAGAGGGCTATCATGCTGGTTAAGCACAATTTCCTCTTTGTAAATCCATGCTGATTACTCCTGATCACCTTTTTGTTCTTCATGTGTTTGTAGATGCTTTCCAGGGTTAGTTGCTCCACCACCTTCCCAGGAATTGAGGAGAAGCTGAACAAACTGCAGGTTCCCAGATGTTACCAGAGCATCCCCAAACGTTCCTTCTTGCCCTTCTTGAAGACAGGATTGAGATTCGCTTCCTTCCAGTCTTCATGAACTCTCCCAAACACCATGACCCTTTAAAGACAATAGATGGTGGCCTTGCAATGACATTGGCCAACTCCCTCCGTGGTCATAGATGCATCCCATGAGAAGTCTTCCTCTAGCCTTTCGCTCTGATGTCAGAGGCCTGGGATTCCTGAAGGATGATGTCACCAGCAAAGATTGAGGCAAAGAAGGCATTGCGTAACTCAACCTTTTCTCCATCATAGTAAGAAGCAGAGACCATGTGTGTCCCGACAGGGACACACTGAGGACTTCTATAGGACTCGTAAGGCAATTCTTTATATAATTACACCACAATATTCTAAGACTTTTCATTAAGGCATGAAAAAGTTTTTATGTAGTCAGGAGCAAGAGGATAAATATTAGGAACTTAAAACATCTGTATAAAAAGACATCATTTAATAATATTCCAAGGGAAGTAGTCCTTAAGTCTTTTTACATTCAAAAAGTTGCAAAAGATACTAAAAAAATAACACTGTATGAAACATTTCTGCATTGTGAGAAAGATGGAATAAATTACTTGCAGGGTTTGTTCAGAAGCAACATTAAGCAGAATGAGTATTTTCAGACTACGCAAGGATCGCCATATTTCTGTAGAGTTATCTAATTACAATTAGTTCCACTAGTGCACATAGAAGTCAAAGACCTCATTTTGATTTTCAGATTCCCTTCGTTAATGATACAGGTTTGCAAGCATCATTTACACTTTCACTTGTGTAACTTCAGAGCTTGCAAACAGATTTTCTGTAGGTGTAAGATTAAATATAACTCTCTGAGGTCAGAGAACTTTAGCACTTTTACACTAATGTGACAAATTGGCCTCGTAAGGTTTTCACTACTCTCAATACCAAAGTTAGAATTCTCTTTGTAAAGCAGATATAGTAAGAATACTCCAAAAGTAGTAATTTATAATTAGCAGTTAGCTTCTTGCAGGGCTTGTCACTGTCTCAGAATCGACAAATCTGCACTAACTTGCATACATCCATGAAAGTGATTACATTTAAGAATAAAAAAAACAAGCAGTGAACTAACATCCTTTTAAACAGAGATCCTCATTTGCATTACCTACAGCATTGTAACCGTTAGGTGCTAAATAACATTTGTTGGACAACTTTTTCACTACATGTTCATATCTTCTTCAAGATGTAAATTTCTATTTTCATAAATCTAAGGTAGTCAGTCCTAAAAACCAGCTGAAAAGCAGCTAATTCCCAAGCACAGACTCTACAGGAAAAGATTAAGTACCAGCACCAGTCCACACATCTTGTGAGCATCTTTCATGAAATGAAGGCTACTGAAGTACAGCATTGTTTAATCCGAATCCTAAAACACAAGAGGACTTTGCAGCATTGCATAAATTCAGTAAGAACTGGGAATAAATATTTTTCATCACTGGTATCATCAGAAACAAACAGCAACATGACACTACAAAAAAGAAATGCACAAAGAGAAAAGCCCCACGGACTTGTCCTAAATTGAAGTAAAAAACCTTGAAGGCTAGCATAAATCACAACAGTAAATTTTATGCTAACCTAAAACCACAAAAATACTGTATCACATCATAAACAATTTTAACAAATCCTATTTCTAATGCAATACAGATACTAGTGAAGAACAATTTTCCAAAACATAGTCAGTTTTGTTTTGAGAATCGAATTTTTTAGAAATAAGATGGCTATAAATACAGCATCTGATGCTATCTAAAATAAGCTACTCAGAATTCACAAGCTAAGAAACCACACAGTGTGGCAGGACAGATTCCCATCCCTGGCCAGGCAGGACTTCTGAGATTGTGAGGGGTCCAAAAGGCACATTTACAACTTTTGGGGAGCTAAAGACAAAAGACTTCACTGAGCTGCAGTTTGGTAAGGGAGACTAACATGGAGGAAAGCATGGCAGAAGGCCATACTCTGTGTCCACCCCCCTGTATTTAAAGGGATCCTCTCTAAAATGGGATTCTGAAAGATTAAAAAAACCAACAAACCAAACCAAACAAAAAACCAAAAATACCAAAATCTGAAGAACCAGGAGCAACTTGCCTCATACTCCTACTTAGAAGGGAAAGGCAAACACTTTTTGGTAAAGGACCCAGCAGGCTATTTTTGTCAACCACCACGTACATCATACGGATAAGGAAAGGCATCACACTCAAACAAACCTTTGCTCCTGTTAAAAAAAATCTCTAGAGAAACTGCAACAGCCTGTGCAGAGATGCTGGGGGACCTCCTCTCCAGGACTTGACTGGACATTGCCCTGAGCAGAGTGTTGTGTCACTGGACCTCTGAGGGTCCCTTCCAAACTGGAGTACCCTCTGATTCCATAATGATTCTGCTTGCAAAGCCCAGTAGCTGAAAAGTTAGGAAGTAACAGAATTAAAGTCACTCATTCAGATGTAATTCTCTTTTATGTGGCTTTGTATGCTAGCTATGCAAATTTATGCCAGAAAAATGCTACCATGTTAGTCAATAATATACCATTCGCATACACACAGGGCACAAAAAAAATGGACAACTGCAAATTTAACCTTTACGATCATCTGGTCTTGCAGTACTAATCTATATGTAAATCCAGTTCTCACAGTGCTATTTCTTGTATGCAATATCACACGCCAGCAGATTTATCAGAGGAAAGAAATCGTAAACACGTTAATACAAACAGTATTAACAATCTTTTCTCAAGGCAACGCACTTACTAAACCATCCTGACTCTTCCTGCAATTTCTTGTCCCATCCTCTATACACATTCTGATTGCTGCCACACACACTCTAAAAATAATAATGAAAAAAAAAGACAGGCTCAAGTCTTTCAAAAGAAAAATAAATCCTTACAGATCATACCAGGAGAACGTATACATGACACAAATTGAGCCTAGAAGATTGTCATCTTTTATACAGCTAACTTCTTGAGGCCAGGAGAACTCTCTACATGTAACGCCTGATGAATCACCTGGTCCATCTCGGACTGTGATGATGACTCTCTACAATTCTGCAATCTCTACATTATGATGTGGAAGAGTCCTACCTCCTTCATCTTCTCCTTTCAACTTCTCCTCTGAGACAAAGTTTTATAATTAAATACTTTCATCCCAGCTGTTTCCACATTCCCAGCTTTTCACATAAAGGATCACCAGAATTCATCACCACGAGCAGAATACCCTGTTTTCTCGTAGCAAGACCAGATGGAAGAGCTGAAGCCAGTTTGGATGATGCTTCACTACACAAGATAAAGCAATACCAACCCAAGGCAAATACTTGTAGAAGAGTTCAGCCCAACTCCTATAGTCCAGATAAATTATTGACAGTTTTAATGAGATGGGTAAGCTTACTAATGAGCAGTGTTGCCAAACCCACATATATAAACATACTAAGAAATAACACTGACAGCACAAAGCAAATCAATTGGCACACAACAAATCAATTAGCACACAATCCTGAAATAAAATTAACATTGGCTTCAGAGCTCACTTTGCAGAGGGCACAGGTTTTATAATAAGCAGAGTAAGCAACTGATCCATTTTAACTCAATTTTTAAGCTGTATTGCAAAGGAATCCAAGTTCTTTACATTCCAATGATTATTTTTCACTTAATTTCACTATTAATTATAGAATGCCACATGAATCAGAGCCTCATGTTTATTCAAATTAGATGTAAATTTTGTATTAAAGCTTCATATTTTTATTTTAACCAGACTATTACTCTCAAACATATGAGATTGATAACAGCTGGTATACATGCATTTTGGAGGTGGGAGTGACTCAACAAAATGCAATGGTTTTGGCTCGAGTTAAATTATTATTAATTATTTGCATAAACAGTTTTACTAGAGGTTCTTTGTTGACAGAGTAACTATTCCAGAAAGCTAGCAAAAAATAAAAGCAAAATTAGCTAGATGATCTTAGTCATTGTCCATCCTGCTGTAGCAGGCTTAGGGTCATTTAATTCTACTTTTAGTGTAATTGTACGTTTAATCTCTAAATATACCTTCCCTTGATTATCCTTAAATATACCTTCAATTGATTATCTCAGATTTCATTTTTCAGATGGTCTGCTAGTGAATGGATTAACTGGTACCATCTTTGCCTAGAGATTAATTTATCTATCCAAGTCATTACAGGCCATTTACTGTGCTCTCCAGCCTAAAAACTACTTAATCATGCAGAAGGCAAAAAGCAGAGCCCATTTAGAAATCCTGTAATGTCTGTACTGAACAGTGAAAAGGGACTCTCTGTAATACTGCAAATGTTACTTTCCCACCCTGATATGTTCTCTTTCCGTTACTGCCCTTGTGGCCAGCACTGTGTGTTCATGGCTAAGCTCATCTCCCAACATCAGTTACAGAGATACACGTCAAGTACAAAAAGGAACCTGGAAACAGTAGGCACAATTTGTGCTAGGAAACAATCCACAGTGCTAGGCAAGTCTGCTGAGACACAGATATATAAAGAAAAGGTAATACTGAATTAGAAATAAATTCTTGTACCTAGCTTCGTTTCTAAAACTGCAGGAGCACTTTTTAAATTATTTCTTAGAATCTCTAACATATTCTGTAATAGCTCCAAAGGCTATTGTATCATCTTTAAAGGATGAAGCATCATCGTATTAGGATGTATGCTAACCTACAGACAGAAAACAACTTCAGCTTGAAAGCGACTATCACTTGAAGAGATTGGACAAAAACACATGATCTTTTAAAATTAAGAACTAAACAATTCAGCACCTCCTGTAAATAGCACGGTTCCTTCTTACAGTTAAAAACATCAAGGTTAAGATCATCTAGGGGACCAAAATACCTTTAATAACCAGGACTTGACTGCCCTTGCAATCACTATCACAATTAAAACCTCGTTTAGCAGTTAGATAATCAGAGCTAAAGCCTCAATCCTACAGAGCTAAAACTTCAATCCTATTAAAAAGAGACACTTCAATACGGAGCATGTGTACAGTTTCTCATGCACACAAGCACAGGAAAGTTACAGACAGGAAAGCAGAGGGACTGCACAGATACCAAATCCACAGGATGGAAAGAATCAGCTGGCGTGGCATTTTAAGGCATAAAACTCACATGAAGAGAGCTAAATTGCAGGTGTAGATAGAGCATGACTTTCTAATAATTCTTAACTAAACTGTTATATCAATAGAAAATAATTCCACCTCTCTCAGGTCCTGCACGAGAGCAGCCTGCCTGATTCCCATCCACATTTAGCTGCCAGGGGAAGCCTTTGGCCCCTGGTTACATTTTGTCAGCTCAGAAGGGGAATTCTGACACCCAAAACAACAATTAGTTGAACTGGAACAGTAGCTGACACATGGAAGTGATTCACACCTTTATTGTACGTAGGCACCACATTTATTACAACTGAGTTTATTATGAGACTCATAAATGATTTTAAAACTAATCAATTTCAGCATTTCTTGAAAAGAATTTCAAAATTACAAACTCTTAAATGAAGAAAGCAGGGTCCTATTTACCACAGGCTGGACACAGACCAAGTTCACGCCACAGCTCTGAAGAGTGTACTCTGGCATATTCCATACCAGAGTTGTCCTGTTCAGCTTTAAGGCAAAAACCCTAAACGTCATCTTGAAACTACAATACAGATAATGCCAAAAAGTCCAAAGTGGTTCACCAAAGGACGCACAAAAGTATTTTACATCAACTCACATCAGATGGAGAATAGTTCTGTTCCGCTCAGCCCTTATCCCTGCTTCCACCTGATGTTTCAGGTGGACAGAAGAACAACAAAAAAAAAATCAAAAAGGAAACTTATAGCTCAAAAAAAGGAGGCTTACACCATAAAAAAAAAATATGAAAAATAAGAAAAAAAGGTGCTTGATCCCGCATTTCACTGTCAGGTGTTTCTTTCAGTGAAGATAACAGGCTTTAACTTCATGCCATCCTATATCACAACCCTAAGAGAAAGCTCATCTGGGAAGATGAAACGGCAACATCAGGAAAGGACATGATAAAATAGGCAAGGAATACACAAGCAAACAATCTCTGCCACAAAATCTTGTATTTTCTGAACTAGCTTAAGCAGTACCTAAAATTATATCCTTGCATTTGAAAGGAAGAAACACTCTAAATAGCAAGAGTCAGTAAACATCAACACATTCTCTAAAAAGAAGAATCTTTAGCTGCTACATTATTTCACCAGGGGAGAAACTCTGCATTCCTGAAACCCTGACAGTGCAGCAGACCAAAAAGAAAGGTTTTACATCAGTTATCTACGGCATCAAAACTCAACTCCAGAACTTACTATATCCCTCAAGAATGCTTAAGCATTCATAGAAAATTGCATCAGATGAGCCTTGTTATTCCAGAGGAGAATTATAAAGATCCATGCTTCTTCATAAACATATAAAAAACACGGCAGAGAACAAGTTATTGGTTTGTTAATGACGTTGCTTAATGCACTGCTGCGAAGTGTCTCCATGCTGTGCTGAGAATTAACACAGCTATCACTAAAGACACTCAGCCACTTGGTCATGTTGCCAGGAAACTGCTGCCACTGCCACCCTGCTACAGGGGAAAGATTCCGCAGCCATCGCAACCCCCCCCGGCCCAACATAGACATCTCTGTTTTCTTTTTAAAATCACTGCTGCTGCGCATACCTAAAATTATCTTTTCCTCATAAATATCATTCTGTAATATAAGCAGCTGAGTCGGTTGTTCCCTCAAGGGTAGTAATTTAATGGCTTTTTCTATTTCAGACCACAGGTCAATTCACAATTTGTTTGGTCGGTGCATCTACTATATTATGCTGAGTGATAGCAAAAAAGCTCGCTCCCATTCCTTTGGGGTATAACTTCTGACTAAGAGATAGAGGTTATGTCACAAAAAGTACAGATTTTCTAAAATAAAATTCTAGAATCCAGTCAAAGAAGAAATTGGAATTAATTTTGACAGCACTAATAGAGGAACCAGCACTCTCTTCTCATAACTTCTGTAAAAGCAAGGTTCACTTCTCTTGTCACGTATGTTCTGAAAGCTGAGCTCCGAGAATACGCTACCAAGTTCTTCAGAAATGAGGATCATCCAGTGCCCATCATAAAGAGAAATAAGCTTCACTTGAATGACACAGGGAAGACACAGGTTTGGAAACAGCTTCCAGGAATTAATCCTGATTCAGGCCACTTCCTCGGGGCAAAACCAAATTTCTGCTTAATAAACTGTATTACCATACAAAAATCACACACAAGAGTCTAAGCTGCTTCTCGTTGCTCCACCAATCCACAGAGTTCCACTTGCTGCTTCTGCCAAAAACACCATCTTCAGCTGAGCTTATCATAACTTAAAATTTTATTCTCTTCTTTTTTTGCCTCCTTTTTCCTCCTTTTTTAAGGGCTAGTGCCCCAGGGCCTCCAGATGCAGACTGCCAATTTCAGGAAGGTTGCCCACAGAGCACCGAGGGCTCTGTACTACAAACACTATGTATGCTCCCTTGGTTATATCCAGCTCTTCAAGGGTACTCCCTTCTCAATAAATCATGAGTTCCACAAAGCAGTACCTCAAGCCACACGCGCAACTCAGTATCTCTCAGCAGCAAATAAAGGGGAGGAGACTGGACTTTTTTTTAAAAGTCATTTAAAACAAGTCATAAGTGGCTCAACTCAACTGCAAAATGATACCCTGAGTTAAATCGGCTCCTGCTGTTTATGTTCTTGCTGCAAAGCCCATGTTTCCACATCCCATTTGGCTTTACCAGGCCAAAAAAACCTCTGATTAAACAAACTGAGTGTATCAGTGAGTAAAGCAGTAACTCCCAAAACAATATTCTTAAATAACCTCTTGTCTTAAAAACACACTATAAGAACTGCAGTTCACTTATCTGGAGAAGAAATTACACAACTTCCTAATAAAAAGCAATTACAGGTAATTTAAACATTGTGATTAATGGACACTAGGAGTAACAGAATTTAAAATTACTTTCTAAAGATAGATCTGGAAGAGGACCAAACTAACACGTAACATTAAAAAAAAATAATAATAATCTGGTTTATCCCTGGATTTCTTTTGAACTATATTCAATTCAAGATACTACAAAAGAACTGGAAAAACAAAGAGCTTTATTGATGTCCCCAGCCATTACACATTTTGTTAAAGGTGATATAATTTAATGTAAGCCATTCCAATTGCCAAAGAGCATTCACTAGTAGAAAAGGGTTTCTTCAGCTCTCTCAAAAACTTCTTCCCAGTTCTCCCGGTCTCTCACATGCTTCAGGTGCCCTACAATCTCTCAGAGTGAAGTGTTTTCCTGGTGGGCAGCACTGGTAACCGAAGCAGACAGCAGAAGGTGGAGAAGTTTGGCATGGTGAGATGTGAGATTTCAGTGCATGAGATGTCTGATACGCAGCTGTGAGCCTCCTCAAAGAGTCGATGCTTCAGAACTGCCCTTTACCAAGTAAATGCCACAAAAGCACAAATCAACAGGCTGGTGCAGGACAGTGTGGGCAAGTTCTGCCCATAACTACTTAATGGGAAAAGGGGTCAGAAAATAATATAGTTTTCGACTATATTATTTTTCAACTCAAAGAGACACCCAGAGAAAAGAGCAACATGGAGGAACAAGTAGCAAGCAATGGTATGGTCCTAGTGCCTGCTGTCTACCTCAAGCCAGCATAAAAAACAAAGAGCTTTCTTTTTCTGTCACCAGAAGATAGAAGTGTGTACTGACAGTCTGTTAATTGCTTTTACGACTAGAAAAGAGACTGTACACTCCCCACAGTCCACTCTCTGAAGTAGCTCAGAGAAGCAAAAGCACACACCAATATTGTCAACGTATTTTTCTACTTTTGAGTGCACTTTTGCATGAAACTCAGCATTTTTGCAACTAATTTCAAACAAAGCGGATACTATAAAAAAAAAAAAGAGTAAACCAAGTAATTAATAAAAGCATCTCCCATCGTACACGGTTTGCATCTAACCAGTGTCAAGTCTCAGATGTCACAGAAATGGCCTGTAGAGACCTAGCATGCTTACCTCCGTATTTGACTGTAGTGAGTGTCCATCCTGGGCTGCAGATGGTACTATTGCCCACGTGATGTTGGCACTAGCAGATGATAAAGAGCTGAGGGCACCATTTTTCAGTTGCTCTGTGGAGTGCGACTTGGGCCCAGGCCATCCCAGGATACCTTCTGAAGCAGAAAATGAGTGTCAATTTACAAGAGACAGATGACAGATTTCTTCCATTCATCGCACCATTCTACTAATATAAATGAATTGCTATCTCTTCTCCATGCAGTTTTACTTCAGTAACAAAAATATCCTAGCATCTTTTATTCCAATTTATCTGTGAGAAGTTTGAGGGTTTTTTTGAAGTCATCAATGAAGGAAGATTTTGAAATGTTACTCCTACCACCAGATGGAATTATGCATAAAGATTATACAATCTGGCACACCTTGGTAATTAAGTAAGTATTCTCTATCCACTGTTTTCATAGTTACGAAGTTATCCAAGTAAACACTCCATTTCTTCTGCCTGAAATCAAAGTTTAAGCTTAGCAGCTGTGTTTTATTTCTATCTATACCACTAAAAGCTCTTTCTAGACTAAGTGCTAAAATGCTTTACTGGTCCGATGACCACAGTTTAGAAGAGGTCTATTAGAAAGATACACATTAAATATCAATCAAACAGAACTAGACATCAGAAAACCCCTTATTTCTGGGGGCATCTGATTTCCAGGATGGGCCAGTATTTAAGGATGCAAATACAAAAAGAACAATAAGCTAAGGCAGCTGCAGAGTTGTTCCTGCTTTAATGCTCTAAAACATAGTATCAGCATCCAAATCAGTAGCCCTCAGCATAGGCCTTAAATTTTAGCTATTAATTACACACTGCTATAAAATGCAGAGATATGGATAAGAAAATCACAGCTCTTCAGTCATTACCATAATTTGTGTATGAAAACACAATTAGTGCCACAGGGAGGATCTCCTCATCACCGACAACTTTTTAAGATGACCCAAATCAACACAAAGTACGGTAAAGAACATGCAGTTTCTCCTCTCCATATCACAAGGGGTTACCAGAGGTTGCCTCCTAATTAAAGTGAATGGTTTGATCTGAGTAAATGGTTTGCTATTATAAATAGGCCACAAATTCTATAGCTAACCTCTTACCAAATTCTAAAGATAAAATAATTACAGAACATTCCTCCCATCTAAAATGGCACTAGGTTACGATGACATGACAAAACTTCAGGTCTCCTTGCTTAGCATGATTTTGTGGCACCATTTTTGCTGAAGAAAGCATAAGCAAACAGTTACGTATAAAATGATTTTCAAAGATCTGAGTAACAAACAGGGAAAAAAATCCAGGTTTTTTTTTTTTTTTTTAATATACATTTCACACAATGACTCAAATTTCCCATTGCTAAAGGAAGAGCACCTCTGTGGCTCTGCTGTCAGGCCACACACTGTGAAGTTTTTTGGGCTTCAATGACTTTGAGAGTGATGCCAGTAGATGTTCTAAGTCCCCGTCAAGTTATATGAACCATGTGAGAGAAAATGCAACTATCAAACAAAAAGTTGTTTTGTTGGATTGGCTGTACACCACGCATCAGGAAACCAGCATCTGCCCCCATTCCAAAGATGGAGTTAAATCAACACACACTGTTGGTATCTCCTTGTTTGTTCCTCAGGTCTTGAGCAATTTGCTGCCAGGAGCAAAGGGTAACCCCAGATCCCTCAAAACAAGCTCTGATTGAGAGGATAATCTGAAGATTGCTTTGGCAGATCCAAAATTGTCTCTCACTGCATGGGAGGAAGAAGCACGAACATTAAAACTAAACTGGAAAGTTTCAAATAAAAATTTTGGTTCCTTGGAGGAAATTCATATGTCTCTAAATAATTTTTTAAAATTTACTCTTTTTGATGTTAATTAGTACAGATTTCAGAAAGGGAAAAAAGGCAAAAAGTTAAAATAAACTTCATTTTTGAATAGCGACAAAGAGTTTTATGGAGCATGCCCATGCTTCTCACTTTTCATTACTTTGCAGTAATGAATCTCAATCTATTTTTCTGTTTCTCCCTGTCAAACAGCCGAATATTGGATTATTGATGCTATTTTCATAATAGAGACTAGAAAAAAATTAAATTGAACAGACTTCTCTTTATGCCAGTCTTTGAAAGTAAGTCATCTGATCACTTCCTTGGGCTATCCGTTTTCTCTCCGCACACACAATCCACTTGGCCTTCACTGTAAACAATTATTTTTTTAATTAACATTTTAAAAAAAATTTAATTTCTGTAAATAAGCACAAGAAAAAGCTCTGACTTGAATAAATACCTTGCTTCAGGGGAATTTTTTAAGTATGAATGTTTTCTTCACCACCACTTGCATATTTTAAAAAACACTATGCCAGTTTCCCTCTTCAGTAGAAAAACACCATAAAAAGACTATTTACTTTATCTTTCTCCACACATTTTAGAGACTCTCTTACAGAAATAGAAACTGTTAGAACTATGCAAGCATGTTTTTCCACCCGTCCCAAGGGCAATGCTACCTTCACGAAACAACAAATCTTGTCAGCTTAATCAATTTTTAAACAGATCTGAGCACATTATGACCTAGCCAACACCAACAGGATGCCAAGAGTTAAGGCCCAAAGGATAAAGCACATCTGTTTCCTCAACACCTCTGCATAGGAGAAAAATTGTTTTGTTAAATTCTGTCTGCCTGGAACTTGACTACTTTGCAGAAGAGACATGTGCAGTAAAAGATACTAGTCATATGCCACAGAAATCTAAATAAATAAAAAAGTCAGCTCTCTGAACGAGCTGAAAAAATTCCATGCCTAGTTTCAAAGTGCCATCAGGGCACCTTTGATGATCTTTAATCTACAAATCTTACTCTGAGAAGTCAGCATTCTCATATCATCCCAAGGGAGCTGCTATATACCTAATACAGCAGTCTATTTTTCAGGCAAAAGCAAAACACGAAGAGAGAACTTATCAGAAATAATCTTAAAATCAACTAAGCTCAGAATACTATATATATATATGTAGAAAGTGAAAGGATGCAACAACATGGCTCCTACTTCACTCACATTATCATCTGTACATCCAAAATGTTTGTCTGCACTAGTAGAAATTACAGAGTAATTAAGCTTTTAAGACATAAAAGCTAAATATGTTATGAGAAAAAGTTTACCTTCAGGGTTACAGAATGACAGAACTATAGGGGTTAGAAGAGACCTTCAGAGACCTTCTAGTCCAACCCCCCCCCCGCCAAAAGCAGAGTCATCTAGAGCAGGCTGGACAGGAACGCATCCAGGCAGGTTTTGAATCTCTCTAGAGAAGGAGACTCCACAACCTCTCTGGGCAGCCTGTTCCAGTGCTCTGTCACCCTCAAAGTAAAGTGGTTTTCCCTCATGTTGAGATGGAACTTCCTGTGTTCCAGTGTGTCTGTTGCCCCTTGTCCTGTCACCGGGCACCACTGAGAAGAGCCTGATCCCATCCTCTTGACACCCACCCTTTAGATATATATAAGCACTGATAAGATCCCCTCACAGTCTTCTCCAGGCTAAACAGACCCAGGTCTCTCAACCTTTCCTCATAAGAGAGGCGCTCCATTCCCTTGATCATCTTAGTAGCCCTCTGTTGGACTCCTTGAACTGGGGGGCCCAGAACTGGACACAGTACTCCAGATGGGGCCTCACCAGGGCAGAATAGAGGGGGAGGACAATCTCCCTCGACCTGCTGGCCATGCTCTTTTTAATGGACCCCAGACCATTGGCCTTCTTGGCCACAAGAGCACATTGCTGGCTCATGGTCAATTTGTTGTCCTAGTGGACTCCAAAGTCTCTCTCTACAGAACTGCTTTCCAGCAGGTCAACCCCTAACCTGTAATGGTGCATGGCGATATTCCTCCCTTGGTGCAGGACCCCACACTGGCACTAGGTGAATTTCATCAGGATCAGTTTGGATAGGAACCATCAGTTGGATAACAATAGGAAGAAACGTCTGTCAGTGTTCTGTTTTTAAGCCAGCTCCCCCCCCCCGCCAAAAGCAGAGTCATCTAGAGCAGGCTGGACAGGAACGCATCCAGGCAGGTTTTGAATCTCTCTAGAGAAGGAGACTCCACAACCTCTCTGGGCAGCCTGTTCCAGTGCTCTGTCACCCTCAAAGTAAAGTGGTTTTCCCTCATGTTGAGATGGAACTTCCTGTGTTCCAGTGTGTCTGTTGCCCCTTGTCCTGTCACCGGGCACCACTGAGAAGAGCCTGATCCCATCCTCTTGACACCCACCCTTTAGATATATATAAGCACTGATAAGATCCCCTCACAGTCTTCTCCAGGCTAAACAGACCCAGGTCTCTCAACCTTTCCTCATAAGAGAGGCGCTCCATTCCCTTGATCATCTTAGTAGCCCTCTGTTGGACTCCTTGAACTGGGGGGCCCAGAACTGGACACAGTACTCCAGATGGGGCCTCACCAGGGCAGAATAGAGGGGGAGGACAATCTCCCTCGACCTGCTGGCCATGCTCTTTTTAATGGACCCCAGACCATTGGCCTTCTTGGCCACAAGAGCACATTGCTGGCTCATGGTCAATTTGTTGTCCTAGTGGACTCCAAAGTCTCTCTCTACAGAACTGCTTTCCAGCAGGTCAACCCCTAACCTGTAATGGTGCATGGCGATATTCCTCCCTTGGTGCAGGACCCCACACTGGCACTAGGTGAATTTCATCAGGATCAGTTTGGATAGGAACCATCAGTTGGATAACAATAGGAAGAAACGTCTGTCAGTGTTCTGTTTTTAAGCCAGCTTTTTGCTCTGTTCTCAGTCACAGCCAAAGACAGCTGACAGAAAGGTAAATTAAATTCTTTCTTTGATGCGTTTCATAATTCTAAAGAAATTCTCCAGAAAGGCAGTCACAAATAAAATAAAAGCATTCACAGCTACACAGATACTTTACTATTTGCTGTAAGACTATGTATAAGCACTAGACTAATTAAAACTATTCATTTCTCCAGTAAACTATCCAAAAATTAGAAAGGCTGTACCAAATAAATAACTAGTAGAAACAGCCAGATCTCTTCTACCTGCACAGTGTTGGTTCTGTGGTTCTGGGATTGAAAACCCAAGCCTGATTCCTCTGGAAGTACACTGTACACGTACACACAAAATCAGAGTTCTTATAGAAAACACCCAAAGATGAGCTTCTTTCCCTCTTCTCCTCGTCACTGGTTGCTGCGTGTTAATCACCAGTTTCCACTGCGATGAACACGCAGCAGACAAATCCACCAAAGCTCAGGAGAACACTTCTACATAAGAAAAGTACAGCATCCAGAAATAACCTCCTCTCCGTTTCCTATAGCAATGCTGTAGTTCACAAAACCCACCTCTATTTCAGCTGGCACAATAGGCTGTATCCCACACAAACGCACTCAGGAGACACGTGTTTCCCTTGAACAGGTGCACACAGTAGGAGGGAGGGAAATTCTCCCCAACAAGAAGGTTTACAGGAGATTCTTCGGTTAAGCAACATTGATCATTTTGATGTTCTGATTTTCTAGGTACCTGATGTACCTTCAAACTACGTTTTGCATGATAATTGATGCATGAAATATGCTTAACGCCCACCTCAATTCTGTAACAAAAACTTTTCTATTTTTAAGCCCTCTGTTCTTAGTTTATAGACTTAAAAAAACCACATATGTTTTCTCCTGGCACAATTGTAAACCAGCACCTATTGATAGTACTCTTACAATACACTGCACCTACACCCTAACAAATACCCCCTTAACAACGCAACAGTTGGCCTCGGGCAGAGACCAAGATTAGATGTGGATTCCTTCCCCCGCCAGGGATGGATGTGACAGTTCTGTCCCCCTGCTGAATCCTACAGCAGGCTGAACCAGCAACAGCAAGTGGCAGCTGCACAGCTGCTTTTCAGATTAGAAAGACAACATTGTATTTGCTAATGCTCTGCAGGGACTAGAAAATAACGTTACCTTCCAAAGCAAGAAGAACATAATAATGTATTAGCATTCAGGTAGAACAGCAAATTGTTTTGATTATTCTCGACAGAATCAAGTATAGTGATGATGCATTCACGGGAGACCTGACTGATCATGTTAAATTTAGTAAATTATACCAGTAACGAAGAATATGGTCTCCCCTGTCTCCTTTTCTCACCCTTCCTTGCCCATAAGCATTTAGGGGGAGAGAAGAGGGAGATGAGGTATTAAGCAAGAAAGAAGAGTCCTCTGCTCAATTTTCTCTCCTCCTGCTATCTCAGCTGCAGGAGAATCCCTAGCTGTCATCTGTCAACAAACTGAAAGCATATAGATTTTGTCTTTCTTGGCGATTTCTTTTCTCCAAAAAGGAGGCAACAGAGAATCTTCTACAGCAAAGGTGAAGTACATCGCCCTCAACTCCAGAATCACCTTCAATCCTTTTGCTGCCGTGGGAGCCAAAATAAGCAGCATTTGCACATTCAAATGAACTTCAGAAAATTATGGTGAGGATGGGTTTGGGTTTTGTTCTCTAAAAAAACATTCCTCACGGAAAAAAGCAAAACATTCTATTTTACATTTTGGAAAAGCGGGCAAGTGAGAAAGAGGAAAATATAGGAGGGAATTCCTATCAGGGAGATGCTTTATTCAGTAAATGAATGGCTAATGTGAAATGCAGACCAAAAGAATGGATTTATCTGTGCAGCCTGCTACTACAAGACAGGATTCTGTCTGCCCAAACACTAAAATAAAAAAAAAACAACAGACTTAAAACGCAACATAACCTGGTGAAGCTACTTTAAAACAAACATTAACGTTTGCCCTCTTCACAGTTTGGGAGGGCAGGATGTAACCGTAACAGTCAATGTGCTCTAGAGACACTCTTGTGCCAAAGGCTACACAGGTGGAAGAGATACCAGAGTTTAAACTTTCAAGTTTCAAAGTTTGAAGTGAAGACAAAAGTTTCTTCTCCGCCTTTTTATTTTAAAAGGCACCTGTTTCCTACCTGCATGCTAAATGAACTCAAGCTTGTCACAAGGCACTTAATGCCCATTAGGAAATACTTTACGTGTACCCAAGTGGTGACATTCTTGGCCGATAAGAAAATCATAGTTTGGGTTGGAAAGGACCTTTAAAGGTCATCTAGTCCAACCCCCTGCAATGAGCTTCAACTAAATCAGGTTGCTCAGAGCCCCATTCAACCTGACCTTGAATGTTTCCAGGGATGGGGCAACTACTGCTTCTCTGGGCAACTGTTCCAGTGTTTTACCACCCTCGTAAAAAATTTCTTCCTTCTATGTAGTCTTAGTTTAAAGCCATCACCCCTTGTCCTACCACAACAGGCCCTGCTGAAAAGTCTGTCCCCATCTTTCTTACAAGCCCCCTTTAAGTACCGAAAAGCCGCAATAAGGTCTCCCTGCAGCCTTCTCTTCTCTAGGCTGAACAACCCCAACTCTCTCAGCCTGTCTTCATAGGAGAGGTCCTCTAGCCCTTTGATCATCTTCATGGCACTCCTCTGGACATGCTCCAGCAGGTCCATGTCTTTCCTGTGCTGAGGGCTCCAGAGCTGGACACAGTAATCCAGGTGAGGTCTCACAAGAGTGGAATAGTGTAAAAATCCATTTACTTTTGTTAGTAAAATCCTTGACATTTTTCTCCCTCCTACAAAAAGAGCAAATTCCCAAATCCAAAGAAGCTTGTCTAGATGCAATCCCTCATCCTCAACTCACACTACACGTAACCAACACTTTCAGCTAATATCCTTCTCCAGCATATTTTTCAATGAAGTAAAAAAAAAAGAAAAAAGAATTTAGCCAGTGATCAATGCACATACCTTAATAATGTCAGCTAGAAATTAATTTGACATTATTTGACATTATTTTGACTCAAGAGTAGAAACACAGGCAGGATTTTGCCTGTGATGTATTTCCAAAATCAAGCACTAACAAAAAAGACAACCACAAAACCCCTTCCTTGAATCTTTAGAGTGGAAATAAAACATGTGTTGACTACCCTTCAAGACAAGATTGAAGACTTCAGTATCATTTTCACGTCTGCTTGCATGCTTGAGGTCTAAGACTGACAACTTGTGAGAAACATGAAAATGAAGAGGAAAAATCATGTCATCCTTAAAATATTCCATGACAAAGGATGCCATAAAAATATTTAAAGTCAAGACCTACAGAATCCTAGATTCTGGATAAGATTCCACTAAACTGAATGCCAAGCTGCTTTCTTTCTACTAACATTACTGGAAAACAAAGCAATAAAAACATTTACACCAAAAGAAATGAGACTTTTTTCCTGTTTAAAAAAATAAAGGTCTGTAAATCTGTTTGAAATACCTTCTCTTTAATGATAATCTTCATGAGTGCATTCCGTAAGTCAGAAATTCTCAGCTACTTTAATTCCTTCTTCTAGAAGCAGTGAGACTGCAAGGCCTACGGTGCACAGAGAAGTCATTGGCAATCCTCATGTAATCAGCCATAAAGACTTCAAGGACACAAGCAACATAAAGGTACAGAGAAAGCAGAGAAAGTAGATCTATATCTACTTTTCAGGCAGTTCTCTCTCTTTATGGCATAATAGTGAGAGCTTTTAATGCTGAAGGGAAGTAAACTCAAGGGCAAGTTCAAACCACCAAAGCTAAGCCACTGATTATTTCTCACACTCCACTTGAGCAGGACTGTGCTGCTTTGCTGGACCAAACTGCTTTCATTAATTGTAGGCAAAAATATGTCTCTTGGTACAAAATTCTGCACATCCTGCCCCACAATGCCCACTAGCATCTTGGGACACTATGCAGCAGTTAATGAGACAGCACTGGGATGGAAACATTTGGCAGTAAATTGCACAAGGCCATCACATCTCATGGGGAAGACATTTGAGACTTCCTGCCAGAAGAACATATGGCTTTTTAACTTAGAAGAGTCATTTTCACCTGACAGTATTAACAGGTGACAGCAAAGGTCATATTTTGGTTGCACCTTCTGGGTAAGAAATTAAAAAATGCACCTGGAGGACACAGAATCAAAATAAAGTATATTATCTCTCAGAATTAGAGTTTGCTAGAGGATTACTTCAAGGCATTACTCTGATTAGGTATGAGTTTATGCAGCTTTGATGACTCTGAAACTCTACCCACTCAGCAGAAACGTTAAGTCTATCCAAGTACGCCTGGACAAGATTAAATGTGTAGGAAAATCAGTAATCAAGACTTGTAGGCCAGGTTCTTTCAGGCAACTGTGTTGCATAACGAGGCCCGGGGAAAAGAAAAGGAAAAAATAATAAGATGGTTTCACAGACTTCCAGTCAGGGAGAAGAGACTAAGTATTTCAGCAGCTTTTAGTTCCTTTCTTTTTTTTTTTTCTTTTTTTTTTTTTTTTTAAATTACATACCAAAGAATAAGCACATGGAGACACTGAAGAATTAACTGTTTGCATCCAGGTTCTCACTGTTACACCAAGGATGCTGGTGTCAACCAGTGCTGCAGAATTTTGATTCCTGAAAGGATTCTTAAACAAGTTCTAAGTCTTAAGAGGAACAAACAAAAACACATTTTATTAAGTACTTTCTAGGTGTGGCCTTCCAATTCTTTTTCCTCAAAAAATATGGGATTCCCTTAGAGCAATTATTAGTGTTATGCTTGCTTTTCTCTGTTCTTGTGCACAAATCTTCAAAAATCATTATCAAGTCAAAATACAGACACTGATTTTACAGAAGATTATTCAGACACAGACTCAAGGACATGTACAATTCATCCATCTCTGACAGTTCACTTAGATCACATGGACATGAAAAACAACCTTCAGGGACTTTGGAACTAGAAAGTGACTTTTCTTTGAAGGATGCTTTTCATCTTTGTTCCAAACTATTCTCTTTTGAAATTAAATTATATCAAAGAATTCAATTAAATGCACTTTATCATTACTATTTAAATATGTGCAAGTGGGTTTTTTCATTTTCTACAAGAAAACCAGAATACAGAAAATAAGGAAATTGATTGTTTATATTCATTCCCTTATGAAATATATCAGAATCTGGATGCCAGAAAGTCGTGATATACCATACTATAGGCATCAAAGTTTTTATACTGGTTTTTTCCAAGAACTCTTTTTACATTGTTTGCCTGCTTCTCAGGTGACCCTCTCACATTTTTATTCTCCCCACAATGGGAATTCTTCAGAGGGCTTCCTATCTGTCTCAGCAGCCCTCGGGATATATCCTGCCCTGTAGTAAACCTACTGTAATTAAGGACAGATTGGCGGGGATGTTGTTGAGGCACCTGAAGGAAACATAAAAAGCCACCCCGTATCCAGAGTTCTACTGCAGCTATTCCTATTATATCAAGTCCTGCTCCTGCTCTTTTACCAGGCAGTGCAGTCTGTGGATGGAAAAACACTGACCACCCTTTCAGAACGCCAAAGGTCCAACTCACAACATTATGGACAGAGATGTAGAACTGGGTGAAAAAAGTGAAAAAAAACTGAGCTACATGGGGACTGAGAGGTTCATGCCTGCAGAGCTCAACGCAGAATCACACTGTTCGATATTTTAGGCTCATAGAAATTTGCCACAGTTTTGGTGGTTTTGTTTCTTTTTTTTTTTTTTTTGAAATAGCAGCATGGGGAACTCTTTCTAGATCTAAAAGAAAGAAAAAAACCACTGGAATAAATCTGCCACAGCAGCATCCTTCCATGCAGAAAACTAGAAACATGATTTTTCATCGTAGCGTTGCATAATACTACATGTATTTTGAACAAATAGATCTGTATTGTGATTTCAATCTCAAAAAAAAAAAAGGCAAAACAAGACAACCAAGCAGGTTCTGCACTATCGTGAAGAATACAGGCTTATCTACCTGTTCTCCATGTCCACTTTTTTTTCATCTTGCTGTCTCCAGAACCTGATTTCCCTGAGAAGACTTAGGGCAATCTCTTTTCCTCCTGCCTTCTGATTTCAATAGATTTTGCATCTTTTTTTAAGGTAAAGAAAAAAAATGATACCTGAGACTACAGAAGCTTACAAGCTGCTCACCGCAACTTACTCTCTGAGGAATAGTTATTTTTGTGTGCTTCAGTATCATAATTAAAAAACCCCAAGACACACAAACTGATATCCAAGAGAGCTTATGCTCACCTGATGACAGTGTCCTGTTATGATGCTGGCCCACTTGATGCATGCTTTGCTGTAACAGAGTCAGGCATTCTCCAAGGCAGCTCAGGGTGGCAGCAGAGGTAGCTTTTAAAAGCAGCAAGTCCTGATCCAAGGCAGAAAGGGGGCCAGAACTTGGGAGAGCTTCAATGGCTTGTACGAGATTCTTCTGTTGTCCTTCAACTTGGCTCATGATCTGTAAAGATCCAAAAACATCTGCTGTCATGGGAACTACCACTATGTAGCTGTTAAATTCTTATGGGTTGATATAGTGACTAAATGTGAAGAACTACCACAAATGGATGTTAATGTTCTGATCCAAATATACCATATACTTACCTACAAAAACTAAGGGCTTGAGACTACCAAAGGCCTGTAAAAATGTCAAGACTATGTTAGGAAAATCGTCTCTTAAAATAGTAGGTTCATAGTAGGTTTAATAGTGTGACTCATACGTTCTGAAAGTCTTCGTAAGGAAAAGTATGAAAATGCTACTTCCTTCTCCATTAGTAACTTAGGCTTAGATTTCCTTTCCTTTGTATGTGATCTAGAACACACAAGAAATCTACACTGTCCTTTCTCCTTCTCTCCTACATAAAATACCTAATCACAGTTTAAGAACAGACATTTCTCATTTCTCAAGCATCAATAAGGATTTGTTTTTACAAAAAGAAAAAGGTAACTTGTAAGTTTACAGACATTAGCACAGGATGCAACTTAGAGTACTTATTTACTATCAGATATGAATACCAGCTGCCAGGGAGAAAGTTAATCTGTTTCTAGATTTGGACCATCCAGATGAAGATGAAATGCGTGCTTGTATAGCAGATAAAAACAACATCATTTGAGCGGGCTGTTCTTTAAACAAATTGGCAAGCTTCCAAAATCTTTCCTAAAGCCAAAGGAAAAAGGAGATGTTTGAAACTACTCTCCCCGTTTTTACAGCCTACAGGAAATTACACATGCACATAACAAGCCTCTTTTCTTACACTTACCTTGCAAAAAACCTACTGCAAAAACTTACAAGTTCATACTTGAGGTATCCAAAGCTTTCAGAAAAAATATCTGAAGATTTTGTAAGCAACAAAGATTCAAGCTCTGCTTGTCTGAGCTACTACACTGTAAAAATGTATTATTATGAACTTCCTGAGGTTTTTATTATCATTATTATATTTTCAAAGTATGGTGTACTTCCTATAGCCTCCCTATGCTGTGGTAAATAAACTGATTAAAAAAGTATACATGGAGTGCACTGAGAAGCAAGAAAGGAAACTGAACTCAAAGATGCAAATAACCATCCTTGCAAACAAGTTTAGAATTAAGCAAAAAGCTGTTGTTGCAAGGATCGTAAGGAACTTTAGCTAAATGCCTTGCTGAAGGTTACAATAATGACATTTTAACAGTCAACATTTAAAGCAGAGGTCAAAGCTTCAGTAAAAGCCACAGTCAATTTTAATTCCCTTTGACAGAAAACAAGATCAGTCAGAAGGTGACACAGACCCCCACGACATGAGCTTTAGGGATCCGCTAACACCCCAGGCAGTGCCCTGCTTTGAGAAGCCACACACCGTGTAACTGAGCTCCACAGCACAGAGGGTTGCTTCAAAGCTAGAACAAAAACAAGAGCACCACAGACACACACTCATGCAAATATTCCTCCCTCAGGAAAAGAGCTCAGGAAGGCAAATGAAGGAATGACTGGGATAAAAAAGATTACCTTCTCCCTGTAAGATTGCACAATATAATTGTATGGAAAACTGCTTCCCTCCTTTTCCCAACCTGAATACGAATGTGAAGTTGAAAATCTGACGGTTGCATGCTTCACTGCGACAGAAATGTTCTAGTTTCATTTCTAAGTGACTGTTTTTCCTACCTTCCTTTTTCTTTTTTTTTTTTTTCCTGGTGAGAAACACTTATATTTATCAAAGATTTGCTTCTATAGGAAATAAAGTCCAAAATAAAAATTTGAAAACTTCAAACATTTCCATTTTCCCGTCCCCATTAATAAAGGGCAACTATATTTTTCTGCAGCTAAAACAGGAGCATAAGATAAACTGGCCACAACACTCAGGAAACATCTGGAAAATTAACTGAATGCCTGCAGTTATCACCTACCCCAAAACTATATTCTTCCTAGATTAGGAGACATTTAAATGAAATCAGTCCACCACAAACTTCTCCAATGTGGGCCCTTCCCAATGGTTGCAGTTCTTCACAAACTGCTCCAGCCTGGCTCCTTTCCACGGGCTTCAGTCCTTCAGGAATCGACGGCCCAGTATAGGTCCCACACAGGGTATCAAGTTCTGAACCCAAACCTGCTCCAGCATCACCTCCTCTCTCCACAGGGTCACAGATCCTGCCAGAAGCCTGCTCCAGCGTGGGCTCTCCTCAGGGTCACAGCCTCCTCTGGACATGTCCACCTGGTCCAGCGCAGGGTCCTCCATGGGCTGCAGGTGGATCTCTGCTCCACTCTTCACCTCCATGAGGTGCAAAGGAACAGCCTCTCTCACCATGGTATTCACCATGGGCTGCAGGGGAATCTCTGCTCCAGCATCTGGAGTCCCTCATCCTCCTCCTTCTTCACTGACCTTGGTGTCTGCAGAGTTGTTTCTCTCATATATTCTCACTCCTCTCTCTTGCCACTGTTGTACAGCATTTTTTTCCCCTTTTGAAATTTGTTATCACAGAGGTGCTACCACCATCCCCTGATGAGCTTGGCCTTGGCCAGTGGCAGGTCCATCTTGGAGCCAGCTGGCATTGGCTTTATCGGATACGGGGGGAGTTTCTAGCAGCTTCTCACAGAAGCCACCATTGTGGACCCCTCACTCTTGCCACTGTTGTACAGCATTTTTTTCCCCTTTTGAAATTTGTTATCACAGAGGTGCTACCACCATCCCCTGATGAGCTTGGCCTTGGCCAGTGGCAGGTCCATCTTGGAGCCAGCTGGCATTGGCTTTATCGGATACGGGGGGAGTTTCTAGCAGCTTCTCACAGAAGCCACCATTGTGGACCCCTCACTACCAAAACCTTGCCAAGCAAACCCAATAAAGTTCTTCTGAATAACACTACCCTTAAAGAAACCTACCGACCAATGACACCCTCACAGAAGACTGACTGCAATGGGAATCATCTCTGATGTTTTCCTCAGTAGGTCATCTCTCTACTGCTTGCTCCAGAAGAGCCAACTCACAGCTGCTGTTGCTGACTGCTTCCTCCCCTCCCAGGCTAATCTTAAAATCCTGCGTGATTGCTTTCCCTACTTATCCCAGCCATAGCAACTGCTAACTACTTCTTCACAGCTGGAATTGCACCTCCTGGATCTTCCTGCTGTGAACACACCGCCAACTGTGACGTACGGGAACAAACCACTATGTGGCAAGATCCCAAACAAATGGGCAAGTAGAAATGTCTCTGTTCTTGGGGTCACTCCTACAGCACATGAAAGACAGGCAGAAAAAGCTATGAGATGCCCTAGGATTGCTAAGAGATATATTTCAGACATAAGAAGAAGAAAGAACGTTCATCAATCCAGTAAATGAGCTAAAATTAGCTGCTAAAAATTAATTTAAGAAATAATAATGAAAAATTGAGGTGCTACTTTCTCTGCTAAAAAGAAAAAGTTACAGTAATTCAGTATTTTGTTAAAATACTACTTGATGTATTAATCTTTCCCATACAGAGAAATCTTATAAAACCTGAATGTCATTTTTGATTTAAGGCTTCAATTTGTTTCTGAAACTAGAAAAAGAGCAAGAGATTTCCAATTATTAAGTATAATAAACTCTCTGTTAAAGATTTTCGTCCCACCTGAAAACAAAGATAAATAGAAACTTCAAAGGAAGAAAACTCAACAGCCATACCTAAATGGAAGAGCATATGACTGCTTTTGACATGATTTTCTTTACAGTGGAAATGTTTTTGTTATCCAGACTCCAGGACTAGGAGGCCTAAGTCTGTTTGTCCAGCCCAGACAGGTATAATGATAATCAGAACGTCTTTATTTCTAGAATTACTGATTTCGCCCAACTAACAGCACATCACAACAACCTAAAGCAAACACCAGCTTTAAGCCATCTACAAAACTGCCTGATCCACAGCTGTCTTGGGGGCATCTCCCAAGACATAGTGATTTCAAGCTCCTTGAAGCAAAGGAAGAATGACATCAGCCATATTACCTTGAAGGACAAGCAGATACTCTCCCTTTGTCACACAGGCCGTGTGGAGCTGGTCAAGAAAATAGTGTCACCAATCCTCTCTTTCTGTATAACAACTTAAATACTTCAGATACTCCTACCCTTCTTTTGGAATATAAAACCTGAGGAAGACTCTTCAGACCTCCCCAGCCACAATCGTGTGGCATCTTCCTTTTCTAGTACTGATCTTCACACATATTGAATCCTTTCAGAGTAGGTATTAAGATACACCTACCCATGTGTATGGAAAAATCTTAAACACTCCAGAGAAAAAGGAAAATATTCTGTTAGCGCTGAGAATCCACAGAAATTCTGTATCGTCAAGCTCCTCTGTGACGTGCTAGAAATAATTCATCAAGGGGACATTCAGCTCCATCAGTTAATAACTCTTTTAACTACTGTAGCATTCTCTGTGCACCACCACTAGCAGCACATTGTCTGCCTACTTATCTCTAGGCAATTCCTTTGAAAGATTTAATGCAGTGATTTTTATTTTTAAATCCTTTCCATTACTGACTGCATGCAAGTTGAAAACAGTTATTAAAAACATGGGAAAATAAACAATACAGTGCTTATATGAAAAACAGAGCATCTGTAAAAATAAACTGTTGTGTGGGAAAAGCTTTAGACATTTAAATAGTAACAGAAATGCAACACAGATCACTTTCTTACCACCTCTAAGTGAAGTTGCCCTTCTGAGCCTTCGAAGGCTGGGAAGTAGCCAGTTTGCTGCTTCACTTTTGGGGAGGGTTTTTTTGGGTTGGTTGGTTTGTTCTGTTCTTTTTAAATAGAGTACTATATGAAAACACGATCTCTCTCTCTCTATCACACACACATATACACTGTCTTGAAATATTAGTTTCTTGCTTTTAGACTACAGTACCAAAAGGAAAACATTTCAGAAGACATTGGGAAGGGGCATAAGGAGAGACCAGTTTTTCAAACCACCCTAGAATAAGTTGTGATACAAGTCAGGACCTTGGTTCGCACTGTTAAATAAGCATAGTATCACAGGGGTTTGGTTTATTCTTTTATTTAATATAAAACACTGCTTTTCTTAAAAGCAAAAGCAGATGAGTGACAGAGAGAAGAAAGTCCACCCACAAAAAATAAAATCCTTCTAAGTAACTGTAAACCAAATATATTGGGTTGCCATGTAAACCTAACATAGTCACCATTCCAACCTTGAGCAAGGACTCCTCTTGCAATCTTAACCTCTATTTCATCAACAACAACAGTAACTGTCCTATTGTAAAAATTAAAAGTTAAAACAGACAACCAATATATGTAGAAGTATTTCATATATATATACACATATGTATGTGTATAATGTACCAAGTGCGTATCAAAAATGTAAGATATAGATACCTGGAACTCTAATGTCACTAAAAGCAATCACACCAGTCATTAATTTGACACACTAGCTACCAATTTAGCTCAAGTTCACAGTTCCACTTCGCATTTCCTTTAAACTTTCCCCAGGAAAGAGCATAAACACATGCAAAAAAAGACTACTACAAATACTGTTAGTCACCAGCTCAAAAGGGATACCTCTCCAACTGAGAAGTCTGCAACTGCAGTAGAAATGATAACTTTTTTCCCAATTTAATCCATCTTTTGAGTTAAGCATCCATACCTAACCACTGCAGAGCAAGAGAACTCTTCTCTTGACTTAACTTCTGAAAAGCGTTCTCAAACTACTCAAAGTCACGTGCTCTGTGCATCTTACCACTTGACAAAAGAAATCTTCTGATAAGGATTTATAGACTTCTCTCTTCTCTTCAGTAAAGTCACATCCATAGATCTTTCAATGGGATTCCATCAATAGCACACAAGCTAGGAAGGCAGCTTAATATATAAGTAAAGTGAAAGAGCTGTACACAGGGGTTGCTGCTAGAAGTACTGCAATATATAATACAAATCTCTTAAAGAGATTTTAAGATTAAAGAGAATTTTGCATTTCAGCTTTAAAATTATCTGGTGTAGAAACAGTACAAGACCAGATGACCACAAACATGCTTAAGTTCCACAAGTAACATATCTGTATACTTGGCTGACAATAAAATCTGAGCTTTTGACTAGAAAGAACCTCCCTGAGCTGCAAACACAAAGGAAATCTATCCATAAAGCTTCAATCTGGATGAAGACCCACAGTAGCCTCTGTGAACATTACTATGCTAATGAGGAAAAAATATTTTAAGAAAGGATCCTAGAACACTAAGTGAGATATTCTGAAAGCATCTTGGAATGATGGAACCAGATAATGACATCCATATCAATTGTCCTTTCTTGATTACTGTTTCCCTCCCGTTACAGAGAATAAGCACATAATTCTCCATTATTGTCACCTGCGGGTAGCAGCCAGCTTGACCTCAATTATTTTAAAGAAGCAAACAATGAACAGTAAAATTGGAATGACTTGTTATATAATAGTTATTAAGGCTTAGACACATACATCCTATCAATGAAGCTTCGAAGGAGCAAGTTAATTTTCACTTGGCATGTAATTTGCAGAGACACAAAAAGTGACGGAACAAACAGAACTGTACCTCTGACAAGCAGGATGGCAGCTAATCAACAGGGCACATTTCTTTTTTTTTTTTCAGGCCTTGTCTCTGCTTTCACAATTCTATTTCTTCTCTTGGAGGAGAATGAAAACAAGCTCCCCTCACCTCCCATCCACTATTTTGTTCTCTTTTCCCTAGCCAAGAATCCACATAATCTCTGTTAAGGGAACAACTGAAAAACCAGTTGCTACATATCTTCATTGTCTCAGCTAACAAAACATTATCTCCTTTAGGGTTGTGTTTTTGCTTTTTTTTTTTTTGCTCAGCCTTCTCATCGTGAGCTCCACAGGGTGGTTCCTGGTGAGAAAAACCTTAAAGAACAGAGAGCAAACGTCAATCATCAACTGATTCTAAAAGCCAAGTCTAAGACAGCCAGGAGAAAACAAGGTGTGGAGGAGGCAGCCTGGCTGAGTTGTTCCCTGTTCTTAGCTACTCTTTCCAACCTGCTGCTTCCATTGACGCCGCTGCTGTTCCACTGGTCTCCATCAGCATCTCAGGGGCTACAAGATCTCCAGGGACCACAAGATCTCCAGGGACCTCAGCACGGGATTTACACTCCAGGAAGTGGCTGTTATTTACAGCCTCCTGTCATGCACTTTTTAACTTGGCTAGTTAATTTATTCATATACTAGAGGTGATCCTATGCTCCATTCTTTACACATTCAATTCCTATTTTATATCCTTAAATTCTGCACCTTGGACACTTGCTGCATATCTTACACCATAGTATCATTCTATTTTGTGAAGACAACATTCATTTCATTTGATGGACTACAGACTTCTTACTTACTGGTCTACCACCCAGTAGTTCATTAGTCACACCTCCAAGCTGGCTTGCTGTTAGTTGTGCAGGCACAATAATCAGACTGTATTTTGTAGGTCTGCATACTATTGCTTTAGCTGATAAGGTTGTTGGATCTGGAGGAGGGAGGAAAAAGGGGAAGGGGAAAAAGGCCTTTTTTGTTGATGGGTCTGGAAGCCTTAAACATTCCTTCCAGTACCAAAGGATGAAAAGCAACCTACCTTCCCAAGAAATTCTCAGTTTGTTGAATCTCAGGTGTACAGAGGAAGCTCCTTCTTTCCTTCAATGCTTTATAACAAGCAGAAGATCAGCAAGAAAAGGAGCTGACTACCTGTGTTACAAAAGCATCTCTCTGTTCAGAAGAACAAAAGACAGGATATACTTAACGGATCTATCTTCAAATACCGAAGAGTCTATGACATCTGTAACTGCCAATGTTCTCTGGGACTTTTATGCAGACACTATTTGGATGCAAAACACTCCCAAGGAGAACCTGACTTTCCACTCTGAGTTTCTACAGAACTCCATTTCTTACACTGGGCAAACAGAGAAACACCAGAGAGGTTCACAGCTCTTGCAACACATATGGTAGTTAGTAAAGAGGATCTAGCAGTTCTGGCAGGATCCCTGAGAACGCCTCCAGAAATCTCAGCATAACAACTCACCTACTTCAGGCCAAAACAAATCAGATGCTTCCCCTTGCCACCTCCCTAACACACTTCTTTATGTGGTAATAAAGGTTAACCTCAAGTCCTTAACTGGCCTTAACGTTAAATCCATGCTTTCTGTATTCTATCTGTCCTTCTCCTCACCTGAGAAATGAGTTAGTGAATGACAGAAAGGAAACTGAGGGGAGGGAGTAGGGGGAGTTACAGGAAAGACTCCTTGTGTCCTTTGAGATGGACCAGGACAAAATGTTCAAATCTTACCAGACAATGTCTTAGCAGACAGATAATCTTGGATTTTCTAAACTAGAGAATGCTTTTAATCTTAATTAATACCCTGAGATATTCAGCTTCCTTTGAGTAGCTTCGTATTTTATAGATGGGGGGAAACAAGAAAACAAACAAAAAAAAAGCTTTCCTGTTGTCCTCCCAAAATTTGCTAGTTATCCTGAGAATCTCTTTTTGCTGCTTAAGATCTGAAGAGGTGATCTGGAGGGGAGAGAAAAAGCAGACAGTGGCTGCCAAGATTGTTTCCCCCACCCCAAGTTGCTTCCAGTGATCCAGAACCGAAAACTAGAGACGCAAAAGGAAGGAGCTTGCAAGTTCAAGTAAATCTTGGCTGGGAACTGGCTGCCATCTAGCCAAGCAGGAACACACAGCTGGATTTTAGACCACAGAATGCAGCACTGAGAACACAGCCTATAAAAAAAAAAACACCTTGCGGGAAATTCTTCTTAAGCAATTTTACCATAAACATTACCTCAAAAATCTGCAAGGAAAGTCATTAGTTTTAGTGATTAAGCGTTGCTCATAAGCAGATGTTACTCTACGGGCTACTTCTCCGTAGCAGTTCACCTTTCAGAAGGATCACTTTGGTGAAGTTAATAGCTATAGCACAGAGCTGGAAAGCGTATTTTAATTATCAGCAATTAAGGCCAATTTGTGAATTTTAAGCATTCAAAAGAGCACCTAAAAGGTTGCTGCTAGTCATTAAGTCAACATCATCACAGGAAAATTCTATTAGTTTACCACAATATAGCATACTACTGATAAAACCAGGTTTTTGTACTTTGAGTGAAATCAGCCTTCAGAAGAGAAAAGGTCATGTTGCACTGGAACATAAATCACACGTTTCAGCATGCGTAACTTCAAGGATGAGGAGGTCTTTCAGAACACGTGGTGCCAGAAAACATGACTGAATCTTTTCTTAATTTTTATTTTTTTTTAATTATTTCATTCCACCTGGGAATACATAAACACACATACGGCCATTCAGAGTAGTCCAATATCCCATATAGCACTTACCCAAATTTCTGTTGGATTCTTCCAGTGCTTCTTCTCTTTCCCAACACTGCTTATACTTCCCTTCACCCCTCTCCCAGTTAGCAACCTAGCTTGTAGTGTCCAAGCAAAACATAAAATTCTATTTCTGTCATTTTAACAACTCTCAGGTGTGCAGTATACACTGGAATGACCTTCAGTTTTTATCAAAGTAGATATTACTTCCCCATCTTACAGTCTATTCACCACAAGTTTTCTGAAAAGCAAGCGAACTGTCACTATCAAGACTACCTAATCTTGCCATTCCTGAGCCTTGAATAAAGTGTATCCCTACGACTTGTGACAAAGCACTCCAAAATCCACTCCTTTCACGTCCCAAAGCTGACTGTCAACTGGTTTGATATCATTAACTTCACAGCACTGAAGTGATTTAACATACACTACCATGATTTTGAGTAGCCAATTTATGACATACTGTAATATAGTAGAATTGCATTTATACAATTTGTGTGGTTTGTGTCTGCCAGCCTAAACCTACCAATAAAACTGTGATTAGGTAACTGGACATCTCTGTGAGAAAAGCTGCAAGCAGTCATCCCAGAACACAGTAGGTATCACCAGAACGTGCTAAGCAGTATGTGCAAGAACATAAGACTATGTTTCCTGAGTGTGAGACAAATGCATGGACCACTATAAAAATTTAAAATAATTAATCAATTACAGGCACACACCTAGTAGCTATAATACAAAGCTACTTTAAAGTATATTTCAAATTCAGGCAGATATAGTTCAGTTTAGCTTGTTGGATGAAACGTTGCTAGCCACCATGTTATTAGCCATATTTTAAAATCGTATTATCAGAAATCAGAATTACAAACAAGAAGCAGGTAAGCAGCTGCTTAAAAGCATCTGTGTAATGCACACAAAGTTTCTAAAGCATTCAAAACCTGCAAGCCAAGCATAAGAGACGGAGATCACAAGAAGAACACGTAGCAACAGCTGCTAGAGAGCAGGTCTTTGTCAAATAACTAATGAATGCTATAACATTTATTATTCCCTTTTGTTGTAAAATCAAAACATTTCCTGTATTTCACAGTGTAGCATGCAGCCCTTCGGGTGTTACACAAGGAGCTGAAGATTATAGTAAGTCCCTCAATAAATCTGTATAATAATGTAAACTGAATGGTATGCTTAAAATATATAAGGCACTTCTATGGTTACCTTCTCCTGGAGGGCACTTTTGCAAGTACTTTCTGTACTTCATATCTGAAACTTGGCTAGCCACCTAATTAATATATTACACTGTCATAGATTAACACTGAGAACATTCAAAAATATCTTCTACTGAATTTAATAAAAATAGCACTTAAGTGTGGGTTAACAAAATAGCCCATGTATCTTGGAAGCAGTAATTTGCGTTATAAATAGAGCTACAGAAGGTAAATGCACCTTGTTGCATTCAGGGTTTGCTATGAAGCTCACTGCTGAACCAGCCACCCAGAAACCCCCACTGAAAGCAACGCCACTAAACAAGCAGCTATGAGATGCAATACACTAATCTGAGAAAATATTTACTTAATCATATTTTCTTTAAAGATTCATTTTCAAACTGTGACCTCTAAATTGAAACCACTGCAGTATTTGTGCTTTAACTGTGAAAGGAAACAGCCTTAGAGCTTTCCGAAAATGTAGCTAAGTGTATGATAAGCTATGTGGTTTTGTAGATGCATATAAAACAGAACAGTTGAATTATGTTTAACGTAAAAAATTAAGTGACAGTTTTGAAGGCCTATAAAAGCTGGAGACTGAATTCCCTTCAAATCTGACTTCTCTCAAGCTCCTTCAGGAACCCACTATTTACTTAAAATTTAATGAAATATTTTAATAACTGTAAAGAGTAATCAGCTTCTCTGCAATTGCTTAAGAAAATGAATGCTGCAGCAGTCTCCAAATGTAGCTACCATATGCACTGTATTATCCCTAATTTATAAATTGCCATTTATTAAAAGATTGAAAATTATTTTACTACTAAACTACAGCCTGAAAAAAAAAATGAATTAAAACAAACCATGTTTGCATCATTTATATTTTTCAGATCTGGAAGGGGAAAAAAAATCTGAAATAATGAACTAGGTTCACTCTTGACATAACCTGCATGGACAAACATGTAATTTTAGTAGAACATTTGCTCTATGATTCCCATAGCAACCTTCATTCTCCCTGCCTGGGTAGCTGGAATCCAGGATGACTCAACCTTTGCATGAATACAAAATCAAAGGCACAGAACAAGGTGTAGTTTAGGAAGGTGTAACTTAAATGCACTCTGAGTGACCTCACAGGTATTGCAAAGACAAGGTAAAGATTCACATAGAGAACACAAGAGTATTCAACTCAAGTTTATGTGATTTAATAACTATTGCTTTACAGTATTAGAATACTTTGCATTTCCTCATCCCCAAAGCAAAACCGTTAATGCTACTTATTGAATAATTTTTAAAGCACATGCACATTTACTACTTTAGAAGGTACTAGACTGACACTCCAAGAGGCTTAAACACCCCATTTATCCCCTGAGGAGATGTGGCTTTATTGATCTTGCAGTACTAACTTGAGGTAGAATGAACAGACATAGGAGATGAGACTCCTATAGACAAGTCAAAGAGCCTCTGAAGAAATCTGTTTTAGAGGAGAGACATTAGTCCCTGCTTTCCACACCTTGCTAATGAAAATAAAAATCTTGTGACAATGAGTTTGCAGACAAATGAAAGTGTAATAATTCAGAAAGTTAGCCTAATTTAGCAGTCCATCCTATGCCCACACCATGTTAGGTGAACATGATGAGATCATTTTCATCTTCTAAAAGCAAACATTTGATTAGCCACGCAGTCCTGAAGGTCATCTTTGTCACAAAGCTGGCGCTTACCTTCCTACACTCCAAAATGAAGATAAGAACTGTCAGTGAAAGCAACAGATCTAACATACAGCACTTCTCCCTACACGCGAGTTTCCCAAACAAGTCAAAATTATACACATACTTTCAAAAACACTTCAATTATTGGCAGGTTTTTTTTTTTAAATGTTCTTCATGCATACTTCACACTGTTCATGCATGATGTCCTGTTCGAGGATCCAAAGCCATCTTTTTACACGTGCCCTTACCACACAATCTCAGTGCTATGCCAAACATCAAGAACTACAGCGTGCCTTTCGCTAGAACTTGCATTAGATTGATCTCATCCATTGATGTTTTTATATACATAATTCTAGAGAAACAAAAGGAGGATTAAAAAAATCGAGATAAAAAGCAAAACTGACTTTTTCAAAGCTGAAAAGTAAAATTCGGCATGGACCAAAAATCATCAGGTTTCCCCTTTCTACTGGCTTAAACACTGATTACAAAGTTTTACATCAACGCACTCACAGCTTAGTGTATGTCTTTGTGTGTTCACATATGTGAAAACTCTGCAAGTCTGAAAGCTTCCCCAAGCAGTGTGAGGACTGCATCTACCTTCTCACCTGCAATGCTGCCTGTGCAGTGCCCTAATTCTGTAACAGAACACACAGCTCTCCACAGACCACAGCGTCCTCTTCTGCCAGCAGTACCTACTCACAGTTCCTAAATTTGCTATCCAAATATTATAATGACCTGAAGACATTCACTTCTCGCTTGCAATGTCCCCAAGTGTTATAGTATCACCTCTTTCTCTTAGTAACCACATCAAATTGGACAACTGCAGCTCCAGAAAATTGCAGGTAAACGGGTCTCCATGAAGCCATATGTGCAAGTCCAGACTTTGCTATGTTCTAAGGGAAGAAGCAAAGAACTATCAGCTAGTTGCATGATTCCTGCAGGAATCAAATAGTAACCGTGTTTATATATGGCAAATGACATGTGAGAAGAAGTAGGACTGCCATCTTACCAAAAAGCAGCCTGCTTTTTTCTTTTTTTTTTCCACTTCTGGCACATAAAATGGATGTCACACTGGTGGAGCCCCCATGAAATCTGGATCTCACTGTACCAGATGTTCAGCAACACATGCTGATGACTGGTCCACTGTAGAGCATCAGAAGTTGTAACAAACACCACATTTCAAAGGGATCAGAAATTCCTCGATCAACTTTTTTAAATTATGGAAAAATGAATACTTCCCTAGACTTCCTTTGGTTAACTGCATTTCTCTAGAATTCTGTAAATAATTAATGTAACTTACTATAACACGTTCACGTACTGCAATTCTGGGTTAACAACAATAGTAACTATATATACTGGCAGAGGCCGTACAATAGTCAGACATTCTCAGCCAAAATAACACCACTCCAAGATGAAGTGTGCCACTGTTATTTAGTTCAGTGACAGCTAAAATTTAATATGAATTGCGATGTGGCCAGTTGGTTTTATGTTCCTGTTAATTTTAACTGCCTGCAGTAAAGAATTCTGCAAGCATAAGTCTCATCACAATTTGTTAAGAGGATAATAATGTGCATAGTTAAAAAAACAGAATTCAATTTCAAGACTACACACACTTAAGTTACCATAAAAATCACCTACTAAAAAAATCAGTTGAGAGCACCCCTTTAATGATAAGTTATGGCCCAAATAAAGAGGTAGGATCTCAAATAATTCTGCATAAAATACAGCACATAGCACATCAGCTCTCCCAAATTGATGTATGGTGTATTTTAATTTTTGATATAACATCCCATAAATCAGTATTGACTGGACTACTAATACCAAGTTAATATAAGCAAAAATCTGATTTAAGGGAACAATATTATTTTAAACAAAAAAAAATACATTATAATGAGAAGTAATGCTCCTGAGCTCTTTTTCACTTCCACGTTATCCAATAGTACTTTGAATATTGAAAGTAAAATTTTTATAGCAGACAAAAGCTCCATATTCCTGCTCAATTTTAACATGCCAAAATTTTGAAAACAGCTAAACTTCCAATTTCGCAACAGAAACACCTGTTACATCTGTCATTTTGGAGACCCATGCAGTTGCTTTTACTACTTTTATAGTATTTTGCACATCATTTTGGTGCTAAATAGACCTCTATGCAATAGTCTGTTTCACAATAAAATTCTCTATGCTGTCTAAAAAAAAATAAAATAAATTAAATCAGCCAGCACAAACAACAGAAGGAAACAATGTGTTGTTTTTACTTGCTATGAAAGGAAAAAAGGGGGAAAAGAACAACCAAGTATTACAAAATATTATTGCATGATGTCAAATATAGGACTACAATTTGTCTTAATTACAACATGGATATACACTTCATTGTTTCCAAATAACCAACCAAATTGGCCAAATCAAGAAAAAGTGGTTGAGAACTGAGTAGCAATTTCAAGTTCTGCACTTCCCAGAGACATTGTCCAAGGTAGGGAAGACCATGTATGTCCCATGTGAAGGATTCCCCTTTTGCAGCATTCCTGTTTTTCACAAATCTCATATATTGTCGGATTATTGTAACATTGTTTTAAAATTTAAAAAAATAATATGCTTCTCATTTTCCAGAAGCATATGCACTCTTTCCATTGATTCAACTTCTGTATTTTATAAGATGTAAAATTAGTTAATGTAATCCTAATTATATTACAATAAAAATCTGAATGTCAAAGCTTCAATGACTTCATTCTATAAGGAGAACGCTAACACAGATCTATAATCATTTTGCATCTCTTCCCTTCATCTAAGTCATACCAAACAACTCCCAAAGAAGCAAAGATTTGGGTGTTGAGGAGAGGATTAACTCCTGTCTTTTTGTACTTTTAGTTCCTATTTCTTCTCACTTCAGATTTTTTTTAAAAAAGGACTAGAAGAGATTTAAGTGCGCTTTTGTGAAGGCATCTGGATCCATCTCTTTATTCATATATTTAACAAGGGAGAGAGTACATCTAACAGCCACCATTGACTCATATAGGGAACAAGAATATTCCCTGAAAAAACAGGCAGCACATACCCAAGCCTATTGCATTCACTCTGGAAAAGGAGGGAGAAGGAAATGCATAGAGCATGCAATTGAAACAAAATCCGTCGGCTCCCTTAATCTGGAAAAACAGACTTATCCTTTCACAGATGGAAACAAGATCAGTCAAGCAGCCACTTTTTACATGAGACTGGGAAAGAGGGTAGAAGGACTGATTTTTCCAACAATATGCTCTTCTTCAAGAAGCAGCACATCAAAAAAAGAAATAGAAAAATCAATACACAAAAAGGTAAAGTTCACACAACTTGTTATAAAATTTTCTTATGCATTGTTTATCTTACTACCATCTTCCCTCCCTGAAAAAATCTCATTTCTTTTAACCTTCAATCACTGCCATATGTTCACTGTCTAAATACCTTTTTATTGCAATACTCTAAGTTGTTCTCATGGGATTCGGTGCTGTAGCAGAGGAACCACTCACACCAAACATAGCAAAATAATTATCTTCTGTGATTACAGTCCTGTAACATTTACCTTTTTGGAATGACATCACATCGCAATACACTACAAATAAATGAGTCAGCTACTCCCAGGCCTTTCCTGCAGGGATGATACCTAGCCACTTATTCTCTAGTTTTGCTGTAGGATAGTATTTATTTCTTCCTTCCCAAGTGCAGTTCTTTCATCTGTTGACTTTTTCCCTTCCCAACTCATTATAATCAGCTCATACACTAATTGTCTCTTTTAAATTCCTTTCAGCCCAGCTTCATTTGACAAAGCTGCAACTGCTCCCACTCCCACTGTTTATTTTATTAATAGGTTTAAAGTGCACTCTGAATTCAACCTATGAGAGCAAATACATTCAGTAAAGTAGAAATGACTTGGGGGAGATGACTGGCAGGCAAAGATAAGATATTCTCGTGAAAAACAAACAGATGCAAGTTTTCTATAATGTAAAGAAAACGTAGGTGACATTCAGACAGTGTGCTCCTCAGAGCAAGGAATGACTCCTCTTAATACAATAGATGATACAAGGGAAGTTTTCACTTTTAATGTTACTAGAAGATAAACAAGCATTCTTTATCGGGATGTGTAATTTGATTTTTCATTGTGAGCACAGACACACTAAGAATCTATTCCAAAACTCTTTATATGAAAGGTCTCCATTTATAAAATATTAAGGGAGCATAAACTGAAAAGCAGACTCTTGAGATTGCAACTGGACAGAGCAGGGCAGATATTTTAAACCCACGTGATAACAGAATGCTTTAAAGCAGCTAGGCTGCCACCGGTTTCTTTGGTAGAAGTGGTGGAAGGGGGACCTTACATAGGCACCATTAGAGAATAGCAAGAAATTCAGACAAAGCAAAAATAACAAGAGATGAAAGAAAGATGAAAGTGAGTTCTGTGAAAGTCTGCCATATTATTTAAGCTTAAAGCTCTGTACTGTTTTTGCTGTCTGGAAGACAGACTTAAATTGGTACATGAGTTATACTTCTTAAACCCTGGTAAACACGCTTTGAGAGAAACATGTTTTCTTGTTTGATTTGCACATGTTCAACACAGACAAAGGATTCTTCCATCACAAGGCCAGCAACAGAAACCTGACAACAAATATAAGACTATAGCCATATACAAACAACCTGCTGAGTATGGGGAGCTGTGCCTTCTTTCACAGTCATTTATCAGACTTACTCAAGTTTTTGTTTTTCTAGTTATATTTATATGCTTCAGGGCCCTCTTTCTAATCTGAAAGGTTGAAAGAGATGTTTCTCCAGCACTGCCAGCACCACTGCAAAGTCTGGGTACTGGGGCCAACCTACTTCCTCTTTTAAAGATGTGCACACACTAATTTTAACATCAGCATAAAAAAGCCTGTATATGCCAGACTTTAAGCTGAACCAGAACTAAAGACCGCCTTTTGCTTAGTGAGGGCACCAAAACAAAGAAGTCAAACAAAGTAGGAAACAAAGAGAATTGTTAACATGTCAGACTGGATTGCTTATTCTAAATCAAAATAAGCATGTAGAAGTTCTAGCAAAGTAGCAAATTTTTATCTCTTACCTCTCTGACTTCATGGAGTTGACCAGAACGCTGGCTCTTCGCTCTTCGAGCAGCTGCAGGTGATTTGTGATGAGTGATGGTTACAACACTTGGACTTTGATTCATATGCTTCTGGCCACTAGGAGATGCAGAATTAGCCGTCCCAGGCGGCAGCAGAGATGAGCTTCTACTTCGCGAGGATGAAATGCCCTAGAATAAGCAATGGGATGCTGACATTAGCAACCTTTACATAAGCAAATAATTTACAATTCAGGCTATAGATTTGTGCTGTTCTACTTTCCTCACAAATCAAATCTGGAGGCGTAACTGTGCTCTGGACTGATTTATTCCTTCTGCACCATCTGCATCGCTCAGCAGGGTTCCTCTTGGAAACATTGTGGCTACTGCCTTTGCTTCTTGTATGGTCTGAAATTGGCCTTCACAAAAATCTTCACAAACTCTTACACATTAATAAACTGCTGACTTCTTACAACCATACTTTTTAGGAAAGATTAGGAAGAACTTTGCAGACAGAGTAGTAACAACACCAACACAAGTATTTTTTATGAAGCCATTGACCTGTAATTCACCACACTGGTGTGAACAGGAAGGAAGGAAAAAAAGTCCTAATGCTTTCACCTGATGAACTTCTGAAACAGGGCAGTGCTGTTTTCAACATTAAAGGAGCTGCAATTTTGGCAAGGCAATCCACACACCAATTAAAAACATTAACATTTAAACCAAAACATAGCTTAAGGAGTCAACGTGTTTTGGAATGAGCTTGGGATAAACCATGAATACAGACAAGACCAGAAAAAAATCTGCAATAGTATCTGTAGTGTGACCACTCTTAACATACAACCTATAAAATCAGTCTGAACATTCATAAACTTTCTCTGTTCTCATCTGTTTGACAGTGTTGCCATTGGGTTTGATTTCTGCAGCCCTCAAACCAGAGTCTTCCTAGAGGTCTTTAGGACAACAATTCTTAATCAAGCTCAGATGTGCACTAGAACACCATGGGACATCATATATAAAAGTACAATATAAAAGAGCTTTTCCTTTCTATTTCAACTGTTGATTCCATCTGTAAGGTGAAAACTGAAACGGAATAACTCTAACCTCATGAAACACAAACTACTTCAGAGAGTGACATTTAGTAGCACTTCAAGAAAGTGAGGTAAATACACAGCCCTGTTGGTGAAACACAAACCTTGCACAAGCAGCGACGGCAGCCTTCACCATTGCTAAAGCAGAAACTGTCAACACGGGGCACTACTCTTGAGTCTGCTGGCAAGTGCACAAAAATATTACTTGGGTACAACCTCTGTCCTTATCCCTTACAGGTCAAACTTTGCAACTCTGTGGAAATTTCATTAAAAGACTTTAATTTCAGTGCTAGTTGGAACCTGTCCCCCTTGGATTTGAAGTCAGGCATTATGTTACTGCTACACTGACTGTAAATGACAAGGCAGATTAGCTGTCACTGCCAAGAAGGAAGAGTGAAATAAGTTACACGATCCCTCTGCCACCCCCACACAAAGCTGTACTTCAGACTTTTTGAGGCGTTTGAATGTTTAGAAAATGGGTTATCACATTCCCAGCATGCAGAGACCTGCTACTCAATAGAAATAAGCATTATTCCATTGATCTGGACTTATATTTACAAACACTTCCAAGAAAGATGGTCTGACTCTGTTTTTGCAGTGAATATATTCTTTACTACCATGACTAATAAGATTATAATAATAAGCATCTGTAGAATCAGACATTCAAAAACTATCCATCCTGGCTGATAATTCATGATTGCATTAAAACTGGATCTGACTCCAAAGCAAAAAAAAAAAAAAAAGCACGGAGGGGAAATTGTAAGGGCATTCAGAAGTAAACACATACCGTAACTGCAGCATCAGCAGCTACATTCTTATACTCCACGGATGATGGTGTGCTTGTAGAAGGAAGGGAACAAGATTTCCCATCATCTTTAGTGGATGGAGGGGGCTTTTTCAGACTTCGCTTTGGAGTCACAATCCGAGGCTTTTGGATCTTCCCTCTATTCCCTTTGGTATCTTCTGCAGATTCAGAGCTACTTTTTTTGCAAATTAAAGATAAAAATCCCAATGGTTTTCGTCCACCCCTGTTCAAAACAAATACAGTCCAGATGTCATAGATTTGCTCCACAAAGGAAGATGTAAATTATATTACAGCAGTCCAATTCATTACACTGGAAACAAACACACTCCTCTTTTATTAAAAATGGATCTAACCAAAAAAAAAAAAAAAAAAAAAAAGCACGGAGTGGAAATTGTCAGAAGGGCAGAGAAGGTTGCTAGGTTTTTAATCCATCTTCCATTTGAAAGAGCACTGCTTAGACAAAACTACAATTAAAATAAGAGCCAGAGGAAATGGTATTTGGGAGAGGAAGGGGATGAGGGGAACTGGGTGAGATTGAATTTCCTTTTTCAAATAGAAGTTTCATAGTAAAAGGCTACCCCTAGCATGTAATAGCAGAATATACTTACTGATGTTTCTTTTTTAAACTGACTAACATCAGAATAAATATAGGATACAGAGGAAGAACAAGATAATTTCTTTTTCTTTTCAGCATAAAATCAACTTACCTTCCAATTTAGTAAAAGCAATTTTGTTTTTAGAATTGAAGTCTTCTGAGAATCACTGACATTCTAGTGTCATGCAATCACAATATTAAAAGTACACGACTGCTTCCTTCATACAGCTAAACTCATCCTAAACCTCAGATAAACAGCAGCAACATAAAACAGTCAGTTTAGCCATTTGTTTTGCTTGAAAGAAAACATTCTGTGAGAAGTTTCATTATGTTTTGATTTTCTTGGGCAGAGGGAGGGGGGAGTTAAAGATCTGCAAATAACAAAAGTAACATAAAGCAAATATGGAAAAATCCATGCACTGTTTCTGTTTAAATACAGAATCAGGAAGGAATTCTAGGAGAGAGTTAGCTTTCAGAAGAAACAGCTGCCAAAATAATTTAATTTAACCTGCAGACTTTGAGAGATACATTCATAAATTGAAATGCGGGTACATTCTAAGCAAATATCTGTATCATTGGTAACATTTGGCAATTCAGTGCTGTTTTTTCTCAAGACAGTGTTTCAAACTGCAGTGAACTACCTGCAGCTGACCCACGGATCACAACAGACACCTCACATTATTTTCTCATCATGTCACCTAACACAATACAACTTCCACCAACCCCACTTACACTTGGGAGTCATAAATTTGACAGTGAACTATAATTACAAAAGCTGCTAGCTAGCTGTGCTTTTTTTTTAATTGGCTTTGTATCACAAATAAGTGTTGAACACATTTCCAAGAAACAAATATGCCTATCATTTTAGGAGTCTCTCAATCCAGATTGTATTTTTTTTTCCCCTCCAAGATTTGCTCTAGTTTGTATCACAACTCACTGGGCTACAGCAACTACACTCCTCAAGTGTGACTTGAGGCAAAATAAATCAGTCTGTGGGACCACGGTGCATTTAAGATGGCTTTTCATTAAGTTTCACAAAGCTGTGTGGCAGCTCACGGCAACTGTTGTTCATTTAGGGCGTGGAGTTTGGGAATCATTGGAAGAAAAGAGAAAATCAAGAAGAAAAGCCCATTTATAGTTTCAGTAGCAGATGGTGCTCAACAAGGCTGTCCTGCCACAGGGACAGTAGGTAAACTCCTATCTCTATGTACAGAGGTACCCAGCCTCACAAAGGATGACTGTGCCAGATGTTTGGCCGCACGCCTTGCCCTACAGCAGTGTTTGGTGTATGATCTCTAGGGAATGATCACCTCTGCTGGTGAGCCTCTCCTAGATTCCTATTTTTATCATCTCACCACAAGATTGTTTATCAATCCTATGCAGTTCACCAAGTCAGGAAGCTTGGCACACAGGAATCAGCGCACACAGCCACAGTCTGTGCCAAATATTGGAGCCAAATACATTGGATTGATCGGCTCCTACAGGTCTATAAGCAAGTTTTCCTCACCTCTTTGTCTTCTGTCCCTTTATACCTTTTCATCCACCTACTGACCCAACATTTCCAACCAACATGCCAGAAAAGTCTACCAGCCCACAACACAAATCTAATTTGGGATTATTCTTTCATGGATATGCATACCATACAAACTCTGATGAGCTCAGCACCAGGACCTCTAGCTACCCATGAAGCTCTTCCTAGGGAAGGCGCCGTGATTAATATAAAAAATTCTAACTTACAAAACTCTGCAGGAGGCAGTTTCTACAACCACTCAAAACCTTTTGAAGTCCTCTCCTGAATGCCACAGAGAACGGCAGCAGAGAACTGTGCCTGCTCCATCCAAGGAGACAGGAGTGGCATCCCATTCCTTCTGACAGCTTCTGCCTGCCACTGCCAGAAGATGCCTCTCCAGGAACTATACACTCAGCCCCTTAGGCACTGCTGAATTTTACAACACATTGTCAACACCTATGTCCAAGCCAAATCCTTGACTCCTCTATTGCAGAACTTTTTCTGATTAAACACTGGGAATGACAAGCATCTCTTTCAGATTGATACACAGCTGTGCAAAAATCAAAATTTTCCATTTTTGTTAAAATGTTAAAATCTATGCGATGTTTTCCACAGATAAAACCACTCTAACTACGTATCATCCCAGGAAATCAAAGCAATGGCAGTAACCAATATATCTTTATTCCTAATCCCCTGCTCTTCCTCCTAGCATTGCTAGCTACCCCTCTAACTTTTAGCATATCCCAATTTCTTTAGTCCTCCTGCTTTCTGGTTTGCAAATAAATAAATAAAAAGATAGTGAAAAGTCTGATGAAAGGAAGACATAAGCTCTTCAACAATTAGTAACGCATGATGCCAATAATGAGTCAAGAAATTCACAGGATGAAGCATCCCAAAAGGATTACAAATATTCTTTCCTGAGGCTACACTTTACCGTTGCTCCAACGTTTTGCCTGCTCATAAAATGAAACTAATCAAAGAATAATAAAGAAGCTAATAAAAGATTAGTTTGTAACTTGTGTTCATCTTGGGTTTATGACCTAAAGCTAGCTAAAGTATGCTAGCTAACACAGATTTGGGTTAAGATTTTTATTTTAGTAGACTGTCCATCTCCAAGATAAAAAAGCAGTATAATGGATGCTTCCATTTCGGTATCAAAAATCCTAATAATTAAAATAATGTAATTATAGAACAGTAAGTTCCAACTGTACTAATGTTTTCATGATTCATTCTCCCTGGAGGTGGTCATTCCTGCTCACAAAGAAGCTGCAGTGTTTTTCACCATTTACCAGAAGCAAACAGTTTTGTTTATTTTCGAAAGTAAATGCAATGTTCCAGAGATCAATAAACTAATTTCTGAAGTGAATTGTCATATCTGTTTATGGTTGATAATCATCATTTTCACAGGCACTGTGCCACAGATGTTTTCTACAGAATAATAAATACTGAAATGACATTCCTTTACTCTTCTGCATGCACATAGCACAGAACCGATCCCTGCGTGCAGCTCTGGAGCAATGAGAAGTCTCATGCTGTCAGAAAGTCATTATCATTTTGAGACACCACCATTCAGTATTTTAATTCCCATCTACTTCTTTTCTAATGCATCCTAAGAAAACAAACACTGATAAAAGAAAGATATGGACACGAGATCTGTTTCATTTACATTGTAATCATTCACAAATGCAAATGACTGAATCTACATAACGTCCAAACTTCAGCATTGCAAATGGACCAGCTTATGATACGCTTTACACATTTATGTAAAGCACCATCTATGGTACTAACTTTTCCGACAGAGTATTACAGTGCTTCATCATCTTCCATAAGGCAATGCACGTGGCTGCTTTTAAGCAAGAGACTATGATAATCATTCCATCATCAAATCTTTTCTTTGTCAAGAATTATTTGAGCAAGCTCATGTTCAGTCGTAAACGGATTATTTTTTTTCCATTTCTGTAAAAGGATTTTGAAAGCAGAGAGCTGTGAGCAACTCTTATCTTCATGCAGCTTCCAAAGGGAGGAAAAAAGGTGTCAAACACACACATACCTACAGCCAAGCACTGCTTCCTTCTAAGCCTCACCGCTTGGAGGATTTCCAAAGCATGTTTTAATTAGAAGCCGCATCTTTTAGTTGACTTCTATAGATCAGGGACAAGAGGATGAAGTAGCAAGCATACCAGAGGATGGAAGAGTGAACTTGCTCAAAAGGAAAATAGGTTTGATGTGCATAAAAGAACCAAAACAATACTCAGAAAGACTTGAAACTTTCACTAATCTGGCTTTATGGAAATAATTATCAAGTAGATGTTGAAAATACCCAGTGAATAATCCATTTAGAAATTTAAAGGTATCTCCATGGCCGTTTATTAATAAGGCAAGAAGAAACCTGATAAAACTGAAGAAGGGCCACCCAAGATCTGATAGTCATTCTTCCAGCTGTGGAAAAAAATTATACATCTGCCTCAAAATGACTTGATAGCAAGTGTTGACCTCAAACTTTCAGGCATTACTACAGCTAAACTGCTACTTCAGTTACCACTGAAAGGAGCAGGTTTGGACTTTTTTCTCCACCATCTCTCCATGCTGGCTCTGAGGCCCATTTGACCTCATGGAGAGCCGCTCCAGGGAGTTAAGCTGTAAGAGAAACAGAGACGTAGCCACATAGAGATTTTTCTGCTGATTTAGCTCCCCCAACTGCCTTTTAAAAGAGCTGGATGATGGTTATAACAGGCACCAGGAGCACTGCTTGAGGGGAATGCGAGCAGGACAGTCCCTGACAGAGACATGCAGTATTCAGGCCAGCTCAGCTTTAAATACGCTTTAGACTAAACCAGAGAAAGGTTAGGTCTTGGCCAGATCCATTTCAGCCACCCTCCATTCAGGAGGAAGAAGAGAGCAGGGCTTTACTACTAAGGGCTGCTGGGAGCAGAGTCCAGCTTCCCCTACATCAGTGTTCATCTGCTTCCTCAGTGATCTGCTCAGGTAACTTTAATAGGATGCTGTTTTTTTCTATTCCTGATGCCCAAGCTAAGGCAGAACCAGAAACACAACAGAACCCACACAAAGGGTGACAGCAGAAGCAACTGGCCTGCTGTTTACAGCTGCAGAGAATCAGCAAATGAGTTCAGCTGAGACATGAAACAACACCATCCAATTTTTAGCAGCTCACTTGTGCAGCTCCAAACCAGAAGCTAGAACAGGGGGGCATCCACCTCCTTATTCTAGCACAGACCTAAGCTGAAAGTAACAATGTGAGCACAGTTTAAGAAAAGCTACTTCACAAGATAAAGGTTTCTGTTCCCTGCCACATTCCTGATATGCATCAAGAAATACAAGGGTTATATGCCAATCCTGCAATTGATCCACACAGGGGAATTAAGAGCTGGCATAAAAACCAGTGTATTTGTTTTTAGCAGTGCTTTTACAGCCACCATCATTAAACAGTCAAGAAAAAAAGGGGCATGAAACAGAAGAACTAACAACCTTGTGACAATTTATGGATATAAAATTATTCTTCGAAGTTACCACAAAAATTACGCATAAGCTGCCTTCTTCTTGGAAGCATTTTATATCACTGAATTCCAATTTGACTAATGCTTTAATTAAGACTTGTACAATAATATTCACTCAGACTAGTCTAAAAAACCAGCAATGCTATCCAGACATAGAAGACTTCTTCCAATTCAGTGTGATTTGGCACTCTGTGGAGGTTGAGCAATCTGTAATTAAACGAAATGAGACTTGTATGGGAATACCAGGAACATAAAGGCTATCTTACAGCATGAGAATTATTTGCCAGAGAACATTATCCTTTTAGTGCTTTTTTATCATTAAGATGTAAAATTTAATTAAAGCAAAGCGACAGACTTTGCTTGTGTTACATTCACTTGTTAGCTGTATAGCTCACCTTTGGACCATTCATTAGGATGCAACTTAATTTAGTCATTAGTATACAACATTTATCTTTTTTTCTTTTTTTTTAAATTGCTGCTCTGCTTAATTTCCCCCACTGCTTCAGTCCCCAGCTAAAGCTTTAAAGACAGCAAGGACAGCAAGTAATAAGGTAGCATTTTGAAGCAGGCAGGATCCAGTGCAGGAAGAAGCATTGCTCTCCCATGAAAATATTTCACAGAAATAGTGACACAGCTTCAGCTTTGAAAAATATTCTCCAAATTCTCATGTTTTCCTATAAATCTCCTTCCAATAATATCAATAATACCTAGTCAAGATTTCAAAAGCGTGCTCTCTCTCCAATATGAAAGACCTGTAGCTAAAAGTTGCTTCACTGATACTCTTGGAAACTTTCCCACTGCTTGCCTGGTTATCACATTATTTTTCCCCAGTTAAACTGTATCCCACTTTCATAAGATAAAACATACCCCTCACTGCATTATTTTACACTTCCCATTCCACCTCCTTCTCAAGTGTATGACTCCTAAAAAATAGCTAGAAATTTCTGCCTCTCTTTCTTCCTGTGAGAAAGATGAGTTTAAGCTGTAGAAGAAGCTGGGATCAAACACTCCAACTTCCCAGATGCAGAAACATGCCTGTTCCCAGAGACAGAGCTTGGATTCTGTTCAAACTCCAGAAGTTTAAAACATGAATATCTATCTGCCTGTTCATGACAGCACTATGAGAGACAGACAAGTTGTAGTTATCACTTACTACAGCCCTCAAAGTATGGGGAGATGAGGGAAGAGACAGATACAGTGCTGTTGCCAGTAGAATAACAAATCACATCATGACAGTCCTATCAATCGTGGGGCTATTTTAACAAAATCCAAAACCACAGAATTTTGTCAAGTCCTCAATTATGCAAAAGGAAGTCAAACATCTACCCTTCTCTGTGTCATTACTGACCTTCTTATGTAATTCCAGTCCCTAACCCCAACACAAAAAGACCCAGTAAGGTGGCTAAAATAGCAGCATGCTTTTTTATGTAAATTTAAATAAAGAGCATGTTTCCATTCCCATTCTAATAATTATTATACTAAAGTACCTTCACCTACAATGGAAAAAAAAAAAAAGTCACAAAGAAATGTATCAGTTTTCGCCTCCCTTACCTCCTGCCAGGCAGTGGTTGTGAAGACACTTTAAGAAGAAAAAAAAGAAGTTACAGAAATGCTATTTTTTTCTAGTTTCAGGAATCTCTGTGAAGCACCACTCCTTTGTAACCAATATCTGATCTCCAAAGTCTAATCATTGTAGCACTAAGGCTTTTGATTACTTACTTTTACAGACAAAAGCAGAGAGAAGCTTTAAAACCCGTGTGTAGGTGACACCCAAGTTAGCACTATACGTAATGCTAAAGTCAGGGAAAATCTGCCTCTGATAATACTCTAACCATGAGAAGATAGAAGGAGAAAAATGAAAAAAAGTGTATTGAAAAATGAGACAAATCTTGTCAAAAGAAAGGTAAGGAACAGGTAAGCACAGCATTGCTTCTTATCTAAAAGTGTATTGTACTTGAAGCAGAGTCATCAGTGGTCTCATCTGAAGCATATAAATTCCCAACATCCTATTTTCTGGACTGTTAAACTTAAAAATACAAAAGATATAAGATTTCTATTTGCTCTGTGACTTACAAAAGTGGAGAATTAAGAGGGCTTCACTAACAAAAACGTCAACTGAAAAGTGACCTGGTCTGATTTTAGATGTAGACTTGTAACACAGAACTAAGAAATGTACTATAGTTTTCTTCAGCATTTCTATTTTATACTAAATGGACCCAAGCCAATTAAAATTTATGACTGGGTCTACCAAACAAAATGAATCTATACTCTAGCATCCTCTGTCAAGTTTCTGCAAGAAAAATGCACGAACCCTTCTCTTGTGGTATGAAATGTATGCCCATCACCTCTCAGTCAAGGAACTCCTTCTATGTTCTTGTGTGCTGAGCCCAGGAACCAGAAGCGATACATGGCAGCGGTACGTCACTAGGCAAGAGTAACAAGAACAAGTCTAGAGAGATGCTCCCCATGCTCAGCCCTTCCTGTTTCTAAAAGTTGCATGTTAGATGATCTGGGTCAGACGCCATCTTTGTATTTAATAGCCTCCCATTCAATTAGTCAAGACTTTCTAATAATATTTTGCTTTTCAAATACTTGTCAAATCTAGATACACTTTTGGCACCCAAAGCATCCCAGTTTTCATTCATCTCCTTTTATTTTGAACCTGTTTTCAGCTCATTTTCTTTGAGGTTCCCCTGTACTGATATGAACAGCTAGAAAATACTTCCTATTCAGCAACACCACTTATTAATGCTGTAATTCCCAGATTTGCCCTTTCCTTCCCATCATCAGAAAAAGACTACAATGTAGTCAAATTTTGTCACACAGAGTTCATTCTGTACAGAAGAATAACAAAAGTAATGAGAAGTACTTTCCCTCGCTCCAATATTTCTGTTTCAGAAATGGAAGGGGAGTGATGAAAGTATTCAAGATCAGTATTTCACAGAATGAGAGCACTCTAAGTATTCTCCCTTTTGTTCTCGGCTCCTTTCCTGGTAATTCCTAAAATTCTATTCCTTTTTTTGGACCATTACTAATTGCTGGACATTTTCATTATTATAACACCAGGACTTTTCTTTTGACATATAATTAATTCAGAGCCTATCGAAATTTGTAGATCCTACTACTGCAGAAGCTCAATACGGAGACACAGTATGAAAAATTCTGAACATAAATTACTTCTAAGTGCAACAGTTTTTACCAAAGGATGAAAAATGTTCCAAACTTCACTTACACAAAGATCAGCTTCAATTCAATTACTGCCACTCTGGAATGAGGTTTTGGTATTAGAACAGACACTTCTACAGAATTATTTATCAAGAGCAGGCAAAAGGAGAAAAACAAATCCAGTATTAAAAAATATTACCAAATTAATAGGGAGTAGAAGAATCAATTTTCCATTCTCTGATATCATATATACTCAAACCAATTCTATTAACTTGTCCCAATACATTGTACAATGCCAAATATTTAAATGGGTTCAAGAAGTGACTAGAAAACTTATTTAGGCAATTGAGTATAAAAAGTTACCATCTCTAGCACAGAAAGTCCCTGAGCTGCAAACCAACAGCAACTGTGTGAGTATTCTGAGTCACACCTTTCGGAATAGGACTGGGCTACAGCTACAGAAAACCCATTTATTTTAGTTGTCATTCATTAGAACTGAAAGAGTACTGAAACACTGAAGTTACTTATTCTCCTTCAAAAAGGGTTTTAATTATACCGTAATTGCTTCCTGACAAGTCCACATCACTCGAAGAAAAAAAATTGGTTTTATTTAACTTCACACATTTCAGTGAATGACAGTCTCCTCAAAATATCATCCATCTTTTCAAAGTCCAACTTTCAAAGTCACTCAGGATCATGACTCCGACTGCAGCTAACATAAGACTGAGGTTCTCAACACCATGGGGCAGGGAGGAATCCTTTCTGCTGGCAGTTATATGCAAGTTTTTTAATATAGCAAGAAATTAGTCATGAGGACAGCCATCTTTTTCATTCTTGTAAAGACATCAATAGAAGTGCTTAAAAGACTGAAGATAATAGCAGGAGTAGTTGTTTGGTTTTTTTTACTTAGTATTAACACCAAAAGCATACATAAAATCAATACAATAATCATTTATTTCTAACAGAGTTGGTTGGTTGTTTTTAATACCTCCCACTTTCAAGTGTGTTCCAATTTAAACAGATTCACATCATTTCTATTTGGAAACAAGAGACACCCTCAACACACCATTCTACTGTAAAGTCCAGTATTTGTAAAGTCCAGATGTTTTTTCACCTGTCCAAAATATTTATCTGGTTGAGGACAAAAATTCTGACATCACTTCCAAAGAGACAGACATAATATAAAACTTCATACGATGACCTCTTTCAGATTTGATAAAGTGAAAGACTGATCACTGCTAACATCTACCTGAAGCTTCTATTATAAGAGCCATTATATCTTATAAAATGAAATTGACTTAGGTCTGCTCCAGTTAGTGAGGAATGACAACTTGTTGCTTTTATTCATATACCTCTGAACACCAGCCCACTAACTACAGCAGCCAGTCTATCAACCCAGACCATGCCAATCTTTATCTACACCACTTAAAACATAATAGTTACTTCTCCCTCTTAATTATTTACCTTAGAATTACCTTCCTTGTGATGTTTGGCACAGGATCGAAGCTGAGTTATCCAGTATTGTTTCTCCTTTGCATCAGCAGCTAGAACAGAAACAAGAAAATGCAGGGAATCACACATAAACTGATGTTCTTTTTTTGCACAAGAGAATGGGACAGGGTCAGGGCGGGGAGGAGGGAGGTTATTTATTGCTTAGGATGCATTATAAATTCTAATTTACTCTACTTAAATTAAGAATATGTAAATTCTTTAGTACAAAACATCTAAACCTCAACTTAAGTTGCTGTGGCCAGCTGGAAGAGATAAGCTCAAGAGTCATCTTCACAGTTATCACCTCCAAGTGCCATTAAAAGCAGAATTATCTCAAGATGAAGTTTTTTTATTATTATTATTATTTTTAATCCACTTTTGCTTTACTTATCTCTCTGTGAAGGACAAGGGCCACACCACAGCATTTAAATCAGTGAAACCTCTACACTCAGCTGTCAATCAGCAAGCAGACAAACTACCAGCTCCCCAGATACTTTAGTACTTTTGTGTGTCATTCACATGCAACTTTAAGACATAGGAATGAAAATCCCAATTTCCCCCCGACATCTTTGAAAAACAGCTTTAAAAATTATTGAAAAGATTGTTTGCAGTCTGTATCAGGTGGCTCCTGTGTGATATTAATAAGCATAATTAGGAGAGAGGTTTGGTTGTGTTTTTTATTTTTAAACAAAACCAATACAGACTGGATAATTTCAGTAAATATTTTCTCTTACTTCCTCTGCTGTTAAGTATCTCAATGGTTATTGACTCAGCACAAAAATTATTTACTACTTTGAATCAAATTCATAGATCTCATTAAATAAAAAGCAGCATATTGTAAGTAGTTTATAATTGCTAGTGATTGGAAAAGCCTGATAATGAAACCACAAGTGTTCTAGCTCTGCAAATTCCAAAACTTTTTAACAGAAACTCTCCCTGGTTGTTCTTCTGTTTCGGTTCTACACACAGAACAGCACCACACCGTACCACAGGGGAGTCCTGCGTACTCTGCCCTGCTAGCCAAATGAGAAATTCTGGTCAGAAAAACTAATGTACTTCTAAATTGTTATTACACTGTCTTACATGTCAATTCTTTTTTTTTTAATCAGTTTATTTTTTTATAAACTAGTTTGATATGAAAGTATCCTGATCTATCAGCCATACTGAAAATACCATAGACACAGAATACTGCTTTTAAAAAAAAAATATTCCAAATTAACTCTTACATAGTCTATATTGTCTGTCTTACATTTGGGAGCAAGGCAAGGCAAAATTTTATTTTAAAGGTGCATTCAGTTATTCCAAGACTGACAAGAACAGAGTATCTTAAGAGCCTTCTACTGGCATTTTTCCCTTTTCCGACCCATCAGCACATTCATTACTGCACATTATCTGCAGGGTGGCAGAGAGGAGAACGATATTCCAAGCGAGATGCTATGCTGTGGACAGCAATGACAGCAGTTTTTTTCTTCCTTCAGAAGCAAACAAGATACACAGTACAATCAAAATGCCACACTAACAGCTTATAGAAGGCATCTTGATGTATCCTCCAGCACTGAGAGTCTATATATTGTAAATTCACACGTATTTAACTCCAGATTACTGTTCCACTGCGTTTAATAATATAGTATGTAACAATATAGCTGTATAACCACTACTTTCTGACAGTACAGGGAAGTAAAAGAGACATGAGATACGACAGAAGAGATGCAGAAGAGGGAATGGGAGAGAAGAATGACTCAGCTGGCAGTGAAGCAGCACTGTACCTCTCAGCTTATACATCTCTCCATTAGCAGAGTAGACCACCAGCATGTGCGGCACCTCATCGCTGGGTGATATTATAGCTCCAGCCAAGGACAAGGTTCCTCGGGGCTTCTGGTTTTTACTTTGTTCATTCACGAAATACTGCAGAATCCCTGTCTCGAAGTCCAGCACAAAGTACCTGTTCAAAGAAATTGTAATCATATAGCATTTCTGTTAGGGTTTTTCATGCATTTACTCAAAGAGCAGCACAGGTTGATCTTACATCAAGATCACAGATAAACAAATGTCATTAAATTTGTTTTTGTAATAACTCAATTTTATAAGATACTATTTTGATCATTAGGTTTGGTTTTTCAAGGGCATGTGTGAGCTATTCTTTTACTCATATTTCTTTCAGATTAATGGTGAGGTTCACATGACATAAAAGCAAGGAAAGGAGCTTTTAACTGAAGAGGTTCCACTGAAGAAGTATGTGACTGCTGCTTTGTTGGCCCCCCTCCTTTTTTTCTTTTTCCCATTTATAACCTTGAAAGACATGCTAATTCCCCATAACTAGCCTTTTGGTAACACACTTTTTACAGAGGAATGACCACAGTTAAATATACCATGGTGTTTTCATCTTTGTGATAATATTTTACATTCAGATGTGGAGTGTAATTTTGAAAACTAGCCAATGGAATTGAGCATTCAGTTCCCAGTAAGTACTAGGTAGGAAGTATGAACACCTGTGTATAAGAACACAATTAGGAGGAGAGAGAAGTCTAAAGCTATTTGGCCATTCTGCTAACGAATTCTAACAACAAAAGAACATTTTTACTGCTGATCATATATTTAGGATCAGGAAATACTCAGCCAGTGAAAATCCAGTAACCACAAAGATTATTTAAAAAAAATAAAATAAAAACCCGCAATTTTGATGAATGCAAGCCATTGCACAATAAACTAACAGCCAGGACTGCAAGATCATACCAACAAAAATAAAATAATTGAATTGTCCAAGTGCACTAAATGAAAGTGAAGAAGTTTCAAACTTAGTGGATCAGCCTCGAGAGTTGGAAACGTATTTTTTTCCCCCAAAATAAACCTGTCTTTCACAACAGCAGATCTTAAACTCCATTTCCCTGTAGAAATCATCTAAGCTATTACACAGAACAACTATTTAACACTTTCACTCGTTGGCAAGAGGGGATGGACAGTAACCTCCTGGCTCACATGAAGGAGAGTTTGCTCTCACTCACGACAGACCAGAGTGAAGATCACACAAATGCAGGTCACCCCTCAGCTTCTCCTAAAAACACAGCCCTAACAAACTGGCTGATACCACTAATATGGGCATTTGGGATGCCTACTATTTGCTACTGCTCCCCTAGATAGCAGTAGCATAGGACATACGAATTTGTGTACAATATTTCAGAAACTGATCATTCAGACTTCTACAGCTTTGTACACACCCCAAATTTGCTCAAGTCACTACTTTGTTTTGAAAGAGGCATTTTGTCTTAGCCTTTTTTCAATATCCCCATATGTATAACACCTCTAACCTTTCCCACAGCGGAGTATTTCCAGGATTGTCTTCAGAGCCTGTTGAGTTATTGGTGGTTTTGTGCTCATCTCTTTTTTTTTCAAGCTAAATAAGCCTGGACTCAATGCAAGCAATCATTGCCTAAGATTTACAGAGCTTCAGGTGTTTTGCTTGGGCAGCCTTCCTTTGCCACATCTATGCCTAACTCCCTACTGCCACCGCCTCCGCACCAGAACAAAGATCAAACTCTCTTTAAAATATTACAGACTAAAACCACCTGCCCCAAACAATTTTAAGTCAATGCATTACTACACCCCTTACTTCTGCCCTGATTCCATCTCCCACATCTCCCACAAACACCTCTCCATCCCTTCCCCCATGAAACAAACAGAAAGCCTTCCCCTTCTAATACCAAACACACCTTCACCTTCCCTTTAAAGTTTATCTTCACCACAAAAAGGACTAGAGAAATGGCGAGCTGAATGCCAACCACCACAGTCTTTTCAATAGTAGTGTTAAAAATAAAGAAGCCCTAAATGGAAATTGCCAAATTTTCAGAAGATTACCTTAATGACTAAATTACACCAATCCACAACCTTCTTGTTTTGTTTGACTTTGAAATGATTTTACAATACTGCTCTCCTACTTGCAAAACATTTTTTCTCTTCAGGTTGCTTAGCAGAGAAAGGTAACGCACTTAACCGCAGGTAAAAACAACAGAATTGGAAAACACGCTATAAAAAAAAAAAAAGTCAGACTTGCACATTTAACAGTAAATTTGAATTTCACTCATTCTCAGTTTTCCTTGTCCATTTTAGGAATCTCTCTTACATATTCATGAGAAAAAGCAGAGCAGTAGACAGAAGTGATGCCATGCCCCTGAAAAAATGATAGAGTAGCTTGACCCCAGAGCTAGTGCTTCTCTCCAACTGACAAGTTTTTCAGCAATCTCTTTGGGTTTAGCAAACAAGTCTAGGCTTTATATGCAGCCGTGTCCATTCTGAGCCTGTGCCACGCTCATTAAAATTTCATTGTCTCCTTTTATTGTTCAGGTACAAATCATTTATTTCAGCCTTTGTTTTCAGGCCATCTTTTATCGATTAGTACCTTGGAAGTCATCATTGTGGTTATTGCAGTACAGGTCTATAATTAACAAAAGGAGGAACAAGAGTTAAAATTAAAAAAAAAAAAAGGAAAAGAAAAATAAGGGGAAAGAAAAATCATCTTTCCTTCTCCTATCAAGGCCAAAGCATTTGGGGAAAAAAGTTCCTCTGAGTCTATTAGAACAGAATCTATTAAGTTACATAAATACCATGAGCACTTCAACTCACAAACCTTTGCACGCCAGACCAGCAAAGCACTCCCAGAATGACTGTAAGCTCCACAAAGATGGACTCTGTATTGCCATAAAGCTACCCCAGGGACAGAAACCAGCCATTTGAGTACAGAATACCTTTACCAGAAAAATGACATCCAAGGGCAATGACCTCTGCAAATCCACATGTGCAGAGAGAGCATCCTTCCACACCCTTATTATCACAGCTACAGCAGCAGTAGGAACTTGCCCTTCCAGCCAACCATAACCTATTTTATATACAGTCTGAGAAAAACCAAACATTTTCATTGGCCTTGTACCTTCAGCTTTCAGTATTTGTAATGATGTCTTAGGTGCCTGTAAAAGCATGCAATAAGTTTCCAGTACAACTCAAGAAGTAATAATCTTAAGAAAGAAAAAAAGTAACCAGTTCTTACGGGCCTTCCATCACCCTTTTTTAAGTATCCTGCCTTCTTTCCTGTCCCAGATATCAGTATCTATGTCTGCCAACTCTGAAAGTCGTAGGAGAAAAGAAAATTATCTACAGAAACATAAGTCCCAACTGCCCAATAAAAACTGGCCGTGTCAACAAAATATCTTTCGTGTGACTCTGGAAAGCTCAGTAACTTTTCATAGGCATCCTGACCATGACACTGTTCATATCACGGGGAACCAAATATTCGCTTTTCAAGAGTTATGGGTTGATGCCCAACTCCCCTCCTCACCTTTCACACAGTGTTATCACTGAAAAAGACAGACAGGAGTAAACTGCACAGACAACTAGAGTCTCACAAGAGCAGCAGGGGGATAATGCACTTTGAAAACTGTTAAAAGGCTAGGAAAAGCCAGGAGAAGGAATAAGGAATTAAATGTCAAGTCAAGCAGCGCAAGACTTCATACAAAGGAGGGGGGAGAAGAACAGAAAGAGACTGAAAAAGCAGAAGCAGCTTTCAAAAACACTTTTTTTCCATCACAGACCCAGTGATGACCCAGTTCAGACCATCACAAAAACACAGAAGAAACAGAGACCAGATTCTTTCATTAACAGAGGATGGAAAAGTATTATATATATATATAAAGCAGAACAGAAGTCAGAGAATGGTATGTGTCCCATTTTAGAAGCCCCATGTAACTGTATCAAAAGGACAGGGATATCTTTTAACTTGGGTTCCAAAAGTCGTTTGTTCTACACACCAGGGAAATAACAGCACTAACCTCTCCAGAACTGATTAATCTTGCCACCTTATCCTGGATTTCTCTACTCCCCTTGCTCACAGAGCACACATTTACCCATCATGTCATACTTGTGTAATTAATTTACAGATTAACGTTGACGAAAACTAACATACACTTCAGAGAACAGACAGGTAGGAGGCAGCAGAGTCAAGTTATGTCACACCAAGCAGACAAACAATTCCTGCTATACAGAAATGATGAAATAGCTGTTACTGACAGACACTTCCAAAAGACATCTAAATTTTTCTGTTATTCCAAAATTGGATAAAATCATAAAAATTTTTTTTAAAACTAATATTCAGTAAAAGAGTCCATCTAATGGTAAACCAGAAAATTACTGCTTTAACACATTTTTAGCAGTTTCAACTGCTTTAAGCATTGTTCACAGTAGACATGTAAAATTACAGGCAAGAAAAAGCAGGCCATTTTACAAAAAAAAAAAACAAAACAAAACAAAACAAAAACAAAACAAAACAAAACAAAAAAAACACCAAAAAAACCCGAGCCTTGGCCAAGAGATTTGTCACTTGAAACTCAAATACATCCAGAGACTACAGGCTTCCTGCTACTCTGGTCCAGCTTCCATCTCAAGCTCCTGAAATTCACCAAGATACTGCCCTCTGCCATTCCAACCAAAAGCAGATGCGTTACCAGCTGATATCAATCACAAGATAAAACACTCAGCAAATTGGAATTTTATTGCTGTCCTATCAACCTAAAAAAAACCAAAACAGCCCATCATTACCAGAATTTTTTTAAGTTATTCATGAATCTGTCAATATGGCCTGATGACTCCTTACTTCTATTTTACTTCCCATATTTCAAAATCGGCGCACTCTCTGAATAAATCCTAACTCTTATAAATTCTGTAATCGCCTGTCTTAATTAGACACTCATCATGTTTCATTCCTATCCCCTTTATCCATCTACTTTGACAGCCATTAAAAAAAAATAAAAAAATAAAGTGAAGGAGAACAAGTATGCCAGCCATTAGGAAACATAACTCTGTTATGTTTTGATTCTTGGAAGAGAGAGACTCAGACACTGTACCAATAAACTGTTGCAACTGGATTTTGCATTCACTGATATGAGCATTTATTATAGTAATAATTCTAAAATATTAATAATTATATAATACTATAATAATTTATTATTTGCTCCCCATTCAATAAGAATTTAAGAAAAAGCAATGACTATTTAAAAAGTGATTAAATGCTGGTAGTATAGTAGATGACAATGGTCTACCATCAGAGCCTGTCAACAGAGAACAGCAGCTACACGGGTCTTCCATGAGAAAATCTGACATTTCCAACAACTGTTCCAGTCTGAGGCAACACAAAAAAATTTTTAAAAATTGTAAAAAGACACCCAAAACTATCGGAAGCACACAATATGAACACTTCCCATGTAATTTACTCACCTCACTGGATTTAAGAATTTTCATTTTCCCATCTCCAGTCAAATTAAGCATTTCCATATTCTCAGTGGGAATGCATAGTTTAATAAAGAATAAAACAAAACATATCTAGGCATTTCAACATTCAATTTTACATCCATAACAGTGTGCACTGCTCACTGTAGCTGTCACTCAGAAGCAAGTCTGCAATTCACACAAAGGTATGTTCCCAGCAGAAAAAAAACATACCTCTTGAAATAACTTTCTTTTCTCCCCTTATTCTGAATGCATCTCAGAAACCAACCATCTGAAAATAAGTTTTCACTACTCTGTAATCCCAAGAAGTTTTCAAGGTAGGAGTGCCAAATCTTTCCACTGTGTAATGTATTCCTAGTGATTTGAATTCTTCCCATACCCTTCTTCCCCAGCTAAGTCCATTTTCTGGACCAGATTTGGTTTGAATTCATAACGTGATAGAAGTTTTTTTTATATCAAGACTTTTGCAACTGGACAACTCCAGTCCCAGTCAAATCTTCAATTACAGAATCAATCTGCTAAAAAAACCAAACAGCTCTTTTAGAAAGCAGCATTATATTAAATACTTCCTTGGATTCATAAACTAGCCTAGATTGGAATCCATGCTTCATAACTGGACTGTGTCTAACCCCAAAACTCAGCTGTTTAAAATTGATCTGGATGCCTGGATACTGCATAGTAGTATAGTAAAATCCTTTGACTAAAGACAAAATCTTCCATAATCTCCAAACAATAAAGCAGTTGTCATTATAAGATGAGGTAACACAGCAACTACTCCTGGATGGAGAAGCTTGCTGGGTTTCTGTATCAGGCTAGCCTTGGTTTCAGCTTTTTGGAGGGTTTTTTTCCCCAGTTACTTTTTCATTGATAAACAGAGGAGATTTTCTCCCTAAACACCACTTTAGCTCTTCCACAGACACCTCTTCTTCTAAACCAGTCTCACAATGAGTACTTTACGGTCTACTTTTTATTTTGCTTTAACCATAAAAGTGCAAATTGTTCAAATAAAATACATTTATTCGAAACAGCACAAAGTCTTCACCCTGATTTAAAACCTTGATAGGCAACGTCACTTTCCCTGTCATATTAGAAAAGTAACAATTCGCCTATTTCCCCTTTTAAGACTTTATTATTCCAGACAACGTGACAAATACTGTTCCACTACACATCTCAGCATCAAATTAGCTCAAGACCAGAAGCAGCTCAAAAACAGAAGAATTTCACTACTTTCTCCTTCTACCACTTTGTTCTCAACATTTCTGAGTTCACAAATACGTGTTTTCCTTTCACTCCATTCCAATATTCCTCCAGTCACTGCCAAGCTGTGCTTTTCAGTGATTCCATAATCCTCAGAAAGAGGACATTTTCAAGAATAAGGAATCAAACTATTCTATTCTCTTCCTCCCCTCTCACCCCCTCTTTTTTTTTTAAATGTAGTTAAAAAACCAGCTAAGAATTATAGTGCAGAAAGTAAATGACTGTGTCAAAGAAAAGCAAAGTTTATGGTTCCGGTAACTGAATGAGATGTCACACAGAAATATGTCATTTTTTGGAAATTGTATCTTACTAGGCCATCTTGGAGATGACATTTATGCAACTGCTTAATTCGCTATTTTGCTTTTACCTTGAGCCATAAGATTAATGGAATTATTCATGCCAATAAAGATAAAGCATGGCATACGCATTTGAAAGTCAAGGACTTTATTAATAAAAACCATCTCTAAAGTTGACATTTAAAGACAGGTGGTTGGAGAACCTGCTTACATTTCAGTAACAGTTTAATATCCTTTACGCATTGAGGCTCCTCAATTTATTATTTTCTAACATAGGAAAATGTAAGAACCAGAGTATTCATTAAAAGTTCTACTGACTTTGAGCATCTCTGAATGAAAACTAGATTTTTAAAACAGTAATTTCTCTGCATTATTATAATTGCATATCAGTCAAGCTGAACTACAATTTGCTGGATGGCTTTAGAAGTGTTCCACATCTAAAATGAAGATATGAAACAGAGGAGGTACTATCCAGAGCTAATATACTGACTGCTTGTTTCTGATCATCATGCCCTTCATGATTTGAACATCCACAGAACTCACACGTAAAATCTTAAGAGAAACCTCCTTTCCTGTTTTGTCAAGTTCCAGTCAATCTTTATGTTTACAAGTAAGCCCACTTTATGAACCAAAATGTCACTTCTTTCTCAGCATCTGCACAAGCTGCAATTGCTACAGACCAGCTCATCAGTCCATCAGCTTCTGCTTGCCATGCAAATTACTTTCAACGGTCTGAAATTCTATATAGTCAGCAATAGACAGGCTGCCCAAATTTTATTTTAAGTAATAAAAGACACAGGAAGGATAAGGGAAGAAAAATGGGCTTAAAAACAATGCATCCATTTTAACCCATCAGCCTTAGAACTGATACAGATTTTTGGAAAAGTAACATTCATCACACTAATGCACACCTTAGCACAACATGGGCACATTGAGGGGTAACAATTGCAATTTAGGGGCAAACACATAAACAAGAGGCACACAGTTGAGGTTGATACCCTAAACAGCACTTACTGCTTACATCCCACCAAACTGGCTGTCTGCCCAAAGCTACTTTCTGCCATTTAGTAGTCCTTGCCACCTTCCTTTTTATGTGCTCTAAATTCACTACTTAAATAATTACTTCCTTTTTATGTGCTCTAAATTCACTACTACTTAAATAATTCAGCAGAATACAATTTTTGTACTGCGGATCACAGAGAAAAGGCTAGCAGACATAATTGGGGGAATAAACAGGCCAGTGCAATCTTACTTCTGGCAATATTATTATCCAGCCCAATTCAGGTCACAGATTAAAAACAGAGCTTCCAGATAGGAAAATATGTTTTCCTTCATAAGAAAAACAACCAAGATCTAAACCAAAACAAGAACAGAGCACTTCCATGTCACTTCTAACAATTTGTACCTAATGAAAGGATGTTAAGCTTTGGAAAGACACACTTGTATGCGATTCTAAACCAAGATACAGGAAACATAGGAGAGACAACCAGTTACACACACCAGCTGCATCCCACATCTGAGGGGAAGGCAGTGCTCTGTGTGACACAAGACACTGCTGCCAAATTGGTTCTCACTGAAGCCAGGTCCACAAGACAGTCTTTTGGGAACCAAAATGAAGGAAACTGTCTGGCTTATCCTTTCTCAATCCCACCTTTCCACTTTATCCAGGAGAAAGGTTTTGCTCCTTTGAGAAAGTAAAATTACAGAGACCTACTTTGGAGCCTGTATGGAGAACTGCTTCCCCGCTCCAGGGCTTTATGCCACATTGGTCTCTCCCAACTAGTAAAAAAACCCACCAATAAACAAGGCGGCTATCAGAAATCAATCTCTTCATTTCCTCTATTTTCATAAAATCTAGCTGGGTCTTACTTTAAGAAGTTTAGATTTTACCTAGTCATCCCAAGAGGACGCAAAGGAGTAGAATGCACGTACTTTGCTAAATCAAGGAATATTCCAGTTGGAAAGTACCTTAAGTCTATTCAGAGAAACAAATATTAGGAGCAACTATAAGCAGCCTAGATGAGAAGCAGTAAGTAAACAAGAAAAACTGATTCATTTGCTTTCATTACCGTAACAAATCACCTACCAAAAAAATCCCATTAAAGATGGGGGAGAGGGGAAGGAATAAGTAAAAATTGGAAAAAAAAATCTGAATTTCTTCCCCAAACTAAAGAAAATACATCTATAAAATGAGACATTCAACTACATCTAGCTTGTGAAAGCAGCTTTTCCACATTAAATTTGTGATTTTCTCTACTTGCTTTACCAGTTCTCAAAACTGCTGCTGAGCAAAGAGTTGCATCGCTACAAAGTTTTAAAGGTCTCCCAAAAAATGTCAGCCATGCCAGGAATCTTATTGCCTATTCTTTTCTGTAATAACAAAACATACCAAAATTGTAAGTGATACAAAAATATTTGACCTTCCATAAAAACACGTTACTTTTTTGCTTGACACTTTCTGCAAGGAGTTTAGAAGATAGCCTAACGTACCAAAAATACAACTCTCCAACAAGCCAAATAAATTCAGGAAGCCTGAAATGCTGAACCAAAGGCTCTACCACGTACTTTAAACACACTAAGAAAACGTGAGCATCCCACAGACCTATTTGAAGGAAAGTAATCAAAAAGAAGGCAGCACTGAATGCAGCCGCTGTGAACACAGCTGCTCCGAGCACTAATGAGTCCAACAGTGACTGACAGTACTATATATTATTCTTTCAACAGCCTCTACTTTAAGTAGGGACTTGCATAGACACAGAGAACACATTTCTAGGAAGGTCATATATGAAGACAGATCAATAATGAAGTAAGATTCAACCAAGGGCATTATTTTACAGACATCTCTGCCTGCTACTTGCCACATTCTGCAGGAGACTTCACAGACTGAAAAGAGGTGACCTTAGCTTGGTCTTTCCAGTACTTGCTACTACAACATCCACAAATGAATCAAATACCTCCATTTGACAGCCTGGTTCCATGCCACATAATGAGAGTGCTAACAGTCACCTAATATAGTGCCCCCACAACACACATTCAGAGGTAGCCTGGAATTGCTGGGTTTGTATCAACACTACCACGCAACAGAGCTTAACGAAAACCACATCCCACTGAATTTGTATGAGTCAGTCAGGTCTAAATCACAAATTTATCTCAAAATACTACCGTCCATAATCCAAATTCTGTACAGCTTCCAGCTACTAATTTTTGGCAATCCCAACCATATGCACCCAATTGAAATACCCCCACACTCCTCACCTTCAGCCTAGAGCCTGCCCTCTGAGCTACATTAAGAGAGACTGGTACTATTACTAGAAGGACAGAAAACGTAGGAAGGAAGCAGCAAACCCTCACACATCCCTGCCAGTGTCTACTACACAGTATCTTCCACTGGCCCCATCTTAAACTTTCATATTACTTCTCTCCTACGGTGTACCAGTGATGAACCAAACCCTTATTTGCAGAGGTAAAGTTGGTTTACGTTTCTCTGACTTGTCCCTCCCAATTCTTCTCTTTTGCTGCCAAGCAGCTACTAATTTTTGGCAATCCCAACCATATGCACCCAATTGAAATACCCCCACACTCCTCACCTTCAGCCTAGAGCCTGCCCTCTGAGCTACATTAAGAGAGACTGGTACTATTACTAGAAGGACAGAAAACGTAGGAAGGAAGCAGCAAACCCTCACACATCCCTGCCAGTGTCTACTACACAGTATCTTCCACTGGCCCCATCTTAAACTTTCATATTACTTCTCTCCTACGGTGTACCAGTGATGAACCAAACCCTTATTTGCAGAGGTAAAGTTGGTTTACGTTTCTCTGACTTGTCCCTCCCAATTCTTCTCTTTTGCTGCCAAGAATTACAGACTGTATACAGAAAAACACTCAGCTATAGCTGAGACAACCAATATGACCCTGAGTTTTTATGCCACACCTGATGTTAGCTGGGATTTCACCTGGAGATAAAACACTTTGAGGGACTGAAATATTAATGAAACAAATAATAAAGGCACAGAGAGTGACCCTGAACAACAGCACAAATGCTGTAGCTGAGGAAGAGACAATTGTTGGGTGACAAATCAAGGGATGGCCCAAACACCTCCAGGTGGGAATACCAGGCAAACCGTTCAGGTAATCAGACCACAAAACAGACTGCAAACACAAGTAGCTCAAATAATAAGACTACTCCAGCTTCAGCTAGAGTAGCTGTAGAGTAGTTCAGCTACTTTAAGTGCTGCTTTTTGCTCAATTTAACAATGAAAGAACGGAAATTAGGAATATCATTCAAGTCATACCTCAAGCCAATTACACAGACAAAAGGAGTCTGTTATCTCAGCCTGAAGTATTTGGGCTGCATGTCTCCAAGTTAAAAGCCAGGGAAATTATCTACCTAGGTGAACACTAATGAGTCTGTTCCTCACAGGTGAATGTAGTCCCATGCTCAACAGCAACAGCCAGTAGTGCTACGTCAGGCAACTTCAGTGAGTTGACCCACAGATAAATACAAAGGAGTAAATGTCAATGCAAGAAAATTGGCAGCCAGGAGTTCTTTCCAATTCGTTATTACTGCTTACTGGAAATCAAGGTTGCTTTAAGATAGACTGTAAAAGTCACAGGAAAAGTACCTCCATTGTAAATTCTATGCTATAAAATCGGCACTATTTTGTATATAGTAATTATTAAACAAAATAGCCGAATCACTGAACTGTCTCCACTGTTACTTAGCTCTTCCATTATTTTTAATTATTAAACATAAAATATAAAAGGTTAGATAGGATTCATAAACTATCTTAATAAAAAGATATCACCAACCTGAAAGTTTTCAATAGAAAGATGTTTCTGAAAATTAATTAGCACAGTCACACACATAGAGGTTTATGGAGACAGAACCTCAGTTTTAATATATCCACTCTGCTGCCAACAAGTAAGGGACAATTTACAGAGGAAATGAAGCAAAGGGATGAAGGAGTAGACAAGCAGAACAGTTGGCAACAGGCTACACCCAAAGGTTTCAGTAAATTTACCTAAAACTAAGTAAACAGAAATCTGAAGAATCATTTGACACTACAGTCAAGAATAACGCACTCCACTAGTGAGATTCCAACCACGATCCAGAGCAAAACAGCCTCCTGCACAAGAGACATGTGCTAAGCATGTACTGGAAGCAGCAAAGATGTAACTACAGTACTTAGTAAGAAAGATAAAAACACCCAATATATACTTAGTGTAAGATTCTTCCATCTTTTTACATCTTCTGTTCTCATGAAAGCAGTTGGTACAAGCTACCAGGAAAGCAAAGGAGGTGGTTTCAGATACCATCTACCAGCTCAACCCAAACCACAACATACATTCATGCTAATTATATCAGCAGACAACAACAACTGGAATATGCAAAATAATTTGGAACTATTAAATCATTATAAAAGCCTTCAAAGAGATATAAGCCGTGTTCATTTCTGCCTCTTAACTATGCAATAACTTTTACATTTTCTTCTCCTAATCTGCTTTTCCAACATTGTTATTTGGAAGAAAGTCAGGAGAGATTTAATTCTGTGTAAGTTACTACTAGGAGACTCTGAAGAACATGACATTCCTCTGGCAGCTTAAACCCTTCCAAAAATTATATTTAACCTGATTTATAATTGATGCATTTCCATGCATGAAGTCTTAGGAAATCAGCACAGACATCCTCTTTCAATTGTTTGCATTCTATGTGAAGAATTCCATTCCAGCACTACTTCACTGAAGAAAATACATAAAGTAGCTCTGGTATTTCTCAAAACATACAATTCCTTTATGATCATTAAGCTAAAATAAAATTTTAAAAAAGGTTAAACTGTAGATATTAGCCCTTTAATCTCTAAATCACCTACTTTTAGATAGAAACACATTTCGCACATTTACACCACAGTCCACAGTAATGGTGCAAAATAAACAGCAATTGTTCCCCCAATATCTCAGTAAATTGTTACATCAACGTAATTAGGCAAACTAAAAAAAATCTGCCCTTAGAAAGCACAACTGAAAATTAGCTGTAATTTCCCACTCTACCTCCTCAAGGAAGAATTGCTGATTTGCACTTTAAAACCCTACTTCGGCTGAACTGGCCTCCCTTATTTGGTGTCATGTCAGAACTACTGCTCTGTCATCTTCATTTCTTTGTTCCTATCCCTGGCCAGCAGCAGCACTCAGCACTGTGTCCCAGTGTAGCCTCTCCAATAATAAGAGTTGTAGTCAGCTAAAGAACAATGCAGCCAGATCAGTCTTTGGGTAGAAGAGGAACTTTGCAGAGTCATCCATCCAGCGAGAAAGAGATCCATTTCCTCTGCAGCTACAAGCATTACATGGAAATCACTGGCCAATATTTTCAGTTGTAGGTCTGTGATGGATACACTTGAGATGATGAGGGGAGTAGAACACCTCTCTTATGAGGAGAGGCTGAGGGACTTGGGTCTAGAGGTCCCTTCCAGCCCCATATAATTCTGTGATTCTGTGACCCCTAGCCACAATTTGCTTCAGGCTGACTAAAAACCAACTGGCCTCACACCCTGTGGTGAACCTGAGAGCTAGAAACCTCCTGACTCGCGTACAAGGGAGCAAAGGTGCCTTGGAAAAATATTTCACAGAATGGTAAGGGCTGGAAGGGACCTTCGGTGACCATCTAGTACAACTCGCCTGAAAAAGCAGGTTCACCCAGAGCAAGTTGGGGGTCCACTCTGAACCTCACGACTCAATGGGAAGGTCTTCCTTACTCTGTGTCTCCGGTCTCTGTGCAAATCATCCTAACTCAATTCTAACTCAATTTTCCTTTATACATTTCTTCCATGCAGTAATTCATAAGGTGAACCTTGCCATCAAACTTTTTGAACCTCGTTAAACCATTGTTAAACTTTTTAAGTTCCATCAAATCATTATTTTACTTCAATAAAATATATTGCTGCTTCTCTCTTTTGGGTGAGGTGCATTCTCCTCATTCACAACAAGGCTGCACGCGTTAGTCGCTGTACGTAGCACTCCTGCCTGGACAGCTTGTCCAGCACTCAGAGAAGCTCACTTGCTGCCCCATTATCAACTTTCAGCTACCCAAAACTTGTAGAAATTAAGCTTTTATGCAATCAAATGCAACAACTTTCTCCCAGATTGAAAACACAGCCTCTCCCACACTAAAAACTGCTTTCCTAATATGAACCTTAGACGGATGGCCAAAGAAAAGATAGAACAATTTGCACCACTCAGCTCTAGCAGTCCTGTCAAATTTGCTTCCACTGTAATCAGTACTACATCAATTTCAGTTTTAAAATGATGAAAAATGGTATTTTTCAGGACTCTCCTACATTACATTATACACGTTTCTGTCAAGTCCCTTGTTGTAGCTGACTGAATTACTGAGAAAACATATAGGCTGATCAGCCAGCAAGCAGGTACTTCTAAATAAAATTTGACATCATTCTTAATACAGAAGCAATCAGTCTGCTCTACAACAAGACACAAACTTACTAGTAACTTTTTAAAAGCTTAGCATAATTTCTGATGTCATTCCTATAGTTACAATCATGCTAGTTATAAAAGCAATTCAGAAATTGCTGGTCTAATCCACCCTCCTGAACAAACAAAAAAAGCACCTTTGCCGTAACTGAAATTATGAACTTCTGAGCTACAAAGAACTATGAAGCAACAGCTTTGAAAAAGAAGTTTAAATTTTTCACTTTTGTAATAAACTAGTACATGGGTATTAAAGAAATAATGCCAATTATGAAAATATTATAGCAAAACCAATTTCTTTTAAACATGCTGACATCACCACTGCTTATCAATGGTATAAAGCAGAATCACCTGCCTGTAGAAGATCAAACCATGGAACAATGAATTAACTTAATGAGATAAAACATCTTTTAGAGGCTCCTTCTGTTTAACTTTAGATTTTTATAGATCCTCTCAGGTCAGGTTTGTGCTTTCCTCTTTTTGGTAAAATCAGCATCAAATATATTATAGCAAAACCACAGGCTTTTTTCCATGTGAAGGGAAGTAATATCAAATTGTGAGACTTCTATTAAACTTGAAGTTTAACAGTTCTAGCACCAGCTAGAACCTCAAATCCTATTTTTACTGCCTGAATATTTAGGCCACATTACGAACATCCTCATGAACTCCACAGTCACAATAATGAAAGTCTACAGGGAGATATGGAAGAAGTAAAGATCAAGTTGTTATAGCTTAACCATTTCATCATCTAACAGTTATAAGCAATATAGTTTCCTTCTTTGGCTCCAAAAATCAGAAGCAAGAAAAATACTCTACTGCACTAAGTTCTTTTCAGTAACAACTTGGAATTTATTTTCATTTCTTTCCTTCAAGTGCAGTTCAAAAAGCTCTTCCTTCTAGCTTTTTTCCTAGTTTTTCCCTAATTACGACAAAAATCAATGCTATGTTAAGTACTTCTCTACTCAACCACTTGTTTGTAGCTTTCTTTTAGTTTATTCCCAAATGTTATCAACTATTTGCAAACAGTGCTGCTCCTTAGCTATTAGTTTCTCTTATCTGGCACCTCAGACAAGATAGTATTTGAGAGCTTCAGAATGCATACCATTATTTCCCAACAAAATAACTCCTCTCACCCATTGTATCAGAGACACCCAAATTATAATCAGAAATGCTCAAGCAAAAAAACAGGGGAAAAAAATCCCCAAAGAAATGTTAGTCTTAACTGAAAAATGTAAGTACAAGGATGCATTTTTTTTTTAACAGCCATTTCTAAAAACTTACTATTCGTCAAAAGAAAATACTGTAAAGAAGTATTACTCCTTTGCTTGAGGGTGCAGAAACTAAGTCCTGTTTTCTACAGAGACTTGACATTTGAAAGTCACTCCTCTGCAGTGCTCTTTGGTACCCTACTACCTGCCTTCACCTCAGTACTCACGCTGGGCCTGCACTGCAGCGTTTCACAAGGCACCCTCTGCTCCTCTTTTCATTCTGAGCAGTGACAAGCAGACACTACCACAAAAGGACAAAATAATAATAAAAAAAAAAAAACACAAAAAAAGGAAAAAAAAAAACCACCAGAACCTAAATACACTTGGAGGAAAAAGCCCTTAATAGCAGCCTAAAACAGAAAAAAAAAAAAAAAACAGAACCTAAATACACTTGGAGGAAAAAGTCCTTAATAGCAGCCTAAAATACCAGCAATAATTCAAAGCATTTCCTTAGACTCTTCCAGTAATCCCCGTACCTGCTGTTAGAACTGCAACAGCCAGCTTGCCTACCCTGCAGTCCCTCAAACAATGACAGAGCTGGAAACAGCGCAGAAAAAGAATTTCAGGAAGAAATTCAGTAGCAGGGATTTCAAGAAACAAAACTTCTTCCCCTGAAGGGAAAGACACAGGGTGGTCTTCTTTTCCTTCAGCAGTATAAACATACCACAACTTAACCGAACCTCTGAACCGAGCATCGGCAAATGCATACAGGAAGGGGATAGGAACTGGGGATGGGGGAATAACCCAACTCCTAAGTGTAAAATAGTCTTTAAAACAGAATCAGTTTTAACAATTAGTCCAAGTATCTAATAGATAACAATGCCATTAGGAAAAAAAAATAAGCACAAAACAAGTGGAGATAATAAATTGCCAGAGCAGAAATCCAGTAGTTTTTGTACTTCCAGAACTAAGTTAGTTTCATAATTCTGATCTTTTCCTTTAGCAAAGCATGCAATTCAGCATTCCAATAATTAAATCTAGTTAAGGGAGTTATTTAATGAAAGTTAAAACTCAACCTGAGTAGAGTAGGTATTTTCAGGCTCTCAGACATCTGTTCCTGATGTCCTGACACCATCTCTATAGCGCAGTGTGAGAAACTGCACTATATTTTTTCCTATACCAGCTGCTGTCTCTATTACTACTGACAGTTCCACTAAGTTTTCCAGCTCCCTCAGCTGAGCCACCTATTCCACGCCTCTTGTGTTCAATCTGTTCAAATGTCACTTCTGAAAAACCAATTTTTTAAGCTCAAGGGGAACAAAACCCAAAAAAGGCTTCATGTCATTAGGCTCCTCTCTGGAACCTGAGGTCACAGCTCATCCATCTCTAACTTTCAGCATATGTAACATTTTCATATCTGATCTCCATGCTTTCAAATGTTTTCTTCTCTTCAGTCCATCCCCTACAGAACTACTCCCCTTACACCTGCTATCACAGTATCAAAAGCAAGATCAAATAAATGGGAAAGGAGAGAGATCGTTAGAACATAAGAAAGAGGACAGATGGATTCATACCATCTGATTCTACAGAAAAGCTTCCTATTCAACTGCTAACCTGTTCAGCACAAGAAGCAGCAAGACTGTATCTGGCAACTGTTCAGCCCTTTTCCTCAGTGCTTTAATCCTTCCATTTAAAAATTAGCATATAGAAAAGACAAGAAGTCACAAGGCTAACAGTTGTAGGCTGCTACAGTCTATGAGCTATTTCCCACAGCTCATCCCTCAACTCAGAGATTCCCACCAGAACCTCTGGGCCCAAGGAGGTCCACCTAAGCCTCCTACCAGCTTTCAGTCATCTGCCCCCTCTACAAAAGGTTATGCAGAATGAAACCTGCAGTTTGAAGCTCTGACCCCCTGGGAAGGGCAGAGCACGTGAACAAGGCTGTTGTAACCCAGGGGTTATCACTCGCTTACTGCCCGCAACCGATTCTTATGTTTGTACTCACATCTGAGAGCTCTGCTTCCAGATACTGGCTGTCCTCATAGCTCCTTATGACTATCAAGTCTAAATTAGTATCTTAATTAAAAAAGAAGAATAAGCGTACCAGTGAAGTCATTATTTGCAGAGCATAATTACATTTTCTCTAGGGTTTTACTATCAAAATATAAGAACTGGGGGGAAAACTAGTCCTGTTAGCAAGTTATTGAATGACAAACGAAAACTGAGGAATTAGAAGTTTCAGGTATTGCAGTCTCTGGTTGTGTTTTTCTCATCCAGGAGCAAAGAGACCCAGCTAGACAGAACCACCTCCAGGCCAGGTGCCCCAGCTTCCACTTCTGGGGAACATTACCAACCCTTCCCTAACCAGTGCAATTTGGGACATAGGAGGAGAAAAGGATATTCTGAAATAAGCCTCAAAAGCATGTTTAGAATAACATGCCCTCCCAGAGAGAGAGAGAAAGAAAAGAAGAAAGGGAAAAGAAAAATATCAACCACACATTTTATCAGTAACCCCCAGATCCCTTCCTTGCATTTCACTATCTCCCTGCTGATGAATTACTTGGCGCGCTACACCGCATTCCTTCCTGGGTGGGGAACAATTGCAGACATACTGTATGAAGCCTGGTAAGCATTAAATAAAACGTATACACAGACTTAACCAGACAGCACTTGTATCAATTATATCTGTATTTTTTACAAACAGAATACGGAATTACAGAAATGCCTTGGGACATCCAACAAAGAGCACAGAGGTACTGGCAATAGAAGGGCGGAGATGGAAGGGAAGTAAAGCATGATTGTACAGTCAGTTTAAAATAAATCCATGGAATGCCTACAGAGAGATCTTCTACAACAGGAAGTAACTGTATCAGTAAAGATTACCATACTATGTAAGAAATTTGTTTTGTCAGTGTACATTATATACCGTATACATTATATCAAGGACTGGCCAGTATAAGTAGTTCATATTATCATTATATGTTTAAAAAATGGCAGAAAAAGTTTCAAGTATATTCAAAGCTACTAGCTTATTTTTAGATCAACTACATTTCAAGTTGACATCTTTTCAATATTCAGAAGCTATTTTGTTGAAACCAACTTTTTAAGAAGAAGAACATACCAAAAGAAAGATACTGACTGCGCTGTATTACAATAATGCAATCCAATGAGGTTCAAAGCATAACCACATCCCATCAGCGGATACCACAGCATAAATTTGCAATTAGCTGCCTTGAGTCAGCAAAGTTTTATAGAGGTTGTACCACAGTTCACCAACTTCTTTGCCAGACCTTCATAGCTCATCCTTGTTTTGCAATACCTTGTCCTCAGCAAGAATCACTGCCAGGAGCCAGCAACTCTTCAGCATTATTTTCTAGTCCGCAGCTAAAAACATCAAGGAACAAGAGACCTCAAGATATAATAACCTTCCTGTAATCTTAAAGATTAATGGTTAGGTTTGAAAAACACCTTGCAATCAATGAAAGCCACTTGTAGATCTCAGTTTTACACCAAGAAAAGAAAAACGTATATATCGCACCTGGCAATGATTTAATGAGGAAGGACATGCTTAGAGATCAAGCACCTCTTCCTCTAACCTCAGTAGTGTAAGCATTGCGTCTGAGGCTTGCCCAGATTTTGTCAAACACCTATGGTATTCTCAGATAAAAAACATTTTTTTTAAAAAACAAAACACTATCACCATAAATTATGGTGTTAAAAGTTTAAAAAAGAGAACAGTTGTCCTACAACTTAGTTTTAGTAAGTATTTTATTTTTACTGAGTAATGTATTGCAATATTGACAAGGATGCAAGCTCACTGATGGCTTTTTTCTTTCTGTTATGACGTGTTCAAAGTATTAATAACATTTTTAATGAAACAGACAAGCAAAACAGTTTGAAACACCTTTCCAGCTGAAGTGTGCTTGTCTTATCAATCCAGGCCACCAGAGCTACAATGCCAACATAAAGCTTCTCTATTCAAGAACGTGGCTTCTTGAGTTTTCCTCATAACTGCCTCACGTTCTTCTAGCTATTTTTGGCTTGTGTACATATGTACATTACTTGTACATGGAAGAAACATATGATAACAAGAGCTGATTACCACCTGTGAAAGCAACGCAAAGATTTTAAAGGTAGAGAAATACATACACATGATGCCAGGAGACAGCAGTCCTCAAACTGATCCTTCATTCCACACCGTGCTACTTACATAATCCACTGAGGGTATATTCTCTATAGCTGTTCTAGACACAAATTATTATGATATATTCTAAGTGAATGCACGAACTACCAGATACTTTCTACCAGACAAATGCTTTCTGAACACATCTGTTTGGACAGTAATTTTTGTGCAAGTTGATGGAATAAAACATCTGGTTTTAAATTTGTTCTTTTTTACTGTAGTGTTTATAGCAGCAGTTTTTCACTTTCAAGATGCAGATAATTTATCATCTATGTTCTCAAAATTGAGCCACATGAATGTTGGCATTTCTCCCAACTGCAAGTTTCATTTAAAATATCATTTCACTGACAGAACCTGTTCAACGAGTAATATTTATTCCACTCTCATACACAAGGGGCTGAGAACTCACCTATGTTACACTAGTGCCATTTTTTGTAAGCTGCATATATTTTGAATATATATTTATATAGAAGAAAAAATGCAAAAGGCAAGTTAAGGTCCTGCTTTGGGAATTTCTGAAGTTCTCAGTTTTATGTCTTCCTTTCTGCTTGTTCTTCCTCACTTTTGGATTTTTTAATTATTTTTTTTGAATCCATAGACTAAAAGTTCCTGGTTGGAAAGAATGAACATATCCAAGACTATGTATTTTCTTTACACATCATATGGAAGAAAATACAATACACAAAGTAAGGAACTTGCTTGCAAAATCAGCACGCTGGCTCATGTCCATCTCTTCTCCACCCCCGCTACTTCAAACAAAGCTTTGCAGAAACCAGACCTTTCTTACGTGCTGCATCACCTTAGGATAGTTGGAACTTTTCAGCTTTCTGTGCCAATACTTTGCCGTTCAATATGGTTCGCTTTACCTTTCTTCTTAGGACTACCAATTCATTGACTGAAATGAGAAATGTAAGTTTCTATGTTTGGTCTTTATCCTCACAGTTGATACGCAGCCATCTTCACAACAGAGTATCTTGTCAACACTGTTTCTTAGAAACATATGTATAGAGTCCACAGAGTCCGTGAGAGGGTGGTTTCATCAATATGTTGTGAGATATGCAGCGTATTAGCCCTGATCCTTCTGAAGAAAGTATATTTACATTTGTGAGCAACAATGACTTCCAAATACCTTTATGTGTTAGGTTGCTGCTTTATAGATGTATTTTTCTAAAAACTGTCCTATAAAAATCCAGATCTTCATTGTTTTAATCAAAAATGCAGAAACAATACTTACAACATTTAACAGGAAAACAGTTTCACCATCACATATGCTTGAATTCCCACATAAACAATATTGTATTTAAAAGGGTAAAGGTAAGTCTGGCACGTTAATATATATCCAGGTGGACACCGTCAGTAGCTTCCTCTGGCTGCTATTCACATCAGCCATCTACCAGCCTGAAACGAGCTCTGCTACAGAAGGTGGCAGAGGGAAGAAAGCAAAACCAGAAAAATCCTCACTGCACTACACATTCTGCAATTTAGAAAATAATAATTTCCTCTCTACTTCTTGTGGGCCATTCTTAACGGCAGTATTAAAATGAATAAATAAGAGCAAATTATCTCGCTTTGGGCTTCCAGGACTTCATTCTGAATTAACACTATGTAATTTCCAGACTTTTCTATTTTTTATAAAGTGGTAAAGGTCTATCCTTCTGCTGTCATCAGTTCAGTATCTACTTCTTTCTCTCCTTCATTTCTTCCCTTCCCGTTGCTCCCTTTTCCTCCATCCGTCCTCCTCCAGAGGCTTTAACTCCTTTTCTAAACCTCTCTCACCACACCACATCTCTTCTTTCCTCCCTTGTTCTCCTGCCAAACTGCCTTCTCCTTGCACTTGCATAATACAAAGATCAAGTTTGACACATGAACCCAACAGTCACAAAATCAAAGCTTATTAACCAGGTAAGATAAAACACAGGGAATATAATAACAAGGAAAAAAAATAGAAAAGAAAAGAGAGAGGGAAAAAAAAAAAAAAAAAAAAACACAAAACCCACACTACACCTTATGGTGTAGAAGGCAAACCTTCCAGCTACAGGAAAAAGGAAAAAAAGAGAGAGAAATCTCTTTATTCTGTTTTCAAGAGCAGAAGCTTCTATAAAAAGCTTACTGTGATCGGGCATCAAAAAAAAAAAAAAAAAAGACAAATCATCACCTTCAGGAGAGATTTTTGTGCCAGCAGAAAATGCCCAAATGCTTGCAGCAATGAATAACACATTTTTTGCTTCTTCAGCTTGCCTATACTTCTGTATCTTTTTCATGATCAAGTTCATTATCTTCCTCCTATCGTCATGATAAAAGCAGGATGGAGAAATCTGATACAACTCTTCTCCAATTCCCTGCCAGCTCCAAATAACAGCAACAGATAAGAAACTGGCCATTTTCCCTCTTCCCCCATTATTTTTTATTTTATGAATTTAAGGAGAATAGCAGAATGCCTGGTCTTGCCTGCACCAGCTTAAACTACTCTCCTTTTACTAAGAAGTCCAAAGCTAGAAAAACACAGCCACCTCTCCCCTGGTGAGGTTAAACATACTGCTCTGGCTCCAGTGCATAGATTTTCCCCGAGTGTGTACATGTCCCTTACAGAAAAGCATCATCCTACCTCAATGAAAGATGTAGCAACCAATATAGCTGTAAAGTGGCCACAACTCTGGGCACAAGGTAAATGCAGAAGCTTTATCAACAGTGTCCCAACTTACGTTTATGCACTTCCTCTACTTTTTAAATATACTGCTGAATGACCTAGACAAGTTGTCCTACCACAATTCTTAACTGTGCTCTGAGTGCATTCATTTCTTAAAAAAATCTTGGGAACCTGACAAAAAGCACACTATGCAAGGTGCAACTCTCAACACTGAACCAGGCAATCTCTAAAAGGTTGTGTAGTTGAAGCAAAGCCATTTCCCAGGTCACTGAGAAATATGGACTTGATATGTGAAGTTGTAGTAGAAACTTATTCAAACCCACAGAAAAAAAATTAATTCAGAGATTTCAACTCACAACCATCCAACTGATAGCTTGAAGTCTTTTCAGTCAAATACCTTAAGGCACCTGCAAATCACTCTTTAGTGGGTGCACTGGACAAAGAGATATGTAAGAGCAACCACATTTAGCCTGTGGAAGGGTCCTGAAACAAGCACCAAGCATAGAGCAGTTAATACTACATATCAGTGTAGTCCAGTCTTTTATTTTGAAGACCAGTACTCCAAATTTTGAAGTGCAATTTTATCAGAAAGATATTACCAACAGTTCATCCACACTTGGAGCCTCCAGCTCCCTTCCACCAAAGCCAATGGGAAAGTTCCCAATCTGAAGAAAATGACACTCTGCAAATATTTTAAAAAGTATAAAAGCAAGAGCCTCGTTAATTGCATAGGCCTCTCAGCCTATCCAATGCTCAATAAAATAACAGAACAGCTGATACAGTACATTTTTAAATAAACAAGAGATATTTAAAGCAAGATAATTAACACCAATCAGTATGCATTTACTAAAAACAAATTTCCTCCAGAAAACCTGCTAGGTTTCAGATATTACAAGTTTGCTGCATAATATTAACAACATTGAAGCAATGTTCTAATGCAGGCAGCAATGGGTTTAAGTACAGTAAAAAAATGAACAAGACATATTAAATGCATTGAAAAACAGTTAAAGGATGGAGCCAGCCTCAAAATGTAACTAAATGAGGATCTTTGAGTGAATGTGTTTCTAAGAGGGTTCCTTGGCAATCGGTTTTTGGCTCTGGAGTATTTAGCAATGACCTAGATATAAAAAAAAAAATTCCATAAAGATTGCTGATGACATGAAAGCAAGCTATCATCAGCAAACAACGTGCATTCCAATACTGTCAAAATAAAATAATGCATCTAGTAACAAAAAAGTCATAATTACAAGATAGAGGATTTACCTGCAAAAGCACTGACTCACAGAAATTCAGGGTAAGGAAAATCTACTGATTATTTTGTCCAAGTAATTCTTCCAACTAATAATCAGTTTCCTCAACTATGTTTTATTATACGTCTTCTGTAAACAAATACTTAACTGCTATATTTACCCCCTCAAAAACAGGGCATGCACACACCATGAGAAAGCCCAGGAAGTATCACTGGGTATATGCAAAAACCTTCTACCCTGGAGAGAGCATACTGCAGGGAGACAGCTCCCACAGCTCTCCTTTTCATCACCTTCCCATCCAAAAAAGGATAGTTAAGTGCTACTCCTCATTTTGACACTTCTGGCACTCGTTTTGGTTGTACTATGCCATATGTTACTGCATCAAGAAGTATACTGGATATCGGGAGAAAAGAGAATAACAAGCATCAGGGTGTTGGGCCAGTGACAGCTTACACAAAGCAAGCAGGAAATAACAAGAGCGCGGGTATGAAGATACCTGTCTGGAGAACCCAGGCATCATCAGGGAACATGAGGTCTCAGTGTTGTGTGTAATTAGACAATTAACTTATGAGGCAAAATTAACAACCTAGTCTTCAAAAACATAACGATGGAGACCTAAAAAGCTAATGGTCTTTCAACTTTTTAAGCAGGGAATATTGAGTTGGGAGGAAATGGGATGCATTACCCCTGCATTTGATCCCCACCACAACACAACTGAAAGTGTACACAGTTCTGTCAACATGTGAAGAAAGACACCGAAATACCAAATAATAATCAGAAGTATCATAAATTATTAAAATTACCGGGAGATCTGACTTGCAGTAAGAAAACTCCATTGGTCTAGATACTCCAAATACAGACAAAAGATAACTTAGCCTGCCCATAAAGACCCCACACAGAAATTAAATTTGATAAGAGGTATCTTCAGTCCCATACACAACCAGCATAACGAGATTCAGTGAAAAGTCAAGTGCTGACATGTAGTAAGAACAACAGGCAATTTTTCAAGCAGCAATTAAAGGTGGGCAAATTATTCCCAAAGCTACGGTGAAAAATCCTCTATCAGTGGAAGAAAAACTCTCAGACAGACATCCAAAGAGAAACACAGGTTTGGTGGAACTTGTCAGAAACCACTATGGCTTGTGCTACAGAATTGGGTAGTTAAGGACCTACATTCTTTGATGTTATATTACCTCCTACTTACATTCCCTCCTGGAAAGAGAAGTGCAGTAGCATTTAAACAGCATTTAGTGAAACATATTTAAATGCAACAGTTAAGTACTAAGAAAACTTTGTCTTGATGGATTAGATTCCAAGAAGTAATCAAATGTCTCAGTAAGATATCCTCAAAAGCCGACAAGACATAATGCCAACACACTTGAAAATAAAGTTGTGGAAGTGCGTTAGGATCAAAGAACAAACTAATTTCCAATTAGCTGAACCAAATTCAACACTTTTTGTTTCATCATTCATTATAATACAGATTTATAAATAAAATTTTACATTAAAAACCAGCAGTTATGCCAATTTTTAGCATCCTTTTCACTTAGAAGTTTCAGTGTTTTAAATACATCATAAAGGACAAAGTAAGAATTTTAGGACTACTTCACTAAGCAGAAGCTAAAGCCCAAATAAATTATTCTTATTAAACAATTGCTTTTAAATATAAAATGACTGAGGAAATCCTACACACTCACAGAAAGACTCCAGGCACATTATTTAGTTTAACAACCATCACTTCTCCTACATGAACAAAATCCATATTCATAAGCTGGTAGGTTTTTTGAAATGAGCCAGCAAGTGCATGTGTGCTCCCTCTAACCACATTTATCACCGAGCTGGTACACACAGAAATCACCACTCAAAAAGCTAGCAGCGAGATGAGCTAGCAATAACAAAACCCAGATAAGGCTAAGTAAGTACTTCAGTGTTAGTGCCAACTGCCACTTCTTTTCACTGTCTGAAAGCTAAGTGTGACATCTGGGTGAAAGGAAGACCACGCTCTGTTTTGCCTGTCACTTCATTCCCTCTGGTGCAAGGCTGCTGCTCAGCTCTGAAGTGCACTTGCAAGTCACAAACGGGGTGAAAATGTCCAAGTCTCATTTGCTTTAAACAGATTTTTCCTACATAATCATCAAGCATCTTACCTATTGGATTACTGTGCATTATATGAATCTATCCTCTGCATAGGCATAAGCAGCCCTGACACCACGTGACACAAGCAGCTGAAGAACAAAGAACTTGGGTTACCTGCCTGGGGGAGAAATGTCCATGGCAGTTCTCCAACCAGAACCCACATCTCCACAGTGGAGAACAATTCCTTAACCACAAGACCATCCTTTTCAATTTCAGCCTGAGGTTCAAAGTTATCTTCTTCCAAACGTTTCTCTAAGCATCACTGAAGGGCAGAGAATAATGGATTTCTCAGCCTCCCTCTCACCTTGTTGAAATTCTTTCTCTGATTTCACCCTACCATTTGAAGGGCCTCCTCCATTCTCCTGAACCAGCTGGTTTAGAGGCAACACCAGAAGCTATTCACCCAGCTCATGATTAAAACAGATAGGTTTAATCAACCACTAATTAAACAAAGACAAAGTGCATCTTAACTGAAAGTTCTAATTTTCCTACAAAAAAAAAATAGGGATATACAATCAAAGAGATTACTTTTTTCTTTTTTTTTTTTCTTTTTTTAAGTGAACATTAAGGATAAATACTTACAGGGAAAAAGTTTCAACAGCAAAAAATGAAGGAAGTGGAAGAACAAAAAAGAAAGCTTACATTTGAATGTGATTATTTTTGCTATACAGATTTCAGGATTAAGAAAAAAGGATTAGTGCCTTAATCCAGAACAGAATTTACTAATAACTGATTTCTTTTGACATTTTAAATTCCAAGTTGATTTGAAACTAATGACATAGATCTTAATTTCAATAATGTAAGACATGCAACTCCTGAGTGTTCAGAACAGAAAATATCCTGTTTCATTTGTTCAATTTAATTAAAACACATTGCTTTTAGGTAGTTTTCTTCCTTTCCAAATTGCCTCCTCCTACAAACAGAATCTAAGTGTGAATGGACAACACAGTTTCTAGTAAAATCCATTTTGCAAATAAAATATTTAGTAGAACGTTAGCCCAATATTATCAAAATGTCTTGAAAATTTTAAATGTTTCCACAATTCCTAACAAATTATAACCAGGCTTCCAAAATGTAAGGAGCAAAGTTCCAACAACAGAAGAGAGAAACAGTTGCATCTCCAGCTCCTTAAAATAGTTTGCCCTTTCCCAAACTCAGCAAATAAACCCTGGAAGATATTACAACGCTACAAAAAGCCCCATATAATTATGTCAGAAACACATTAAAAGACACAGTGTGGGGTTGTTGTTAATTTGATTCAAGGAAGAAGACAAAAAATTCCCATTTCAGCAAATTCCACAAATATTAAATACGCACATGGTTATTTTCTCCTCAGATACTATCTACTGTTAGAAACCTGACAGTATGGTTTATTTTATATTAAAAAGACAGTTTATTTCTTGAGGACAGAATTCCCTCCCAGCAGCTATATGGGTATACCTATAGCCATATAGTTTGTTCAGTAACCACCTACCCATTTCTTACATTGGAAAAAGGTCACAATTCATTGCTAGAACAATTGGACCGGTGCAACTGAAGAATTCCAGTTTAAAAAAAAAAAAAATGCCTGAAAGTATACTTTTTGTTGACATCCAAGCTAACTCCCAGCAGCTAACTCCCAAAAGAAGTTTGGTGGTGCCCAAGCACAAGAAGTACACTGGACATGATTCGTGCAGACTGGTAACACAATGTGTTTCTCAGCTGTGAGAGGAAACAGGAATAGACCAAAGCAATGCTTTAGAGAACACCAGGGTTATAGAATAATTCACACAGAGCAGTTCAGCTCAGAAAAGCAACAACATCATCCATCAGCTGGGGCTCCATTTGTTGTTGTTACAAATCCAAATGTAAGCCCCAGCCCAAATGCAGATGATCCAGGGGTTTATACGCACTTGCAGGACAAAACTCTGCAAGCACAAGTACTAAAAACATTTTCAAGGAAAAAGCGGGGAAAGGGAGGCAGAGCACATGTGACTTTGACACCACTTTGGGCAAATGGAGTTTTAAAACTTCTTACAACACTTTACCGATCTATTCAAAACCAGGATAATAATGCCACAGGCAGTAAATATTTCGTTAATATCAAATTAACTCATGCAATATACGTTTTGTGTGACATGAGATGATTCTACAGAAACATTTTTGTCCATCAAACCCACACAACTCCCATTTAAAAAACAAGTTACTCCTTTCCCATACACATAGAACAGGTAAAACCCCATAGAACTGCTCTGTAACAGTCCTTCAATTTCGGTAACATAATTAATTGTAATCTCATAGGCAGTCAGATGCCCCGATGTCTCAGACCAGACAGAAGTGTTCTTATGTCAAAGTGTCTCTGTTCTAGACTAAGTTCCGCTCTCTGCATTCATACCTGTGTAAATCCTGGGACAGTTACAGACTTCAGTGGAGATGCTCCTTAGCACCTTTATCACACAACAAACTGCCTCAAAACCACCAAACAAAAAAAGAAGTCTTTCCCTCTGCTTGTTATAAAGGTGGAAAAGAACTTCACTCATTTACAGATCAAGTTGTTCCTGACCTGCTAGAGCAGAACAAATAGATTTTTTTTTTAGTAATAAACAACAAACCCTCCAAATTCTTAAAATAAGAAGTAATGCAGCTCTCCTGATCAACTGAATCTGAGGCCTTCGATTACTTTAGTTAATGCTTATAAATGCAGCGTTATGCTTCAGTATTCATACTCAGCTGCCTCAGCCAAAGTAAGACTATTTTGCACACACGTTAAAGGACAATTGATAAAACATCACACTAATTTATTGCAATTCACATGAAAATAATTTCTTTAGGCTTGTAGAGGCTACTCTGCACAGTAAGTGTTGGATAACCCATGAAAGCCTTTTAACTTCAATACCACATGGCATAAGCTAACATTAAATAGATTTAAATTATTTAGGCTAATGGGTAAGGAGCTTTAAAGAAGAACATTCCAAATTCATGATCACTGAACTCTGACAGTTTTTGCTTTATTTTTCTACTTTATTTACATTCACACCATCTGGCTGCATCGATCATACAGTTAAACAATCTTGTATTTTTTCAGATAAAGTAAACTCAAAACTAATTTCTATGTTCATTCAGTAACACATGTTCTCCTTATAGATTTGTAGGTGTCAGCTACGAAGTCACTTACCAAATCTTACAGACTGAGCTTCGATTCACAGAAAACATACTCTATGACAAGTATTCAGAGGGCTAAATGGACAACCACGCTCAAACCCACACATCACTCTTCGTTTATTGAGTGTTGTAACACCAACTTTGGTAAGCCGCAAGTTTCAACTGTTCTGTTGAGAACTTCTATCAGATCCCCCATCCCAACTAACTGATACACACAAGGACAGAACGGAGTAACTGAACAAACTAAAGTTACTTAGTGTAAGAGCTCTGTCTCATCATACACCACTTGCTCAACCAACCAGATTTACAGAAAAATAAAAGTAGCAATTGACAAAGCATGGTAAAGCAGCGTTAGAAAAGACTGCACATGGACACTGATTTCCAAGTGCTGTGGTAGAATTACTTAAGTGACGTTTATCTTTTTTCCATGATGTTTTCAGGTAAGTTCCTCAGACATACCACTTCAAGCTGTCAGCCTTACCAGGGATTTAATTGGTGCCCAAATACAACAAACTGGCACTTCTAGACCCAAAGACTTATGAGCAAAGACCTTTATTTTGGAATTTCATCGGATTACATGAAAGTGACCCTTAAAATCACTCACAGTTAGTAAAGGAGTTACCATTTCTGCAAAAATAGATGGAGGTGTTGGGGGAGAGGGGGGGGAGGAAAACGGTGGGGTTTTAATTTTTAGTCATGCAGTTAAATCCTACATTTTAGATATTGAAACGTGTCTATTTGGTTTTTAAACAAAACTACAGGAGAACTGCATAAATCAATAAACAGATACAAGTCTAATGTAAATCTAGCACAGAACTGCAGTAACCAAATGATAGTCAATGGCCTTCTATATGCCTACAGTGAAGCATTCTAGCTTTATGAAGATGAGTGTGTATCCAAATCATACCAGACGTATTCCTATTCCATCCTAGCTGGCATACCTGTGCATGCCCTCCAGTGTATGGAATTAGACTGGCTCCTGAAACTTTTCAGGCAGTATCGCTACAGGACTCCTACCACTGATTTAGCTCCATGTGAGTTAGCATCATAGCATCACCAGCATTTGTGCCATTTACCTCTGCTTTAAAATTACTGTCAGAGCATCGAGGACCCAGCCATTCCCATGTTCTTACTGCTTGGGATCACAAGCAACAGCAGGTTTTGGTAGGTTTGGGGTTTTTTTTGGTTTTTGAAGGTTTGTGCGGAGATTTGTAATTACTCCTGTAAATGTTCTCTCTATAGCATTTGCTTCTCTTCAAAACTATCACTGTGATGCCTTACATTAAAAAGTCGAGTTTTAGATCCACCCAGTAAGAGGTCAAAAAGTAAAACACAAGTAAGAAATTCTCTCTCTTGATTTCAACAGATCCCAATACAACATTATTAATTCCACAGTCTGGCTTCAACTCTGCAAAAAAATCTGCACCAAGACACCAGATTTCAAACCAGACCTTCCCCGAGACTTCCACAGATGCATATCAGCCTGTCCACACCCAACAAATTGCAGGACCAGGGCCTGTCCCCGTATCAACATAAATTAGGACTTGTCAAACAGGAAGGACATAGGAACAAGAAGAGATCTCATTAAACACACAGGTAACTGTTTCCACTGTCCCACCCCGTAGCCAAAAATAAATACTAGTAATAATCACAAACGCGGCATTTCCCCCCATTTATTCTGGGAGGCTCTCACACAGTTTTTAATTCTTTAGTTATCCAAGACAACTTCACGGAAGAAGGGAAACTAACGTGACAGAAAAACAAGCAGCAAGGGAGAACCGCATGTGCCGCCTCCGTTCCTCCCCCCCGCCCCGCCCGCACCTGCGGCGGCAGCGCCGGCGGCCACCGCTCCGGCCGGGCCGCCCTGCGCCCCCCGCCCCGGGACCGGGCCGCCCTGCGCCCCCTGCCCCGTCCTTACGCCCAGCTGCTCCTTCGGCTGGGAAAACACACAAGGAAAGGCAAATGAAGGAAAGCGGGCGCGGAAGGGAAGGGAGCCTGACCTCGGCCAGGGCTGGCGGCACAGCCCGGCCTACCTGCCCGCGGCGGCCGGGGAGGGGTCGGGTCGGGGGAGCGGCGGCGGCGGCCGCAGCCCGGACACCATCTTGGGGGCAGTTGGGGGTGAGG
>NW_015090803.1:2180235-2283737 GCF_001431845.1 Calidris pugnax | reverse complement strand
CCGGCCGTTGGCGCCCGGCGGCTCGGCGGGGCTCCCTCTGCCGCCCCGCCTGCCCGAGCGGCCGGCAGGAGGCTGCTCCGGCGGCGGGAGCCGCGCAGGGCCCTGCCCGTGGGGCGGGTGCCACGCAGGCAGACGGGGAGACAGGCAGCGAGAGGGGAAAGGCAGGACACGCACGCACGGGGGGCACACGGGGGTGCCCCACGCACCCCCCGAGCCCTGACACACGGAGGGGTGACCCCAGAGGAAAGCCATCCTGGGGTCAGGGTGGCCGTGGAGGCCCATGTGCACGCAGGCTGGTGGCACGGGGAGAGGGTGCCCGGCCTCCATCCCTGCCAGGCCTCGCACGCACACCATGACACGCACAGGTGCAAGGAAGGCAGTGGCTGTAGGCAGGGTGTACACACACAGACACCATCGGAGAGGAGGATGGCCAGGTGACAAAGCGTACGAGTGTCACTCAGAAAAGCTGTGCCCACCGGAGCACAAAGCGTAGCACCGGAGAGGGCATTTCTTGGGACAGCCGGATGCACATCGCTGCCTGTAACCGTGGAGCGTGACACCAAGGAGACAGCTGTCCACGATACAGTACCCCAGCAGCACAGAGCGGTGCCCACACACAGCAAAAAATCAAGAGGATTTTTTCAGGAACACAGCAGACTTGCCCAACATACGGCATATGCTGCTGACGTAATGTATACCAACATACCACACCACTCAGATCCTTCATCCAGACTTTGCAAAAAACCTCACTATTGTGGGTTAACTCACATCTGAAAACAGAGGATGTAACCTCAAGATCACCATAAAAAGCTAAGCAGGTCCTTGTACAGGCAGCTTGGTACAAAGCTCTCTGGTTACATGCCCTCAAATGGCCTATGGCCATCCCTGCTGCATGAGCCAGCTGCCTCCTGTTTGTTACAAGAAGTATCTTCACAGCACACCAAAGATGTAGTTGTGCTTCTTGTCATTTTATAACTGGAGACCTGAAATATGGAGGCGCTCAGTGGGTCTATGACGAAATATGAACTGAGCTTAGTTCCTGCCTTTAACCCTCTGGAAAGTTTTGCACTAGAGATTTTTGGAGTGTACGGAAGACCATGTGCCCTCTGTGTGCTGCACCTCAGCAGATACTCAAACCATCTGAATCTACGTGCAGTTAGAGGCCTTCGTTCCCCATACAAATGAGCGTGGAGAGGAGGACTCCCAACTTAGATTCTCTCAGTTTTATCTCTGGAAAATTCTACCATATGTGTTGTAGTTGGGTAGCTGAAGTGTTGGGCAACCTGATCCTGAGTTTTGGGTAGTTAAACTCCTCATGTTGTAGCTAAATACAGAGACATTGCAGTCTGGAAACTTGATTTGGATTTAATATTTCATTGGCAGAACATTTAATGCATGTCTTGCAGTACAGACAAAGATTACAAACGCAGTTATTTTTTAAAACAAAATACTTCAGATTAACTACTTTTCCAACTCAGAGCTATTACTTAAGATGTTCGTGTAAAATTCCCCAATCATTGTTTAGCTCAGAAAGAAACTCCATGACCACAGTCTCAAAATCCTCGTTCTTAAAGTCAACTCACTACTCCTGGTGACCACAGGTTTCAAGAGACACTGGAATGAGCAAGGCATGCTCCTTCAAGAAGCTCAGACCCAGAGATAAGCATGAGACCCCTGCATTTCTCCTCATAATCAGTTACAAGGACAGTCCACCAGGGCAGAACAAAATGCTACCGTGAAATAAGTGTCACCACATCAGCCACCGCGACACATTGCCCGTGTGTTCTACATTATAAAGAATTAATGTCATTTTTTTCTGCCTTCCACAGAATTTATTGGAAGAGAATTACGTCAGGAAAATAAGCCTTCTTACACAGGTAGAGAGAAGCCTCTCCACACCTTTCTATACAACAAACCTCAAGTAACAATGGTGTGCTCACCAGGGAGTTTCCAAACTGGAAGGGACAACAGGCTGTAAATGTATTATGTCCCCAGGAGAATTTCGCAAAATCCTGAAACGTTTTTCCCTGCTGCTAGAAGGATTACTGTGATGTGAGAGCATAGAAGGTCCTCTTATGGATTATAAACTAGTTAATAGATGGGAAACAAAACAAAGGAATAAATGGCCACTTTTCAAATAGAGGGAAACCACTACTCTGAGTTGAGGTTTATGTTACCAGAATCCTTTCATTGGCCTATCGTTAAAATTAGAATCAAGTGCAAAAAAGTAGCAGAAAGATCTTACAGTAGTGACTAAATCACTGATAAAATGGCAGCGGAAATTTAATGTTGCTAAAACACAAAGTAAAGCACACATGGAGAAAATATCTTTTACTATGCATGCGTAGTGCTGATCTATAAATTAGCTATAGCCTCTCAGGAAAGAGATCTTGGAGTAATTTTAAATAGTCTCTGAAAAACCCATCTCACTATTCAAGGGTAATCAAGCAAACAGCTGTGATGAGCTCATTAGGAAAACAGAAATATCAGCATGCTGCTATATAAATCTATAGTACAGCCAGTGTCTGTATACTCTGTGTTTATAATATCCCTTCAAAAAGACAGAGTGGAAATAGAAAAGGTATGAACCCCAGCTTTTTTATGAGGAGAGAGCTAAAACCACTGAAAAGTGGTTTTAGTTGGAAAAGAGACAACCAGTGAAGAAAATGGTGTTCAGGTTAATAGGAATGATTCTTCACTGTTTCTCATGAATCAAGAACTATGGAGCTGCTAGTTCAAAATAAGCACAAGAAAATGCCTTTCACATGATTTGTACTTGAAAAACTCATTGTTTCGAGATGGTTTTGGATACCAAAAGTCTAGAAAGATTAAAAAAGCAATTGTTTTTGAAGAAACTTTAAACAAGGTTGACCAAAGCATTTTGGACATATTTGAAGTTCAGAAAGGCCCTAAATGTCTGCATCCTTGAAGGCTGTTTATATTATTGATGAAATAATCCCTGCCTTGTTCTTGAGTCTTTCCCTAAGCACCTGCTAGTGGAAGGAATAAAGTACTGGATTAGACAGACCTCTGGTTTAACCTGCAGAGCAGCTGCTCATATACTAAGGATTCCTTCCCCTTGATTAACCAAAGGTCCTTTTGAGTCAAACATTGGTGCTCTCCACAGCTTTTGTATTGTATTTAAGCACAAGGATAAGTAATTCTTCTTGTCCCTTTTCCCTGCCCAGTATGTACATACTGCTGCAATCCAACAGAGCTGGACAACCTTTCATAGCCACCCTGGTATCACTGAGCCCCTATCCTCATTATGTTATTAAGGTTCTTCAAAATGACTGAACCTTTATTTATCTTTTTTTACTAGCTAATGGGCTGTCCCAGTAGGGACTTTAGGGTAATACACACTGACTTCGTCTGATGCAATCCTGCATGATGTATGCTTTGTCACAAGTATTCTTAATTAGCTATTTATTAACAGTAACCTGCCTAATGAAGGTTCTCACTGTTTCCACGGTAACACAGCTGCTATGTTACAGTCTTCCTTCAGAATGTTACTTTCACTCTCTGGCCAAATCAAAATTTTGCCTCTTTCATTAAGTACCTTATTATTAGTAACTTATTCTTTATTCCACCTTTTAGAAAGCAAAACGTCTGGCAAGATAACAAATCCAGTACTGTTTGCCCTTATCAGGAAACAGAGTAGTTTCTCCATCCTTTGTTAAACTACAGGGTTTTAGCTTCTAGAACATGGTCAGCTCACAAACCATTTGCCAATTTCTGTTTCCTGGTCATCCTGGTTTGGTTTTCTATACCTTTTTAATGCCCCCCTATCAAACGGTTTTATAGAATTACTTTCCGATTTCTCTTTCCACTTCTGCCCCCATCAGATATCCACACAACTTCTTACCATCTAACCACGTGGAGGAATTTAACTATATGGTCTACAGAAACACCTCCACCCGGTGTACATTCAAGTGTTGAACCTACTCTGTGGAAATGCCCCAAGGGTTGTTCAGTTTTACCATCACCTCCTCCTTGCCCTACAGTCCTCCTGAGACACTCCCATTAGCTTTGGAGATTAAAGCCACCTGTCACTAAACTGCAGGCAACACTTAGGGCAAAACCACTGTGCACCTCTATCACCACTGTCTAAAGACGTCAGCAGGGGAAATGACTCAGACACATTCCCTAAAGTTCAGCTCATGCCAGAGTCACGCTCCCACCAAGCCTGCTCTCACTAATGCTTCCTCACTTGCCTACAGCAACTGCCAGAGAGCGAATGCAGCGGGTGGAGCGGTGCACAGCAGCAGCCTGTCCTCTGGTCCTTCCTCAGATCCAGTTCCATAGATTCCTGGACTTAAAGGGCTAAAAGAAGCAGTGACCCCTCTAATCTGGCCTTTTTCATAACGCAGTACAAGAACTGTAATACAATCACTATGCTCTATCTTATATAATGTTTTGACTTAGATTTAACGAGCATGTCACCCATGAGTAAAATACTTCTGACCTGAGGATTTCAAGAATGTAGAGATGCTACCATTAACTTTGGAGTCTGCCAACTTTAGCCTTAGCTTTGCTGAATCAGTCTGCATCTTATCTTCCCTCCCTGTTGCCTGTAAGCCTGAGACAATGTATGCTAAACACTCTTCTTTGCCATACTTTGTCCTCTTGTTGGCAGCTTCTCATCCAGGTTTCTCATCCACCAGCATAACCATCCTCCTAGCCCTCACTTAACATAAAGCTGGTGACAGGGAAACAGTCAAGAGAGACACAGCATATGGTAAAAGTACCCAAACTACCTTGGCTGCCAGAAACAATTGAGCCAAGGAAATGGAGACTTGTGTGCAGGGTAATTTACTCTGCCACGAGGCATTGCAAATTCATCTGGACTGAGGTTTGTGCTGCCACAGCTCGACTCCCATCGCTTGTTTACAGTGCACTGCTCTGTAATTTGCAGGTTAGACCAGTTGAAACAAAACTTGATCAAAATGCCTGAGCCTCTGGAGTACAAACTTTGGGACGGTTAGCTGGAGAGAATACTAGTTTATATTATGCAGATTATATATATTTGCAGTGGATGTCATTAAATGTGTATGAGGAAGCGATGTGTACGACAACCATGACAAAAGGTATTTTCTGCATAGCGAGAATCAACCCTTTGAACTGCAACTGGAAACAAATAGGAAGCCAGTGCATAAAGAAACTAAGTGAGCATAAATATCAATGACATTATATATTGTATATTTTAGGTAGTGGGAATGGCTTCATTCTGTGCCAGCTAATGTTTGAACAGTTGTGATAGGTAGCCGTAAATACAGTTCTTTAAAATAGATTCATTCATACACTGAGGCCAGAAGAAAACACTGAGATTACCTAGCATAACCTGCTGGAAACTAGAATCCCTTTTCAGTTTGATGTGGAATTACAGGTAAATGTCAATATATCAAATCTTAACAGTGTGCAGTCATTTTTACCCACAGTTTTTCTAGCTCTGTAGTTAATCATTTAGAGATTTGAAAAGTACACTAGGCCACTAAAGGTCAAATTCAGATTCAAGACCAGGCTGGGTTTACTCAATGCCATTATTTTCTGTTGTAACTCAAACCAGTGCTCAAGCTTTTTTTTATACCCATTTTTTTTGGAGAGCTGAGTGGTTCCAGTGGAATCTGTCAGATTTCAACATTCATTATTCATAAGGCATGAGGCTGTATATCACTAAAACCCCCCAGCTTAGCGTCCATCCACTTTCTAAATGAAATATCTATGCACCCGTAATCTTATGCCTAATCTGCAAAACCATTTTTACATGCTAAAAGTATTGCTATAGAGCACTTATACTGCACAGTGTATATTTATTGATAATATAATGCTACCTTATGCCACTTGGGCTCTGATCTCACACTCCAACAGCAATTTGTATAGTTGTTTGATAATAGCATGCAGTATCTTATGGCTTAAGAACCAGTCTCATTCAAATAGAACCCATCTCTAATCCCCTTATTCACCCCCAGCAGATCTGTGTTCTACTCAAATCATCTTTTAAAATACTATTTAGGTAATGTTAGAATCCACCACCCAATGAGATGACAGTTTAAAATGGAAAAAAAAAAGAAAAGAACTATGCACTAGAAATTAAAAACAAGGCACAAACATTTAAGATTTTTTGGCACTGAGAAAGGGAGAAAAATTCAGCTAATAAAACTTTCTAACAACTAGTTATGCAGAAAATACTTTAGATTACTAATTTCAGACTCCATTCTGCGAGCAGTTTCATCTACAGAAACCTAATTGAAACAAATACTAGTGAAACATTTATATCAAATACATCTAGTGAAACACGACTGACTCCTTTTTTACCTACAAATGTGCATAAAAATACTGGTAGGTATTTCAGTATGTGAGGTTGAAATATATAGACATGGCAAAAGACAGAGTATGTTTGAAACACTTTCAGAAACTGTGGAACCTTGTACTAAAACAAGCATAATGTTCACTCCCGTTTTGGTGACAATGTTTTAGAAGCTGGGTAGATTATAGAGATTTCCTAGTTTTTTATGAGTAATGTTAACACAAAATGCAAGAACCTTAGAGCAAATCATGACACCTACATTTTAACTGCTTTTTACTCTCAAAATAAATCTTCTGTAAATTCAATAAACTACTAAAATATGTTTTGCCATTCAGTTCTGAATTTTAGCTCTTACCGATAAAACCAGTCAATAAGTCTGTAAAAGGCAGTAAAACTTGGGGATTTTTTACAGTTTAGGGGTTCATAGTCTTGGGAGTTATACTTTGATTAATTCTAGAATGTGTGATGTGTGCAATTATCCGAGGCTAGGGATGGCAGTTTGTTTGCCAGCATTCACCATTGACTGATTTTAATTTGGCTGATAACAGAAAAATGATAATGGCTTGTGAAAAACACAGGAACCAAAAAGTTTTTACATATTACAATAAATAAGATTAGTTTTAAAAAAACAAAAAAACAAAAAAACAATGCAAAACCAAACCAAACAAACAAAAAAGCCCAACCAAAACCAAACCAAAACCATAAAAGGAGTGTGTTGCATATTGCCTAATGCAAATGCTGGGCTCATTCTTTTCTGGTCTGCAGTTTAATGCTGATATAAGAGATAGGCAACATTATGTTCAGCAGAACCCCACAGCACAGAATTGACTGTTATCTTCACTGATTCTGAAGAACAGTGGAAACTGAGGTTTATAAAAGCCTGACAAGGTCATCTATCTAATCCTCTTTAGGTTGCTGGACAGAAAGAGACAGCCATGTTTTTTTCTCCCTCTTCTCCAGTGAATTTGCTTGTAAAGCTTGCTCTCTCATATCACACTCAGCCTTGACAGGAGTATCCAGTGGAGATAACCTCAAATATGCAAAAAGCTGAATTATGATTCTGTTTCTCTGGTTTCTAAAACTCAGCTGTCAGCTTTGATCTTTGACTTTTGAGAGCCCTTTCTGCAAAACTGAATGTGCATTCATACATGGCTTGATGTGAGAGTATTTGCCATGATTTCAAAAGTAGGAACAAATGTTAATTTTTTAGAATAAGCAAACTACAAGTTCAGGAAACTGTCATTTTTCACTTTAACTTTTCCTGACCTTGGTCTTTTCCATAGAGGATGCCTTAGCTGCAGTTTCACAAATCCAGACATTCTAAACTCTGAGCTCTGCCAGCTTCGATCAATCATAAACTTCCCCTTACTATGGTGATACTGTGTTACAGCCTAAAAATAGGGCTATGCTTTCAGAAAATGAGATAGCATTAAAGTTATGAAAGTTGATAAAACAGATTCCAGACACTAACAAGCTGAAATGACAATAAGAGGAAGAATCAAGGACTTTGCGCACACAGTCAATTTTCTTCCTTCTCTATAAGATACACAAGAGACTGGAGAAATTTGTTTTAATTTTTTCTGACATCCTGTTTGTGGGAAATGAAGAAGGAATGTCTAATCTCACTGTGCTATTGGGGAGAAATAGGGAAAAATTCTAGGGGACCTTGAAATCCTAATCAGGAGAGGTCAACCCTTAACTAACAAGACTGGCATTGGATCTCTATAGAAAAATTTCTCACAAATATTTGAAACTGTCATCAGAAATAAAAAAATTAAACAAACTATATAACAAGGCTTGGAAGAGTCTCAATAAGAACTTTCCCCATCCAAATTAGGCTTCACTTGATCTGTTGTCAGATTTAAAAATTCTGAAAGTTCTCTGCAAAATTTTCAAAACACTTCATGAAAACCAAATAGAAAGGGTCCGAGGTTTTAGTATAAATATCAAATGCAACAGGGAAGGTCTTCAAAAGTTCATGCACCTCCTTTTTTTTTTTTTTTTTAGAAGCCTGCTTTAACAAAATCATCATCTAAAAGCTATAAATAAACTCGTACACAGCCTGTGCTTCATAAACTGGAATAGGGTCATATTATTGGACAACACTGCCCATTTAACTTATTAATTTAATCTGATCCTAGATTCCTTCATCTCAGAAATCAAATTCATATTGCTTTTAGTAAAGAAGGGCATAGAATTCTATTGCTGTCAGGGAAAAATGGGGCTTATAGGCAGCAGTGACAAAGACAAGAATCAGTCATTTTGAAAGAGTTTTAGATTTTTTCTTTGCTAACAACAAGGACTGTCACACCACATTTGAAGCACCAGCAAGGTCTTTGGCAGTTGCTATCGCCTTATTTTGCCAGCGAGATCTGTTCTAACCAAGTTTAGACAACACTTTGATAGCAACACAAACGGCTGGTCGACTTCAGAATTCCCAGTGGAGGTGGAGCTGCTCCAGTGTCAGCCTAAGAGTGTAATGGGGAGTTTGCCAAAAAAGGCTAGGTTAGATGCAGTCTTCAGTGGCTGCACATAAACCACACGTGTCAAAATCCGGGCGGTTGGCTGCCAGGAAGTTTGTAACCCAGGGAGAAATAGAAGAGAAGTCTCCTGACATAACCACAGGATTTTCTCACTCTCCTAGAGCTCCAGAAGGAAAGCTGATGTTGTTTGATGGTGCATTGTACCAGAAATGAGTCAGAGCTCATCAACCACAGACAGAGATAACTAAGCCTTTCAGGGAAACTGGAATCTTAGGGAAATATTACAAAGAGAAACGTACCTAAGCAAGCCAACCCAAGCCATCACACAAGAAAAGAGCTTAAGGAAAAAGAAAAGCTCTATCTGGATGAAAGTAAACTGATACCCTGATGCCATAGGCTTTAAGATTAATTTCCTTTTGTTCACTAGTTTTGAGGGAAAATACCACTCCTATCTACACAAATTTTATGCATGACACTTCTGACACATTCCTTGCACTCAAGTAATTTTCTTCACAGAGGATAGGAATGGTGTTTATGTATTCAGAGGTACTAATGGCCTTATTAATTAATAAATATGGGAAGAAATACACAAAGCACTTTCCACTTTGTTTTTTCCTAACATTTCCCTAGTGTAAAATTAGCACAGTTCTCAAAAGTGGAAATTCTATGAAGTTGTTTAAATGCGGTACAGGTCCTCAGGCTTGAGTCTTACTAAAAGAAAAAAATAAATGTGAGGAAAAGGTGTAAAAATGCTCTTGCATCAGCTGCTTTCTCAGGAAAATTCTCCACTTCAAGTCAAGAGAGTTAAAGTTACCAACTTCTTTTTCTTTGGCCAAGAGGGGTGTTCTTCAACCTGGACTGGTGAGGCAGGAATAAACAGCAAGCAATATAGAGTATCAGTTTACAAAAAAGTGATGAATATCCATTTGTAACATAGCAACAAGGCAGCATATTTTTCATCTACAATCTGTAGCACAATGCAATTGATGTTTCTTCCTTGGAGAATAAAGTTATTTTCTTCTCACTAATGCTGTTCTTAGCTCCCCAGGAATGCATAGGTGGAAGGTCTGACCAGGAAGCATGTACTTTCCTGTTTCACTGGCTTCTGAATTTCCCCTACATTCTCTGAACTGTCAGTGGCACCCTTTGGGAAGAGCTGCACCTCTGAGAAATTTGTGCTATATAATAAAGAAGATCAAGAAATTCAAACCCAACTGGAATCAGAGCACTTCATTACACAGTTGATCCCTGCTATGGATCCTGTGTCCTACAGTCTTCTTAATGTCACATAACATCAGAAATAAAATTAAAATGCATATCGTAGAGGCTCAATCACAGCTCTAACTCTCTAAATACAGCAGACAATGGAAAGAAGTTCAAACACTGTTATACTCTGTGTCTACAAAAGCAATAGGTATCATGAAAAGAAAAAATGACATTGAGAAAGTCACCTTTTATGGTGGTTGGTGCTGAAATACATGGTATGTTTAGGCACCTCCTGTTAATATAGGTCAAAGGAGACAGTGAAACTGCAGCATAGAAATGTAAGGAGTACAATATCTGTGCCATAAAATGAAACACAAAAATGTGGTTTTATCTAGGGTACAAGATTACATCAGAAGTATCTGGGGCTGAATGAAAACTGAAGAATCAAATTTGTTTTCTCATGAAGGAAAAGAATATTGAAATCTAGGACACAACTAAAAAGCTTCAGAAAACACTAAAAAGACTGGCAGATTTAGAATTAAATCTGGGCACATTATTTAGAGTTAGCTCAAGATCTGCTCAGTCCAGAATAAGGCTTGTAGCAGATGGATGGCAGTCTAATTCAGCAGACATGAGTGAAAATTCAAAGTGCCAGTAAAAAGGACAACTCGGGTATGAAGCTCACATCCACAGGGGTAATAAGGAATATGCATACAAACTCAAAATCAAAGTCAAGCAAAATAACACAAGAAGCCTTGCGTTCTGTGATGGCCAGTGCAATCTAGGAAAACATGTCACAACACATAAGTAGAAAGAGAAGCAAAAAATCTAATACATTATGTCATTTCGCAAGGGTGCACCAGAAGAGTGCACAACATCAAAAAGGAGATGATGAGGGCCTCATTAAGTCTGATTAATTCTTCACAGGAGTTGTACCAGGAGATGAATGGACTGTCAGCTAGAAAGCAAATGGGAAATGAATTGCTTTGAGCGCCAGTGTCCAGCTTAAAACTAATGCATTGCCGGAAGTGTAGAGTTTCTAATAAAATGACTCTAATAATAGAAGATAAGCAATAGGACCTAGATCTCACAGTGGTTAGCTTTTCCCACAGACACAATATATTAATAAAGCTATATTTCTATAAATTACAACAGTGTTAAAGGAAAAAAAGCCCCAGCTTTTGGATTAAAAGTAACTAATATCCTCGGTCTTACTAAGGAGGCCACACTCAGAGGCAAAAGGAAAGGAAAATAATTTAGGTTATTTTGAAGATCTTCCTAGAAAATATAGCAGTCCTCGAGTACAGAAAAGAGCTGGAGAAATTCAAGCACTTCACATTTCTTGCCTCCAGGAGAGCTCCCCTTGGCATAACATAGCATGAGAAGGGAATCTGAATGCATTATTTTGGGAGTCACAGTGCAAACAGAAGAACCGAAAGACCAAACATATTTAAACATCATAGAAAATATATTCCACTTAGCCATGGATTCCAAATAATTCAGCAAATATTTAAAAAGGGAACGTGTTCCATTTCCTCAAAGAGACAGAACACTCAGGCAACGTGGCTGATGCCAAGATTTTTCTTCACTGAATGAATTCTCAAAATCTTTCTATCCTGATTCTTTATTTAATCCAATATTCTAATAAAATCTTCAAGGTTTAAAGGTGCAAGAAAGTGCCCAGTTAATGTGGCAATTCATGACTACAAAGTCAAGTTTCCATTTCATTATAATTTGAATAGCTCACACACTTCAGAAGACTTCTAATTGCATTACTGACGATGAATTTTGAATGGTCAAAGCATGCCTGAGTTGTGCACATTTTAGTGCCTTCAAGGCAAACGCACTAAACAATTAAAAACTTTCAAATAAATACTCTTGCAAAATTGAAAGCTAAGCCATAAACTACATTACTAAGTTCACTGTTATTACAGCAGATTAATTAGTCATTAAATAGAGTTTATGGGTGCACAGACAAAGAAAGACAATGCATCATCTCTACTACCAGCAAATACAAAGATCTGAATTTCTGAGAGAACTGATAATATTTTTTCTAAAAGATGCAGCAAATTTTATAGCGGTTGAGAAAATAAATACAAATGAGAAGAGGCTTCATTATTTACTATGTTAATTTATTCTTCAGTCCAAATGTTTTTTACACCATCCTGGTATGCATTCTTACGTATTAGGTATAAACTAGAATATCAGAGCAGAGGAGACAAGTTTGCAGAGATGGGATACGTATAGGGAGAATAGTCTCTTCATGCTAATAACTGTAAAGAATTTTCCTCTTTAACCAAATGAACACAAATTAGACTACCAAACAATGCTAGAGCCTCTCCTCTGCATAAAAAGACAGCTTTTTTTTTTTTTTTTTTTTGGAGACTTTTATTTTTTAACAGACTGGTTTAAATTTTTGTTTTCTACAATAATTCAATGTAAAAATCCCGGTACAATATACAACAGTTTGAACAGTTGGAATAAGAAATCCAGCTTGGGGAGACACGTAAGTTCAGCTAGGTTCTAACACAGGTAGCAAATCCCCTCCACCCTCCCCCAGATTTCCCAGCCAGGAAGGCATAAGCTTTTTTTTTTTTTTTTTTTTGAGACAGTAGTTTGTGGCATTCTGTTGACTCGCAGAGGAGATTTATGTAAATGAAAGTGGATGTATCCCTTGTGCATATTCAAAATTAAAACTCTTCTACTGAGAGATAGCCACTCGTGTTTACTGATATCTGGTGATATCTATTAGTATCTATCCACTGATATTTACTGAGTTTTATTCCTACCAATAATGACAAAAACTCAACTCTTCTTCACCCTGTTTCTTAATCAACATGATTGCATCTTTTACACCCATCATTTACGCCTGCACAACCCTATTCATGGCAACTAAGTTGCATGAGCTTTGGGGATGAATACTTCAGGCTCTAGAACACTATTTTAGGTCTGAATACCGCATTAATACACATAAGCTTTCCAAACAATGAAAATTTAAAGAAAATCAAAACTAGTGGTTAAAATGTTAACCTCACCATAGTTCTTTTTTTTTTCTTAAAACTTGCAGGGATTTTTTTTTTCCTGTTGCTTCTCCCACACCCAAGTAACCAACTGAGACATTAGTCAGGAATTCAGAACTCGGAGCTCTTTTGGAAACGCCTCGGTTGAGCAGGGACCTAAGCAAGCTACTAAAACCAATGAAGTCATCCATAAACTACAAATTTTTAGTTTTACTATGAAGAACATCCCAGTCTTTCTTAATCATAAAGGGTGAAGACTCAAATTAGGTCTAAAGTGGGAGATTAATTCAAATAATTTACAAATTTTAAGAACTGCAATAAAAATTGACATGTTAACTGACTGTAAACTTCATTTTGTGCCACACCTTCTCAGAAATGTTCAGTCTAATGCCTCCTTTGGCTCTGTCTTGGTCTTTTGCTCAGTCAGTTTGCATACAAACTCTGTAAACCAATAAAGTCCCATATTTTTGAACTTCAGCTGCATGGGACAGGATTTATTGTCAGGAAACAGCAACTCCCTCTAGTGCCAAAGGAGCTTCCTCCTTTGCAGCACACTAAATGAATCTCCAGCAAAAGTCGTTCTTTGCTGATTACTATTGTGTTCTTGTTCTGAAGTTGCATTTGTGAATCTATTCTACTATTACTGAGCTTTGTTGTATCTGCTAACACCAGTGTTACCAGGCACTACAATTTAATGGAAAAAAACCCCACATTTCTGTGCTTGCAAAGCAGGATACTGTTCAGCATTAGTGATTTTTTTTCTTTGAAACAAATTATGTTTTTCTTTGAAACAAATGATGCACACTGGAAAGCTTTGGTTTACATCCTCAGACCCTATCAGACTGGCACTAAAGCTGGCTGGCTGCCATTTTTGAAAGCTGCTTCAGAACCCCCTGGCCTTTTACAATTTATGGCAAGTGTGTGATTTCCAACTAGACAAAAACATTGAAATCAGTCACAGTTACTCTGGAGGCTAAATTTGTCCTAGGTGTTGATACTCGGGAGGTTAATATGCATAGACTCTACCACAGAATAACAAAACAGAAAGTTGGAACACCCTCATGGGAGTTTTTATCCTCTGCAGATAAGATAAATAGAGCCCTACGCCCTTGAGTTACAAACTAGCTGCGGCAGATGGGTTCCACAAGGGACATTCCATGCCGGCTTGCAGTGCTGATAACAGGGTTGGGATGCTGCTGGTACTATTAGACTGCACATACTGCACACGAAGGTTACTGAGATTGTCACACTCGAGGCTTTGCACACATTAGGACTGCACAGCTTGCATTGTTTTCTGATACGCAGCCATGGAAAAGCACGAATGTAAGTGGTAAAGGAAAACCAGCCCACTGCTGGTGAGAAATAATAGTGCATCTCATTAAAGGTGACCAGAGGCAGCAGGGAAGCTGTCCTGCCTCCCTCACAGAGAGGTGACTTAGCCAGCAATGCTAGGCCTGCCCTCCATCCAGAAGCACTAGAGGTGGAAAAGAATAGGAAATGGGATTTATAGAAAAGATCTCACTAGAAGCTCCTGTTACAATGCCCTAAAATTTAGATAATGATCTGATGTCCAATATATGCCTTTTTAAACCTTTATAGGTTCATTGATCATGACCTACTATCTAGAAAAAGGATGAACACAGGAGACAAGCAGCTGCTCTGCTGTCTTAAAGTCAGAAGCTGAGGTACAAGCTGCCCCTCCGGTAGTGTATGTGGTGGCCATTTACAAAGCAGACAAGCACGATGGATGCCCAGTGCAGATCCATAGCAGTGAGGTATGTCTCTGTATGTTGCAACGTAGCAGAGTTCTGTACGGTGCACAATCTAAAATAGCACAAAGTCAGCGTACAGAGAATTAGGGTGTCTACAGTGCAGACAGCAGGGGTGAAGACAGTGGGACAAGAAATGACGTATCTATCCCTGCACAATTACCAAGTACAATTTGGCTTTCTTACTCCTCTAGCCTATACCTTTTTTTTTTTTTTCCCTGGGATCACTGACAGCCTGCGAGTCCCACGTAGTAGAACTCCTGCAGATTTAATGGCTTTACAAACTGATACCCCACAACCCGGTCTTCATCAACAACCAGCTTGGCTTGGTACTCAGCCATAAGGCTCGTAAACCTCCTGCTATAAACAACCATCCATTATGAGATTTAACTAAGTAACCAGCCTGGCTGCCCAGGTGAAGCCATGGGATAAGGTGATTCTCTTGTCTCCCAAGAAGCTCTTAGGGCAGTGTTTCTGTGGCTGTTATATATTTTGTGGCTAATGAAACATTGGCTGACATATTTGCTGGAGTTTGTACATTTTGCATGAAGAGTTATTAAGCTGCTTTTTACTAAATACCACATTAGTTTTGCTTGGCACGTAGAGTGTATTTTTAAGATATGTTATACACATAGAGTTTGTTTGTCCTACCTGATTTATTTTTAATATGATCTTGCATAATAATAGAGTGATTTGTTCCAATTCTACAACAAGGGAATAAGAAGATGTTTTTACTTCCAGTCTTAAATAGTTTGTAATCTGGAATAATTTGCCCTTTGTACGTACCTTCCTTAAATGAGTGAGTCATGTATTAATTGTTACTTATTATGGCCCTAGTCTCTTACCCTGCATAACTTTACTCAAATAAACTGGCTCTGTGGTTGCCCCAATGAGTGATGTCAGACAGGAACACAAGTAAATTGCCTTTCTGTGCAGCTGATCTTTGTCCTGTTGTTAGTCTTACTCCTACTCTCAGCAGCGCGGGATCAGCACAGGTGCATCCAATAACTCAGAAAACAGTTATGCATTCACTGTGCTAAAAGTGCATCTTATATAAGCCTGTGTCATTATAGCTTTTAAAGCTAGTGTAGAAAAATATTTCTAGCTTTAGATGTCAGGAAACAGCAAGAATGAGCTGCTCTGCAAAGGAAGGTGAGCCAAGAGGAATAAGGCAGGATGGCAAGCAGATGGGAGCAATGCCCTTCCTAACAAGGTGTAGTACCATGTTACCTGACCACACGAGCAAAGCAGTTCCAGTGACAGTAACCAGGTTCAGCCAAAAGTCCACTGATGGCCAGATATCTCTGCAGACTGGGCTGAAATGCAGCTCCTGGGCCAATGGGTGGAGTGTGCATGGACCAAAACGCGCATCTTGGTCCCATGTGAGGTTTCTCTCAGCTCCTTCTCATGACCTAGCTGTTTACAGAGCAGCCTGACTCAGCGTTATGCGGTTGTGCCACACCACAGTTGCCTGTTCATGGAGGCAGGTAAAGCCTGGGAGATGGAGAAGAGGTTCCAGAGGAGACTTACAGACAAAGATGGTTTCAGGCTGGGCAAGGCAACTAGAGCCTGTGGGCTCACTGAAGGCCCTGATACCAGCTTAGTTAAAACATTTTGTAAAAAGTTTTTAGCTATTAGATTCCATTTAAAAATGGACTACTCATATTTCTTACTCTCCTTGCTACATCAAATGTTCACGAGTCTGTACACACTGAGGCTCTCATTTGGCTTAAAATGAACCAACAGTTACTTTCTGATTTTTGTACTTGACATTGACTGTTTCACAATGAATTTATATTGCTTATTGTTTCACAATGTTTCCATTGTGAAAAACACAACCCATGTTTCTCAGTTCAGTTTCTCTTGATAGACAAGGCAGTTCACTAACTTGTTGCAAAAAATGACAATGACATATAATCAAACTTGAATGCAGCAAAAGATCAATTATGGAACTGCATACAATTCCATATAGTCTATGTCAATAAAAGCTATTACACAGTAACAAACTGACTTTCAGACACACCTATTAAGAACACCAGCTAAGCCTCTCACTGATCCAGCAGGAATTTCTGGGTATAATTCTTTCTAAAAATCAGTCAATACATCTTTCTACGATAATTTTAACTGAATGTTTTCTTCAGACTTCATAAGACTGAAATCTGATATAAGGAGGGAAATGAAGACATATGTATTTAGGTTAACATTCACTATGTTGATGGAACTGCCTACACTGTCTCAATCCTCACTTTGGAAATCCTAAACTTTACATCTTGTTTTACTAAAAACATGCAGTGAAAGCACTGGGACTGTCTTCCAGAACTTTTTTAATCTGGAAGTGTAGCTGCATGTGGGTTAAAATTCAATCTAGATGTGGTAAAAGCCTCTGGGGCACAGTAGGGAGACAGTGTTAAGTGAGCTATCCTGATTCCAGACCATTGGACAGTGCATGAACATCCATTAACTTCTGATTCCATAATTCAACTGACCAGTCATTTTACATCTTGTCCAGCTAGAAATAGTTTTCACTTCAAATCCAGATACTTCTTTACTATCAGATCCTTCACTGCAACATTATATTGGGGCCAGCTCTGTCCCTCCAGAGTTGTCCAGTGTCACCATGATGCTAGCACACAGCACTTTACCTAACAATCCAAGAAACCAGTAGTCAAATTGAATGCTTTATCAAAGCTGACTGTTAATCAGCAGGGAACTAGGCCTACATTCTTACACCATCACCATTCTCCTACCTTCCAACGACAAAGGTGTTTGTTATTGCTTGCTCTGTGGAGGAAAGGTTAGAAAGAAAGCATTCTCCACATGCCATCAGAATGGTTCAGTGAGTAAAGTGAGATGAAGACTAGTTCAACTTCAAGAAGATACAAATGGACGATAGAAGAGAAAGGAATGATTTGAGGCCATCTGCACTTCAAAAAAAGGGGAAAGAATCCACATATGTAGAGCAAAGCTTGCCTTACTTTTTTATTTTGTAAGGAATTTTTTTTAATACTGTTTTTATATAGGACAGAGCAATGACAAGCAATTCTCCTAAAAATAGTTCTCCACCGCCTAAAGACTGTAGGCAAGAAACACTTACCTGACAGACACCCGTATTTCCCAAATCAGTTTTGTGTATTGCCCTCAGCCCACATAATTCTGTGGTTTATATTTAGACTCTGTATTCCAGAATACAAATCTAATAGCAGTAAATTGCTTAGTCAGTCCTTTGACTTCTTATGCTATGGGCTGAAACTGTTGTTCAACAAACACATTAAGCTAGAAAAAGCAGATAAATACAGCTAATTCTCCTGTTTGATTTTCTGCATGGACTGCACAAGCAACAACTTATGTGTCAACACAAGGTTGGGGAAGAAAGTGCAGAAAGGGGAATGAGCAACTCGTGGAGGATGGCCTTTTTAATGACCCAAAAGGTTTATCATGCCATGACCTTAGGTAATAATGATGGAACACAAAACCTTAATGGCATAATTTCTAACAAATTACCATGAGTAACAGGTTACCTGAAAATAGTACACCGTGATGGGCAGGCAGAGGAAAAAACAGCAGGATCTGTAATATAAAGAGAAAAAGTCTTTATGAAGCTAAAAAGAGACATTTATTTTCCAGATTTCTCCTTATCCATTAAGCTTTATAATTTGTGCTTGATCTAGGTTCCCAGCCAGATTCAAATTGTATTTATCTTATAAGGCCTGTCAAAATGCAATATGATCTCCAAGCAAAGCTGCAAACATTCTTTTTTCTTTTGAGAATAGAGAGGTGATATATTTGGAAGATTGGCTTATTTTGAAGGTGTCTGTCAACCTTGCATGAAGTGGGTAGTTCTCTAAAAATAAAGTGAGTACATTTGCCGCAATGTAAGGAGAAGTAAAATCGCTTTTAACCTTCAAAACACTTTCCTTTCCTCATCAACTTTTTATCCTCAAACATGCAGAATAGTCAGCCAAAGTAGAGCAGGACTGGGAAGTCTGAGGTGAGAATGGGCATAAATGAGGAACGTTTGAATAAAGGAGTGGAGAGCTGACAAAATAAGCACAGATAAGAAGTGAGAAAACAGGTTATGTGAAGAAAGGAGAATAGGGAGTGAAGTCGAGGAAGCCTGAGTGGGAAGGAAGGCAAAATGTTTGTGCTTTTTAGCATTTCCTGGCCCTAATGCGCATTTCTCTTCTGTGGGCTTCCAAGCTACTCAGCAGTCACTGGGAATAAAAACCCAAAAACTACAAGCCAAACCTAACTTGTTCCCATTCTGTACACCTTCAAAAAAAGTCAAAGACAGTGGGATATGAAGAGCAGTTTCTTAATTCTATTATTCAGTTACATCTACGTTTGTCTAGTTTAGGCAGGACTTTAGTGCTTTAGAAACCGAGGTTTATGAAAGGAGGTCCTATGAAAATATTAATTATTATACCTTAATCTCCTTCCCTTTGAGGTCATTTACCTGGAGAGGCTGAGCTGTGCTACCTAACCCATATCCACAGCTAGGCTAAAAAGTTTATACTATTAAAGAAGTCACCGTTTTGCCAGCCCCACGCCCACATAGTAGTATGTATGGAAAAGAAATTCCTACAAAATCAGCAGAATTTAGAATGGCTCAAGATGTGTTTCAAGACCTTAATATGTTCCGGTGCAATAATTACCTATTTATTTATATTTATCAGATTCCTATCTTTTATACAGAAAGCTAAGAATAAAATGAAAGGAAACCGTTATTTAATGCTTTTAAATGTATCCTAAAAACCCTGGTTTTTCTAATAATCTATTCAATGAGAAAATCAGCATATTAAATGGAAATTTTCCAAGTGGGTAATCAGCATTGTTTTCAGAACTTGCAATTAAAACTAATTATTTTAGACTGTTGTAGCTTTCCTGTATTTTCTAGTTGCCAGATGTTTCTTCTTTGTACAGGACTCTTAGCAGCTGTAGATTAGCACTGACATGTTTTATTATCTCTGGGTACTGACTTTTGAAAGGAGCTTGTCAGGTTTTGATAAATGCTTGGACGTCAGACAAATAGAGAATTTCCTAGAAAAAGAGAAATAGGCATCCTAGCAATATCTAGAATAGTTAAAATAGATTAAAAGACTAAAGTGTAAGTGCAGTGACTCTGCATACAAGTAGTCCAGAACATGCAACTAGAGAATCTCAGAGCTTTATATTGCCCATATATACTTACATTCACTGCCCTTATATACTTATATACTGACTTGTTTTTGTTCTTAATGGATGCTTAATCCACCCTGTCTTTTTCATCAGCATGTGTAAAGTCAAATGAAGCACTCAAGAAAAGAGTGGATCTATCTCTATTGACATTGGACCTACAGACCACTTAAATACAGAGGAAACCTGGAAAAGAAGAACAGCAATCTCATTGTTTATTACTTTCTCCCCCACCCAAAATATATTTTTATTTTCTTTATCAATCTTCCTTTTTTTTTTTTTCTGTAATGGAATTATAGGTACTAAACCATCTGCTTTCGTACATACACTAGATAAAGTTGATATTGACTTTGTCTTTCAGGGTGTTGACAGATCAAATCTGTCAAATCTTAGTGGTGATTTAATAAACCCAGATGCTTGCTTTACCTGTCAGAGGAGCTCATACTGCAGCCATAGCAAAACTGGTGTAAGGGAACATGTGTTCCTGCCTCAGCTGCTTCCATACAAAGCCCAGAATCTGAGGGCCTTAACACCTATAACTCAGGCAAACAGTCGTTTGGCTTCATCTATTAGAACCTATAGCTGTCTGTCACTTCGCTTCGGCTGGTTGCTGTATAAGGTTCAGGAGAATGGAATATGCACATAAGTATCTGTGACTTCAGTTTGATGATTATACCTGAACTGTCATGGCTTCGTGAGGATGTACCCTCTTACAAAAGAGGTAGTTATTCTGGTTTCCCAGAGATTACCTTTCACATTACCTTTGCTCCTAACCCATCTAATTAGCAATTTAAAGTAAGATGCCAGACTCTGAACACAAGCCACTAACGTGCAAGAAGTAATTTATTCTGCTAGCCTTGAGAAAAATATTGAAATCTCCAGCTGAGGTCGGTGCAGCCTGCTTCGATAGGAAGACAGTATCTTCAATCAGTACAGCTAAATTGCCTGAACACATCTGTCTGAGTCTGCAGATGAGGCATAAAAGAATATTTTTACATTCTTGCTAACATTAATGATCTGTTAGCACTTGTTTTAACAGCTGAAAGGCTCTTGTTCTTTCTTCTCCATTGTCTGCAATGTTTTTATTTAAAGGATTGGCCACTTTTTACCTCAAATGCAGCTTAAATTAATCAATACTCTATTAACTGCCGTAGTAGCCAAGAGGGCAAACCACATCCTGGGGTGCCTCAAACACAGTATAACCAGATGGTCAAAAGAGGTGATTACCCCGCTGTATTCAGCATTGGCATGGCTTCACCTGGAGAACTGCGTGCAGTTCTGCACCCCACAACTTAGGAACAATGGGAAGGTCCTCGAATGCATCCAGAGGAGGGCAACAAAGCTGGTGGAAGGGCTGGGAGGAATGTCCTATGAGGAGCAGCTAAGGACTTTGGGTTTGTCTGGTTTGGAGAGAAGGAGGCTGAGGGTAGATCTCTTTGCTGTCTGCAGCTTCCTGAGGAGAAGTAGAAAGGGAAATGCCAATCTCTTCTCACTGGTATCCAGTGATAAGATGCCTGGGAATGGTTCAAAGCTGTGCCAGGGGAGTTGACTGGGCATTTAGGAAGCATTTCTTTACCTAGAGGGTGGTCATGGGACACCTCTCTGGGCAGCCCGTTCCAGTGCTGTGTCACCCTCAAAGTAAAGAAGTTCCTCCTCATGTTTAGGTGGAACTTCTTATATTCAAGTTTGTGCCCGTTACCTCTTGTCCTGTCACTGGGCACCACTGAAAAAAGACCAGCTCCATCCTCTTGACGCCCTCCCTTGAAGTATTTATAAGCATTGATCAGATCCCCCCTCAGTCTTCTCTTCTTTAGACTAAAGATTTCTCTTCTTGAGACTAAAAGACCCACATCCCTCAGCCGTTCTCCTTAAGAGAGATACCTTTGACAAAAAGGGTTCTCACAGATGACTCAAAACCACCTAACCAAACCAACTGCATATTTTTTTTTTCCTCTGGAGAAGCACAGGGAAACGGAGAACAACATGATTTTGACTGAAAGCTGAGGGGAAAGCCGCATTTAAAAACATTCTCACTAAGATCCACCCCCGCTCTCCCCGCGCCTGGGGCCTGACCTGCTTCGTTAATGGACCCCTTGGTTCCATCTGGGCGCCTCACAGACTTATTCCTGAGGTATTCAGGGCTGCTCCGAAGCTAGGAGAGAGCAAAAGAGTTTTGTCATGACAGGTGTGACTGAAACCTGTGGTATTAGTTGGGCCAGGAAAGGTGACAATAAGGATATGGCACAGTGACTGACAGTTTTGGTCCGTTGCCAAAATCCTCCCGGGGGGCCGTTGCCGTTACCCTCGCCCTCCACGGCGGGAAGCCTCGACCCCTCCACAGAGCACTTACCGGTGAGGAGATAAGCGAGTCGGGGACAGAACTACACTTCCCGGCAAGCCGCGGGGGCGGAGGGAAGGCGAGGGCGATCCCCCGACGGCGGGAGGCGGGGGAGGAGCGTGAGGCGGGCGAGGAGCGTGAGGCGGGCCGCCTGAGAGAGCGGCGTCGCCGCGGCCATTGGCGGGTGGCGCTGCCATGGCGCTCTCCGGGGCGCCCCTCAAGGTTTGCATCGTGGGCTCGGGGAACTGGTGAGTGCGGCGGCGGCAGCAGCCCCTGAGAGGGCTTGACGCCTCAGCGAGCGGCTCCGGCCTGACCTTCCCCCGCCGCCGTGCCCGCCCGGGGCCTTGCTGTGGAAGCCCCCGCAAGCTGGAGGGTTTGGCGCCGCGGCCGCGCTTCCCTCAGGGGGTGGCGGCGGTGGCGGTGAGGGGCAGCCGCGCCCCGGAGGCGACGGCCCCGGTGCTGGGGGTGAAACACGGTGTCGCCGGCGGCAGGGCTTGGTTTGTGGCGAGGTTTTGGGGGCGCGTGTGCGTACGGGTGGGCTTCTCCAGCCCTCGGTCTCCCTCGGAGGCTGAGGTGCAGTCCTGAGGTAAAGGAGGCGGGTAAACGGCAGGACCGAGTGCTTGCAGGCACCCACCTCTCCTGTGAAGAAGTTATTTAGGATATTTTTAACCTGGTATTTGTTGTGTGTGGCTTGTCCGATGTCATTGACCTAGACGTTAAAAATACTCAACATTTATTTATTTTTTTATTTTTTCCCCAGCAGGTCATTGCTAACTAAGCGCTGCCTGTAGGGCTTCTGTAATAAGTCCGCATCTCTCCAAAAGTGTTGTTGGGGTTTCCAAGGTAGTTCAAAGAAAAGTTGTGAGACACTAGGTTATTTGAAATACCTTTTATTTTTTAAAATTGATTACTCTGAGGCACACTGGAGGCTTGAGACAAGGTTTTATTGCTGCATCTATCCCTAGCTTATAGTTAGGCTTAAATAAACTTACTCTTGTGGCATCCCATTAGATTTACTAATCATTTCTCTAAGAGAAGTCTCATGTTAATAACGTTTTATTTTGTTTCGTCACTTTCTCAACCATTCCTGAACACTGATTTTACCCTGGATCTCTATTTACAATGAATAAATTAGGTACAGTGTGTTATCTAAATGTATCCTCGTGGTTTGTCACTTTAATTACTAATGCTAAGCATACATTATTTCTGATAACATTCTGGTTTTTAAGACTAAATCTAAATTAAAAGCAGTTTGGCATAGAGCAAGGTTAGTGCAGTTTACTCAGGGTGATCTTAGACTTGTTGCTCATCCCCTTCCCCCCTTCGTGCAGGTGGCTTTTGCTGCTGTTTTGCATAGTTAAAAGTATCAGCAACTGAGTCGTGTTCTTCTTTCTGATGGCTGACATTTCAGTGCAGCATCTCTTGCTTTCCTTGCCCTAGCTTGTAAGATGAACGGGGAGACACTGTACGTTGTAATATATATCAAAAGGAAATTATGTAGTTAGACATATTAATCTTTTAGGAGTATTGTTCCCATTTTCCCATACCTGAAATTTAGCAAAACATTTTACAGGAAGTTTGCACTCTGAAACACACTTGCAGAAGCAAAAGGATTTTCTAGATCCTGTCTACTAGCAATAACCATGTGCATATATATTTTGTTTTCATCTCATTGGATCAGTTTATTAACAACAAAAGCTCATGCCTAATGGTATGGATATTTGGGTGGCAAAATTCCTATATCTGTAAGGCTGAGAGAAAGAGATACTGCTATTATTGGGGATCAGCTTTTTTCTTTCTTTTGGGAATAAATGTATTCAAATAACTGAGAACTTAGTTTGTATTTGATAGGAGTGTGGCAATTTTGTGTGGCAGCAAAGCAGAAACTAAAGTAATCAAAAATTTTAAATCGCAAATGATTTGTTGTGCAGCAGCTTTCCCATCTTCCTCCCCGTGCCACCCTGAAAGTTTCTGAGAACAGTAATTCTTGGAGATGAAGGTGATTCTTCCTCAGAGTCCAAGGGATGACAAACACCAAACCCTGACTGCAAAGAACACAGTGATTTGATAATATACACAACCATTGAACTAAATAGAACATAATTTGAGTTGTGTATCTGTGTGCATGTAAGTGCCTTTTTGAACTGGGGCCTCTGGCCCTAAAGTGGAAGCATTTCATGCTGGAAAGCAGGTAAACAGAAAGAAATTGACGCACTGATATGCATCTTATCATTGGTATTTTGGAGTGATATATTTTTGAAGCCTGGATTACGGGAGTGTGTGATGGGTGTTGCCTACACTGTAAGCAGTTCAACAGAGACTGTGGGGTTTTGGGGTTCTGTGAGATGATTCTGTCCCACAAATGCAAGTGACTATAGGGATGTCTTTGCCTTCACACAGGCCTTTAACCTATATCTGGGATGAAAAGAACCCACTAAAGGAGGTTGGCACGACAGTGGCCCTTTAGAAGGGTTGAGCCAATCACCTTGGATGATAAACTCCTTCCAGTTAGACTTGTTTGGTCAGTTTGCTAGGGGGAAGGTCACCTTAACAATGAAGTTGACTTGGCAGGGGTCACTGGACACCTGATGGAAGATCATGGGACGGGACAGATGGTTATCAAGGCCTAGAAGCACAGGAAGAACTGTGCTTTTTGCTGGCCTTGCCCACATTGCTCAGCTGGTGGGTAAGTGATTGTATTAGGATCTTTAAGATAGGGGATAAAATAAGCTTTCTTGAACACAAGGAGAGTACTCCTTTGAAATAACCTTGAAGCCTCAGTATTCAAGTGCCCGGATTCAGTTAAAACACAGAAAATGCTGCCTCAGACATGTACTATAGCTTGCTCTTCTGATAACACTTCCAGGGCAGGCTAACAAGGTGTGTACAACCAGAATTTATCCCTGCCTGTTTTGCTAGAACGGGTCCTTAATGAATCTGATCAATCACCTTGAACAAAACCTGTAGAGTTTGGGAAGAGAGGGGAAGTTACTGGGACAGAGGGGTTCATTTGCTTAGCAACCGGCTTGTAGAAAAATGAGATGTAAAAGTTGCAGCTTAACTGAGGTGATTTTATAGGGATGAGTGCTAGAGCTAGTTAATAGTGGTATTTATACTTGCATATTGTGACTTCCACTAATGCTGGTACCAGAGCAAGTTTAAGAGTTTCTGGTTTTTTGTACTTTAGCTTTAAAGTGATGAGGGGAAAGCAGAGCAACTGTGATACATGGTAACAGTGAAGGGCAGGAGACAGAGTGCATGGTCTGGCTCAGTGAGGTCCAACAGAGTTCTTCAGGAGTCTTAAGTAAGAACTGTATGTGATTGTGCTCATTGCAAGGAAGAGAACTGCTGTTTGGCATGCAACTACCTTGTTGTATTAGTTGAATAGCATTAACCATCCCTCAAAGCATGTCAGGGTTAAGGTTATGAGGAAGTCTTTCACTATGTTTTTTTCTTGTGTAACCGAGCTGCTGCAGGCACCAAGTCTTGCAGTCTGGCTCACACTAGAACTGTTATTGCTAGGAATAAATTGGCAGGAATTCCCATTCCTTTGCCTTGTGATGTGTCAGGAGTATAAAAGATGAGCCAGACATCCCAGTAAACTATTTCAGAGTACAGACTGAGGAGTACTAGGACACAGAAGAGAATATAGACTCGCTTGTTGGATTAACAGGTGTGGGGAACTGGTATTTCACCTTGCATAGAGCAATCTTAATCCCGGTGTCAGTTGTTTGACCTTGCTTAATTCAGTCCTACAGCAGTTGTTGCAACAGGAAAAGAGGAACCAGAGAAGCCAGTCAGGAGAATCTGCTTGAATTCAGGAACTAAGACTAGAAAATTCCTTGTTTTTTCCATACTACATGCAAAGGTTGAAAAAAAAATACAGCTAAGGCATTTAAGTGTTAAATAGTAATGGAATTAATGTCTCACTCAAGTAGTACACGCTGCCAAAATTTAAGCTGGCAAACTGTTTGAAAATCCCAGCCAGACTAGTTGCTGAATCAGTTATTTTTGTCTGTCTTTATCAACACTAAGCACAGAGGATGTGTAAGGAAGTTCAAAACTGAAGACAGTGATGTGCCAGGATCCAGACTTTGTATATAAATCTGCAGTAGTAAATGTGCATTTGTTCAAGGAACTCAAAGCACTTTCTGAGGAACATGTACTTGTGTTGAACGTGATTCATAGTGTTTGTGTGGACCTGAAGTTTGGGGGTTGAGCTGCAGTGGAAAGCACTCTGCGTGCAGATCTATTGTATGAGCTTGATAAGAGATGGCTGACAATTCTGGCTTCTGTATCAACTTCTGAACCCAGGGGAATTTGTAGTGTGTGAAGTGCTATTAGAAAAATAAATTTCAGACTTGTAAGACATATGGTCTTATGGTTTAACTGAATAAGGTCTACTTAGGATACTATAATTTTTTCTGCCCCTGCTTAGAAAGTGACCTTAGGCTTGTGATAGCACAATGAGTTGTGCCGTATTAAAAGCTCTTGGAGCAGAATGAATCTATTTGGTTGAGTTGCCAGCTATGAGTATTGCAGAATTACAAGCAACGTCCATAATAAATTTAGGGGAATGTGCCAGTATAACCTAGATTTGAAAAGTTAAAGTGTTCTTAACTCTTAATAAAGTGTGCCGTTTCCACACACGCACATAAGCCTCAGATCGGTGACTGTGTATTTTTACCCCATTTTTCTAAATTTTTTTTTCTCTACTTAGTAGGTTATCAGTAATTATGAAGCTGCCTTCTTAGCCTGTTAGGGTAACAGGCTTTATGAAATTGCATCTCTTTCTTCCGTGTGGCATTCAGGCTAGGAATGGAAGGGAAGGTTGCATTTGTTCCTCCTCTTGTATGTAGCTTCAATAATTCTGATTATTTTCATTGTTGCTTAGAGATTTGAGTAGTAGAATTGATCACCATCCTACAGGTTTCACTCTGTGCTGTTCTTGGGGAGAAAATGAGGCTGTGGTGGAATTGTCAGCCTGCAAATTCAGAGGATGCTGTTGCAACAGTTAAATTCTGGGAGGTTGGCATCATAACCATAAAGCTTACAACTTATGCAAGACAATTTAGTATGTCACTTTTACCACTGCTTTGAAGATATACTCCATTTGATCTGTGGAAATACAGTAACCCAAACTCTCACTGCATAGCCAATAAGCAGACAAAATAAGTAAGGACATTTTCAACAAATGCTTTAGTCCAACCTATTCCAGGTATATTTAAGAGAAAGCAGCAGGTGGAAATGACTGGGTATTTTTCCACTTGTTTCACTAGATGAAAAATGGTACATAGTAACTGGTCCAATAACATGTGAATTTCTGTTTATTTAGAGGCAGTCTCTTTCTTCTAGAGCAAAATAATAATTTTAAAAATACTTTTCTTCCCTGCAGGGGTTCTGCGGTTGCCAAAATAGTAGGCAATAATGTAAAAAAACTGCAAAAGTTTGCTTCCACAGTGAAGATGTGGGTTTTTGAGGAGAATATTAATGGAAGAAAACTGACGGATATCATAAATAATGAACACGAAAATGTAAAATATCTTCCTGGATACAAGCTGCCGGATAATGTGGTAAGGCTCAGAAGCTAAATTCTAGTTATGGATCAGAGGGATTATTGCTTATGCTGTGAATGGAGGTAGAAATTTGTTATGTTAACAGCTTTAGAGCTTATAATATTTTATGCTATTTTACTGATGAGATCAGAGATTCGAACAAGTAAAATTGTGCAATTATACAGGTAAGTAAATCCAACACGCCAGTCTCGCTATTGTCTTTAGGTTACTTCAGTTTCTGTATAGGGAAGCAAATGTGAAAGCGAAGGCAAGATTAGCAGCATACCCAAAAGAAATTTGGCCTCAACTTTGGAAGGGAGTGGCTGGTCAGTGAGAACTGCGGGGATTTCAAGTACTCTGAAACTCTTAGACAAAGTAATGCAGGAAGAGAGCTAGAGTATTTCTCAAGCAAACTGCAAGCTGCTTGCAGCTGATCTGGTTCTCAGTTGCTGATCGTTCTCAGATGACCAAGTTAGAGGTAGCATTGCCAGGGCAGAACAGTGGGACTCCACGTCTGTTCTGTATTGCTGTAAAGTGATGGTGGGTGGGCAGGTGGTAACTCTTGCCCCAAAAACATTATAGGAAGAAGCTGCAGCAGCTGACAACTCCGTAGAGAATTTTGGCAGGAAAAATATGAATTGCCATGCATTGCAGTTTTCTCTTTAACACGAATGCTGAAATGCCATTTCCCTGGCCTTCAGCAAGGGTGGTGTTTCTGCTGTCCACTATGTGCTCAATCAAGTTTGTTTTGTTTATCAATAGGTCGAGCTTATTGCTACATTTGAAACCTGATATTTTAAGATGGTCATCAGGTGGTAGGAAAAGTGGAGTCTGGCTGGTGACCTCAAAGTAGATCACCTTCTTAAAGGGTAAACAAAATCTATGGGTACAGAGAAAGAGAATATAAACTAGTAGGTGTAAGAGGCCTGGAGAAAAAATTGCATAAGGAACTAAGTAAAGAAAGTACCTTCCAGTGTGCAATAATTTATCAAAAATTGAGAATATTTTGTCAAATAGAAGGCCAGTTTTTATTTTATATTTTCATACTCAGAGTACTTGAATGTTAGAGAACGTTTTGAATTTTGGTTGCACTAACCGTGCTGGCGGCTGTGAAGATACCCCTTTCAAGAAGTAAAATAGCTTCTTTAAAGGGCTTACATTCTTTTGCTTTTTTGGGAAGTTTGTTACTGCATATTTTCAGATATTTTTGTTGATGAATCACAGTTGTTTGTAGCATTCAGTATAAGACCACAATGTACTTTTACTTACTAGCTAACACATGTGTATAGTGTTAATTTTTATAAGTGGCTTTTCTCTCCCATAACTACACAGGTTGCTGTACCAAATCTTAATGAAGCTGTACGGGATGCAGACTTGCTGGTTTTTGTCATTCCTCATCAGTTCATTCATAAAGTCTGCGATGAAATCACAGGACGAGTACCCAAGAAAGCGCTCGGTATTACTCTCATAAAGGTAAAATAATTATTATGCATTAATAACTGAGAATGTGTCATAGAATCTTCTAAAACAGGGTGGCTTGATATTTTGATACGAAAAGTCTTTTTTTCTCATTAGCTTGATCGTTCCATTAAACCTTTCTAGATCTTTGATTGGAATTTGTCTTAGTCATTAGTGGATTGTTATGCAGTGTTTTGTTTTAGGCTAGCGCTTGCAGGAAGAGGAAAACGAGGGTGTTCAGAAGACTTTTAAAAAGAAAGAGGGAGTGAATATGTTTTGCACCACCAAGCTTTCCAGTCTTTTATTTGTTGTTTCCAAATGCATCATTAGATGAAGAATAGAGCACAAGCATAATGCTTTGATTGTTAAGGCACATCCCACACACTGAGTTGATCATTTTATGAACTGCTGAGGGAATTTCATGTGACTGAGAGCATAGTGCTCTTGTTCATGGCAAATATTATGTTGCAACAAGAGAGTCTGTTCATGTTCAGCATGGCCCAGAAAGAGAGTTTGAGCATAGGAAAATAGGAGGGGGCAGAGTAACTCCAGCAAGTATTTCACAGGAGTGTTTGTGATTTTAGTAGTAGGAGAATTTTTTAATGTGGATGGGCTTATTTTTTTTTCTCTCCTCCCCCTGATCCCCAGCCATGTGTTTAGCTGCAAAGAATAAGCTATTCCCACAAGGTTAGGAAGATTCTAGTTTGCTGTTGCTTTGTACTTAGTTGAGAGTAGGCCAGTTTCTCAGCACACATTCTCTTGTTTACTGTCATTTCTGGCAAATGATACGTTTATGAATCTCTGCTTAAAAAGAACAAAACTCCACTATCACTGCAAAACTCACTTGTTTCTTCAGTTTGGCTAACTAAGCCCATCAAATCTGTGTTATTTTGTCAATGCTGACCTGATACATTGCTGAGATGTATGAAAAAGTAATGCTTCCCAAGTGCACTTGCTGCGTTTTGTAGAAAAATTTTCATGTTGTGGAGGGATAAAATAAGACAGTGTTAAAAGAGATAATGCATAGCGTCAAAACTACACAACTGCCCTAGATGCCCTTAAGTTTATTACCTTGAAGTTGTCTGTTTATGCTTCTTTCTTTTATAAACACAAGAGAAACGTTATTCTCCTTTAATTTGTTAAATGGGATTTATGTCCTCGTGTCCTTAGGATAGGAATAACTCTAATGAAATCAGTGGAGTAAATAAGGATTTATGTCAGTGCATCTGAAGTCAGAGTCTAGACCTATATTCCCTTGAGATTTCTGCTCTGGGTATTAATTATCAGGGCATTAGGGTGTTGATTAATGGCTACGTTTAAGTAAAATAGTGACACCTGCCATGCAAGGAAGAGTGGACAGTTAAGGCAGCTTCCCACTGTCATGTTTTGACACTGCATCAGTAGTGATGTTTCAAAAGAAGCGTTGAGAGGCCCCTTTTAATTGTTTTGCAGGAAAATGCAAAGTACGTTAGCCTTTATGAAAAGGCATAACTGTGCATCATTAAAAGTATCATTTAAGAAGAAGGGGCAGAAATTTAACACAACAATGAAACTAAGTAGTAGAGGCAGGAAACATTCTTTTCTCTACTTTTGCAGCTTCTTTATGCATGCTGTTTTCATCAAAGTCATATTTTTTTAATGTTCTCATTACACTCAACACTAATGCTATTAAAGTGGCATGTGTTAACTGTGGCAGTTAAAGTGCAGTTCTGCTCTGAAAAATATCATTAGTGGGATGTTTTGTTTCGGTGCTTTCTAAATTGCTTGGCAGATTAGCAGTGTGGCATCTTTTAGTCTTTTATTTTTTTACTTTTCTTTTTTTTTTTTTTTGGTTGATAACCTAATCTTGAACCAGAGCCTAACGTCTGATAATAAAACCAAGTCTTTGGGAAATAGAGACAGCCCCAGAGGTTGCTCTGGCAGGTGTGTTAGGCTGCAAGTGATAAGATGACAGAATTGGATTTGCATTGCCCGGGGATCATTGCTACTCAGTGGAAATTCCCACGTTGGAGCCTTGGGTTTTGGGGTAGGGAGGGGTGTTTGTTTTTCCTCCTGTCATCTTGTCTCGGTCAGTATTGGGTTTAACTCCACAAGGAACAGGTGCAGCTCTCCTTGACTTTGTCAGAAGTTGCATCTGTTCATAGCAGGGCTGAGTTTGGCACCTAAGCTTCTCTGATCTTCTTTCACTTGGATGAATAATTGTTGTGTGTGTATTCACATTTTTGGAGTTGTTCCCGGTGTGTGCATGCTTTTCTGTTTATTAATTGCCTGCTTAAGAGGAGGGGCCTTACAGTTGCTTTGTGGGGACATATTTGACACTGTGAGGGAAAACCACAACATGTATATGTGTGCTTGCTTGCAAAATAGAGCTTCAAGTTTTCCCCATGCCAGCTTGATAAGTGAGCTTTCTATCTCCTTTTAACTCAGATTTTTACTCTGTCTAAAGAAGAATACATCATTCATATACTGTGAATCAACAGAGAGAATGGGCAGTGTGGCATTTTTTTGTTTTTTTTTTTTTTTTTTTTTTTTTTTTTTTTTTTTTGGTTGATAACCTAATCTTGAACCAGAGCCTAACGTCTGATAATAAAACCAAGTCTTTGGGAAATAGAGACAGCCCCAGAGGTTGCTCTGGCAGGTGTGTTAGGCTGCAAGTGATAAGATGACAGAATTGGATTTGCATTGCCCGGGGATCATTGCTACTCAGTGGAAATTCCCACGTTGGAGCCTTGGGTTTTGGGGTAGGGAGGGGTGTTTGTTTTTCCTCCTGTCATCTTGTCTCGGTCAGTATTGGGTTTAACTCCACAAGGAACAGGTGCAGCTCTCCTTGACTTTGTCAGAAGTTGCATCTGTTCATAGCAGGGCTGAGTTTGGCACCTAAGCTTCTCTGATCTTCTTTCACTTGGATGAATAATTGTTGTGTGTGTATTCACATTTTTGGAGTTGTTCCCGGTGTGTGCATGCTTTTCTGTTTATTAATTGCCTGCTTAAGAGGAGGGGCCTTACAGTTGCTTTGTGGGGACATATTTGACACTGTGAGGGAAAACCACAACATGTATATGTGTGCTTGCTTTCAAATTCTTTTTCTGTGGCACATTAAAGATGAGAAAACAGAGCTGTGCATGAAGTGATACAGATTGAAATATAATGCAGAAATATAAGCACTGTTGTCTGTAGTTTAATTGGTTAATTTTATACATGCATTTCTGCATGTGTCTTGATTGCACTGTGTTATTTAAGGAATAGCACCTCTGATCTGTGGAAATGCAAATGGCAACATACGGGGGGGGTGTGTATATCTGGAAGTAGTAGAGCATCTCACTGCCTTTTTGCCTTTAAATCGTAATTCAAAATTACCAATCCTCTAAAGTACCAAGTATCCAACGTTATGAGACGGTGCTGTATAAAAGGTGGTATAGTGTGGGAAAGACAGACCATTTCAGTAGCTTGTCTGCCATGTCCTTCTTCTAAAAACTCAAAAGGAGTCTGCATTTAGCAGGCTAAGAGAAAAGGAATTTGTGAGAAGAAAGCGGTCATGTTTGGAGTTCTTGGTTCAGGCAGTTTGGGGTACCAGACTCTCTTCTCCATTGCAGCATTACTGTCCAATCACCATTACATACTGATCTTAGTTCTAAGGTCCTATTTCTGCCCCTACTTTCATGCTTTGGAAAGAGTGCATTATAAATACAGACTAAAAATATCCTTATAAGTTAAATTATTCTCAGTTGTTCAGCTTTCTACATATCTGAGAACAGCTGTTCCATTTGTAATAGTATTCAAAGTGATTAAACTGAGTTTCTACCGGTAGGCTGTTGTTGTTGTACAGAAGGGAATCTGTCTCTGATATTTCAGTTCAGATACATCTTCATAAAGCAAGTATGTGAGTTTTGTGAGTTTTGGTGCATTTTCAAATCCAAGTGCAGGGCTGATTCACAACTGATGGATTGATGCTTCGCTGATTTTTAGGAAAGATACAATGATAATAAGCGGCTGAGATTCTGAACTAACAAAGGTGAATATTCAGCACTTCTTAGAATCAGGGCTTTGAGCATGGAATAAAACTCATTACCGTCATCGAGAGTTTGTTCCTAATTCTTAAGGTGCTGCCTCCTATGAAAAGAAGGCAGCTTGGCAAGGGCACAACAGCAGCAGAAGTTTCACTGGTAGCAAGTCTGTCATCGTTAGTTTCTATCTGAATAGGCCTTGTTGCAGCTCCCACCCGTGGACAAGAATAATTGTGATGTGCTTTCTTCTCTACTGTGTCTAATGAATGACTTTTTAGTAATTCCATTTAATGTTGGCTGCAGGGAATAGATGAAGGCCCGGAGGGACTCAAACTGATCTCTGACATTATTCGAGAGAAGATGGGAATAGACATCAGCGTGCTGATGGGAGCTAACATTGCCAATGAGGTCGCAGCAGAGAAATTCTGTGAAACCACAATAGGTATTGTTCCAAGTAATAAGAATATGTAAAACACGCTCCTGTCCCACGGTTCCACAGCAAATAGTTCAAATTGTATTGTTGTCAGTGTTAGCTGGCTGTTACCAGAAACTGTTGGGTTCTTCTTATTTTAATGGTGAATTTCCTAGAATGCTTACACTTCCAAAAGTACTAGGACAGTACCAGGAATAGATGGAGAGGGAGGAGTTAAATTTTACTTAGTCTCACTAAGGGTTGTCACCTTAGCAGGTGAAATACTAAGTGTGCTTTTTAACACCCTCCTCATAACAAACTGCTTAGGATTTTTCTTGGGTCTGCGTGGCTTTAGATGGATGAATGCTTCTATATTCTGTACTCCAGCTCAGGTGTTATGGTCACAGATGGTATTCTTATGCGTGTTTGGGTTGTGGGTTTTTTAAGGTATCAAAATCTTACTTTAATTTCTCAAAATAATTGGTTTCCCCAAAACCTAGCCATGGTTTTAGATCTGTGTTGATGTCTGCACACCTTTGCAGCGCAAAGATGTGCCTAGTCTGGGGTTTCACAGTGTCTAGATAGGCAAGTGTGTCTACACCTATAAGTAATCATACATAATAGTACAGAGTTCATGTTATTCTTTTCAGTGTTAATTTTTTTCATGCTTTTGTAGCTTGATAACCTCTCATTACAGCTTTTGCATTGAATTTATTTTTGAATGGTTGAATTACCTCAGTGCTTAGAAACATGTGGCAGCACATTCAATTAATAAAACATCCTTGTCATGCCTTTATCAGTAGGTATTTTTCTGGAATGCAGACCTTAAAATAATTGGTAGAATTGCACCTGCTGTATTTTTAATTCACCTTTGTTTTATTATTAACTATTCTTTTTAAAGAGAATGATCAAAAAAGAGAGATTGTAGAGAATTAATGGAATTGTTATTTAGAATCTGTTGCTGAGCAGACAATGAATTATGAAGAAGTCCAGAGTAACTCTGTGCAGAGCTTTTAAGTGCAATGTAGACATGTCCTTAGCCACTTAAAACAGGAGCCTGTTTAGGGTGAAGATAGAAAAACCTTATATCTGCTTTTAAGTATTTTGTCTTGCACAGGAAAGGCAAACACCCAAACAAATTACTTATTTTTTTAGCCTTCCTTTCTCTCTCTCAACAGGCAGCAAAATCTTGGAAAACGGCCTTCTCTTCAAAGAACTCCTGCAGACTCCAAACTTCCGAATAACGGTAGTAGACGATGCAGATACAGTTGAGCTTTGTGGTGCTTTGAAGGTAAGATCAACAGGCTGCAGCTGATACACAGATGGAATGGTGATCCTTGTAGAAAAAAGAAGAGGGCATTTTCATTTAAAGAGTTATATTTATTGGGCTTTATAAGGCTGCTACATAACATTTCCAGAAGAATTAGATGGGAAATCAGGGAGCAGCATGTTCTAGAGAGTTAGCTTTTTGACCCTTGTCTCACCATCTCTCAAGTTCTTTTTCTACATCAGCTTACACACAGTCATGAAGCAGGTGTTGATTACATCTAACTGATCAACATATTTCTAAATCAAAGAAAGGGAGAAAGCAGTTGGCATTAATCCTTTGTGTCTGTTGAGTCATTGACTCGCACAGTGTGAGCACTCTTAACGGTTTATATTTTGTGGACGTACAGTGCGTAAGGTTCATGTGGGTAACCACATCCAGAAATGACCTGAATAGGAAAAAAGTTACTTTGGGCAGTTACTTATCTGGATTTTTTTGGTAACAAAATCGATGCTGACAGGAAGCAAAGGCTAGCTTAAACATGTTCCTATTAGCATTTTTTTAAGGTTAATTTACAGGCCCATTTGTGAAAGGAAGGCATTAGTTGCTTGGCACCCTGGCCAGTAGTACTGTACGTCACATTATCTGATATCTATCATGGAAGCATTTCTGATGGGTTTAGTAGATAATTTGGCTTTTTTATTTTTTATGTTTTATGTTATTTTGTATTGTTTTGTTTTCTCTGTTGAAATTATGTGTAAACTACACAATTCGCTTGCAAAGCTACCAAGCCAATAAACGATGTCTTTAAGCTACAGATTTCTGATTCTGCTCAGTGAAAAGTAGAATGATAGCTATAATAACATGATTTTTGACTTACTGGTTGTCTTGAGAATTTTGTCTTGAGAGCTGTCATACTGGAGATCCTGAGGAGGAGGAGGTCATGGGTCTGTGCACTGAGCTAATGGGCTGTGCTTTGGTATAACATGCTTTGAAGTTACTGTATTTATAGCAATTTCTTCAGATTGCGGAGCTTGTAATTTGGCTATACACCCATTACTTTAAAATGCTGTGGTGATGTGGGAGGTTAGGAGGAAAGAAATCTCTGTGCATAGACCCATGAAATTAGTCAAAAAGTTTTATAGATTTATTTTTCTTTTAAATTTGCTCAGCCTGATATTTTCTGCCTATCTTAAATTCTTGTGTGACAGAGGAGTTCTGTCCCAAGTAATTCTTATTCCAGACAAATCTCATGAAAGGGTGCTAAAGATGAGTGTGCCCATCAAACTGAGCAGCTGAAACTCTGCTGTAAAGGTGCAAGTCAGGCAAGATACCAGCATCTCTCTTTGGAAGTGCAGAAGAATTTAAATAAATTGTTGTTGCTGACCTAGGAAGATACTGAGATGAAATTTGAGTGTTCTTTCTAGTCTTGTTTTGTTCCTCCCTCCTGTGTTGTTTTTCATCACGCATCCTGCAGACCCAACTCTCTAGTTCCATTTCAAAAAGGCTGTATGTGTTCTGCGTGCTCTGGTCATTCAGTTTTGACTACACTATATTTAGTTAACTGAGTTGACACTTCCAAAGAAATGCTTGTTAGGAACTCTAAATAAAAAGCAAATTAAGGCTAGATTCACTTGTTTAAAAATGCTATTAATTTCTTGCCTGATCAAAAGGCATGAACTGGTATAAAGTGGCATAGATCAGTCATGCTAATGATAGGTGATGTGCTTTAAACATACAACTCTCCCTTAATCTTAAAGAAAATGTTATTAAAATAATATTTTTTTGAAGTAATTTTTAATTTACAACCCTGTCTAGGTGAATCTTAAATCTTGTACAGTCAACATGGAAATAATTTCCTGAGCTCTTTCTAACTCAAACACTGCAAAAATTTATTAATGCACTGGGGATTTGTATGCCTCTAAAACAAAATGAAGCTAAAATTAAACAGATGGGTGTGATTTTATTGCCTGTACAGAGCAAAATGGAGAGCTCAGATGTGAATAGTGAAATGTAAACTTTAGCTTTTTTTTCAAGTTGTTCATTCTTATGACTAGGAGAACTGTTTGCTAAGGGTAACAACAAGCACTTTGGGTTTTTATGATTAATCTGAAAATCTTTGTGTTAAAAATGTGAAAAATAAGCATCTTTTCGTGTGATCATTTTTAGGGAAAAATTTAAAGTGTAGATTCTGCCAGCTGACAGTTACTTCATTAGACTTGGAAAGTTACTTAATGAAAAAAATAATAAAAATTAGCATTGCTTAACTTGCTGGAAGGAGGAAATTTCTATTTCAGAAGGCGACAGTGTTGTGTGAAGAGATGGGTATAAAAAGAGGGTTCTACTCCCTTTCTGTAGCAGTGGCAATTCAAAGTGTCAGCAGCATCACTGCAAACTTCACCTTAGAAGACAAAAGAAAGCAGGCACACATGCCAGTCCAGGCTGTCTTTTTGGATGTGGAAATAGTAAAAGCAACTCCTGTGTTGGTATTTAAATGATGAGAAATACTACACTGTGAGAAATAATATATTCTCCCAGCTTCTGCATTTTTCTATAAATACCACCCTGGGAAAAGGAGACTTTTCTGGTATTTCTGGAATAATAGACTAGATCTTGTTAAAAGTCTTACTTACCTTGCTCTTTATTTCTGCAACCCTTTCTAAGCAGGGAAGATTTTTCAATGTGGATGGTTGCTTAAAGGTTGGGAAAAATACAGAATGGTAACAGAGAAGGCGGTGAGCACAGCTTTCCCTTACAATAATGATAATTTTAGGTTTGTATTTTTTTTAAGCATATTTGAATTCAGGCTGTAATAATAGGTATTGCAGCTGCGTGATCATGAAAGATCATGTGCTTGATTGCTATTTATATACATATATGCATATAGATATTGAACAGGCACTTCATTTACTGTATTTATTTTTTGTGACAATGGGCTGATGGAGATGGACTGAAGTATAAAAATCAGTGCAGTGAAACCGCAGTCGTGCATTGGCTTGGAGACTGGCAGAACAGGCAATGGCAGTCACTGTAAAAAAGGTGATAATACCGAGGAAGAACAGTAAGTAAGTTCTAGAAGTTACAGTCTACAGTAACTTGTTGGCTGTAGGAACAAAAAGTGCTTGGCATGTTCTTCTCTGTCAGTGTGGTTTTCTGTTTGTTTTGAGGACTAAAGCACATTTTGTATTGTTGACCTCTTCTAAGGATTGAGGTCAGAAATTAAACAACTTTGAATTTGGATAGTTCAGTTTCAAGGTGTCCAGTTGTCTTTGCAGGCAGCCTGACCCAAGTCCACCTGCAAGTTCCAGCTGCCATTTGCCAGATGGTGAAGGGGCCTTCCTGGGAAGTGCTTAATGGCTGTGACACCACTGCAAGAGTAGTACGTGCAGCTATGCATATGTACAAATGCACTCCTGGATGCTGATGGATGTGATACTGGGAGTAGAACAGACCCAGGGTTATCACCCCCAGGTGTCCCTTGAGTCCATAGTGTATGAACCTAGCAGTGTACTTGGGAGGCAACATAGATGTTGGTAGCTGCATTCTTGGGTGTAAACTGTACTGGAATCACTTACCCTGTGTGGCAGTGACAGGGGTGAGCGTGAGGGAAGGAGAATTGACAGTCTAATCTCTGAATGTGGCAAAATGGCCATGCTCCAGCTTCCTGATGTATTTGTGCAGGGATCCAGAGAGTTAAACAGAGAGAGAGAGTTTAACTTGGCAGCAGCCGAGGACCAAGACAGAGGAGACAGTGACTGTAGGAAGAAGGAGCAGCAGCTGTGGTTGCCTTTCAGGTTGCTTCAGGCACATCTCTAAATCTTATTGCTCCAGCTTAGCCTTAAGCAAAGAGATAAGGAGTATAACAATGATTGATTGTTCACCAGGTTACGTAACCTGGTGAACATGCTGGTAACCAGCATTCTTACTTACAAAGGGGGTCCTGCAAAGTGTGCTTATGGCAGTCGTTGTTGGATAGTCAGTCTAGGTACTGTAAAAGTGGTAATTACTCTTCCCTGAGATGAAGTAGAAATGGAATCCATTATTTACATTCAAATTTGCCAGGAGTAAGCAAGCAGTTTATGCTTAACCTCTCTGACAGTCCTGCTGATACTCTCTCTGATTTATTGAGTCTTTATTTGACCTCTCTCAACCATGACGTGAAGCAAGGAGCTTTTCCAAGTTCACGTGTAAGGAGGGAAAGCAGGCTGTGCAGAGCTGTGATGCTACGTCAATGAAGGCTGGATGTCCGAGGTGAATTAACATTTCTGCTTAGTTTTCTAAAGATCCATTCAATTATGGAGAAGTAATGGTTTCCTCAGAAATGGCCTCTGAAGCTGTCTTCATGAGCGTTCCACAAACTTACTCTAGACAGAGTAGGACTGTTGGATATTTCTGAGCACTGACTGTGTAAGAGAACAATCTGTCAGCAAAGACTGCAGACTGGTTAGCCTTGGTTCCTTGCTCATCTGTTGACCTTGTGCTTGTGACCTCTGGCAGGTTTGCAGCAGGTCATATGCAAGTAAAAGACTTTTCTTATTTGCTCTGACACATACCGTGAGCACTGCCTGGAACCAATATTTATTTTCTGGAGTATAGCTTCTCTGTCCCAGTGATAAAATAACAGTCTGGTCCTTACTCACACTCCAGAATAACTAGGACTAACACCAGCATGTGGATACCAGAGCAGCTGAGGACTCATCTGTTAGTGCAAATTATTTTCGTAGCTTAAAACTGCATGCAATATAAACACACCCTGTGCGTCTTGCTACAGGATGTGTGTTTTAATGTAAAAACCCATTAATGCCAAAATGGGGGAAATGTGTTTGCTGAAGCACGAAGTGGTTTTGAGAGCTCTGAATCCCTCAGGCCAAGAGGAACATTGTGTTGCAGTCATTTTGTGACAATATTTTTGGACTTTTGGAACAACAGGTTTGTCTGTAGGCTAAAGTCATCTTTGCTTATTGGACCCTCAGACCTGCGCGTTGTGTATGCAAATACACTCAGTCTTTGAGCTAACAGAAACAGGGGTCCTCTCCTCTTGCTCAAATGTATACCCACTGAATTTGCAGGAACTCATAAGTTCAGGTGCAGGCTTTGGCGGTGGCAGTGGCAGGGATCAACCGTATCAGATACAGAAGGATGTTTTGGCCAGAAGATATGTCATTTTCCCCCTCCCAGTCTGCTTCTCAGAGCATCACTACAGTGCTAGTGCCATTAGGCTCTTGTTTGTTACACATCTTCCTGAAAAAAAAACCCCGACTTAGTACCTGCACCCAGTGATTCCAAGTACCAAGCTGCCCATTTTGGTCTTGTTTTGGACAGAAAGATGACTCGGTCTCAAGTTTTGTGAGATTTTTTTTGTTGTTGTTGGTTTGTTTTTCAAAGGGGTGGCTCATCTTTCAGTGAGGTGTATTTTCCAATGTGGTATATTCAGTTCTCTACGGTTCATTAGACATGAGAGAGTTATCATAGATTCTTCAAGGATTTAAATGAACCCAGATGGTAGATTTTGTGAATTCTAGCTGTGGCCTGAGGGTTATGCAGCCCAGGGTATAACAGTCTCCGAGGGGTGGGAGGGTGTTCTAGAGCATAGTCAGTTGTCTTGCTTCCTCATTATTTGCAAACTATGTGTAAGAACATACAATGGGGACATTGTACAAATGAAAAGCTTACTGTTTCGGAATTAGAAACAAATTCCCTTCTGCCTTACCACATTTCCTCAGAAGTAAATAGTCTTGGTATGACTTGCTTAAAACAATATTTCTGTTGCTCCAAAGAAACATTGCAAGACGGAGAAGTAGACAACAAAATACCATAGGCTAAATCATACTGTAAATTATGATCAGGTAGGTTGCTTCAAAGTGGAAAGTCAAAGATGGAGGGGAAGGGGAAGGTTTAGTGTTGGAGTGGTTGAGAAGTACATAGAAAAAAAATAATCCACAGATTGTTCAAAAATGTTATTGTTTTTAGCTGAGCCCCAAACATTGCAGAGTTCACGTATGTGTAAATTCCATTTAAATAGGTTATCCTGTTTGAAAATTTCTTAAATACCTGTTTGACTTCCTCTGTTTTGCCACCAAATAAACAAATATTGAAGGTTGGCCTGGGAGAGGCATTTGATGAGAACATACCCTGACTGAATCATCACAGCCAAGATTTATGCCAAGATGATCTAAAGTACCAGCTTTAAAAGTCTGATCATCTTTTGCTGCTTCAGATCAGTTGTTGAGATATGTCTGCAATTTTTAAGGTCACCTTTAGACCTCAGCTCCCTGCTCAAAAAGCAGTGCCTCATCTCATTGATCAAGAGCCTCCTAGCCATGACTGGCCACACAGCACTGCAGCTGCCTGCACCTTTCAGTTCTTACAGTTAAAAAATGAAAATAAATTCGGCTGTTAATCAGCTTGTTGCTTTCATTAGCAACTTCTGACTGTTGCTGTTTCTTCATGGTTGGTTGTTGGGTTGTTGGGTTTTTCTTTCCTGCGTCGGGTGCTACGTCACGTACCATAATGTTGGTTCTCCTGTGGTTTCTGTTGAGGTCACTGCTGCTGTTGCTGCATGTGGAAAGGTGTTACTGCATCAGTTGCTTCCGCTTCCTTGTTTGCTGTAGGAACTCTGTGTACTTAAAAAGGCTGAATACTATCAGTTTGGCTGAGTTTGGTTCCTTAGCGTATCACCACTGAAGTCAATAAATCTTTCTTAGATTCGGTATTACTTTAATCATAAAGAAAACATGAATAAAAGGGCTGTGGGGTGTCAGTCTAACTTTACCCCTACCTCAGGGCAGGAACAGCTCAATCTAGATAAAACCTTCTTTGAGTGTAGTGTAACCTATTTGTCCTTAAAGATAGTCAATAATAATAGCTTCATAGCCTGTGGGGCAACTTGTTCCAGACCTTTAACTGTGCTTTTATTCTTGGAAATACTTAGTAATAAGTAATGTTGTCAGGCTTGTGAAAACTTTTATCATAGCTCTCTTGTATTTATTTATTTATTTTTAATTTTTTAAAGGTTATGCAGTAGATTTGAAAATCCCCAAACCAAAAAAATCCCAAAGGAACAACCTAGTCCTATGCTACTAAAGTGTTTGCAGTTCTTAAGGACATCCGCGTTCTGTCTTTTGGTGTTTCCTAGGATTCTGCAAGCAATAACTGATTAATTTCTATTTTGCTTTTTCTCCTCTCATTAGAATATAGTAGCAGTAGGCGCTGGGTTCTGTGATGGCCTTGGCTGTGGTGACAATACCAAAGCTGCTGTTATTCGCCTTGGCCTAATGGAGATGATTGCCTTTGCCAGAGTTTTTTGCAAAGGACAGGTGTCTACTGCCACTTTCCTGGAGAGCTGTGGAGTTGCTGATCTCATCACAACGTGTTACGGTGGCCGGAATCGACGTGTAGCAGAAGCATTTGTTAAAACTGGAAAGGTACGTTATTCACTCGATGGAATAGATTGTTGCAAGTACTAGCACTGCTGGTTTGATGGAGTCATAGCAGAGTTATCTGAGACATGCTAGCTGTACTGAGTGAGGAGTACTCTCTTTCCTCTCATTTCTGAGTGTGTTACAAAGCTAGATTGAATGTAAAAGTGTTAAGAAGGAGGGACGATTCAAAGAAAAAACAAAAAAAAAATTTGAGAGATAAGATGTCGGGGAATGCAGATTTAAGGAGAATATTTCCAAATATTCCAAGAATATAAGAGAATAATATGTATGCTCATTCAAAGCCACTTCTGAGAAAGGGGAAGAAAAAAAAACAACAAACACCACCAACAAACCCTCAGTAACATGTTTGGCTTGGTTTTTTTCCATCCAGATGATGTTGTCAGGCTTGTGAAAACTTTTATCACCGCTCTCCTTCTCTTCCTTTTTTTCTCAACACTGTTGTTTAGTCTATTGAAGAATTGGAGCAAGAAATGTTGAATGGTCAGAAACTGCAAGGACCACAGACTTCTGCAGAAGTGTATCGCATTCTCAAGCAGAAAGGAATGCTGGAAAAGTAAGTAAGAATGGAAGAAGTTCCACATACCCCTTTTTTATCTCCATAATTCTTTCTGTGTATTTGGTGTTGATATCTTCATGAAGGTAATAGCCAAAAAGAAAATAACTGTAATATGAATAGCTCAGTCCCCAGTTAAAGTTACAGAGAGAAGTGAATAGAACCTCAGAATAACGTTGCTGTAGCTAGAGCTAATAATGTGACGTTAAATTTGTGAATGCCTTTCTGTTTGCAGAATATATTATTGCCTTCTGCTATCACAGCAAAGCACAGCAAGTATGGTTTAACATGTAAAAAGAATAAAATACATGAAAATAGAAGCTGAACTTCCTAAAGAGACTTGCAAAGCAGCTCTATAGCTCATTTCATAGTAGTAACGTCGTTACTTACCTCCAAGGAGAGGAGCTTTGTTACTGAGGATCTCTATAGCTGATCAGCTGGATAGTGGCTGCTTCTGTCCTGGTGGCTTCTAGCTTGGATACCACAGTTCTCTTTCCTGGTGTGACTTCTAGTTTGCTGTACGATAAACCCTACCATCTGCTTGTGTAGGTCAAGGGGTTTTTTTGTGGTATGAGATTAAGCAGGTTGGCCTGGCTTGTTCATTTGTATTCAAGACAGAACGTGTATGGTTCCTAAAGCCACACAGAGAGTTGTCTCCTGAGGAGATTAAGGAATGCATCTATCTGGCCCTTTTTGTAGATAAAGTCATTTATTTTTTGATTTTGCTTCCAGTCAGAAGGCCAAGCCTCGTTACTTTTTTTTTTTTTCAAAGTTTAGTTTTATTGGATCAGCTGCATTGAATTACTTATTGTTTAACATTACCTTTGGGTAAGGTCCCTGAGTCTGTCTCTGCAGTGTACAGTAATTAAGCTAACTGGAAAAAAAATCTAATTAAAATGTTGGCTTCACTTTTTGCTGTTTATGATTTCCTAAATGAGGCAGGATGTTGCGTTTGGGGTTTTTTTGGTTGTTTTTTCCCCATGTTGTAGCTTACAACAGAATGCATTATAGAAGACTTCGGGTTGTGTTTTTAATGAAAGATACGAAACCAAAGTTGGTGATTTCTGTTTGGTATACCAGTGTATGTGTGTCAGTTCTTCGTAAAGGGTCTCATTCAACAAGATTTTTGAAAGCAGCTTTCAAAGTGTTTTTTTGAAAACTTTCTTGCTACTGCTTTAAAACACAAAAGAGTAAAACAGCCGCAGTTTCGAAGCGAAGAGGTAAGACTCTAGTAAGAGTAAGATTTCATACTCTCATCCTACAAAAAGAGTCCCAAGACTATGATGAAATGTCAAAGTTCAGTAGAAGAGTCTGGGTAGGAGGGCTAATGCCTATTGATATTTACAGCCCAATTCATTTTTTTCATTTCAACAGTTGTAGAACGAGCTCTCTTAATGTGCTCAGACGTAAGATGCATTTGGAGTTTGCTGGCCCTGAGCCTGCAGCCAGCCTTGGTCCTGCTTTCCCCACATGGAGTGCAGAGGGGTCATGTTCTCTGCACTCACGTATCGAGATGTGGACTGTAGTAGTGATATTTCTTCAGTCCTGTATCTAAAGCTGTGTGAAACTTGCTTTTGGTTCAGAAGGTTCGCCTGTTTTGTTGCTGCCTCTAGTAAAATCTCTCATAGGCATAACAAATTTTATTTTAGTGCCTACATGTAAGTTTTTAGAGTAAATCAAATTCAGCCCCACAACTGCCCACCACCACAGCCCACTGCATTATACACAGTGAGTGATAAGTGAGACTTGTTAATAAATTCAAAAACCTTTGTGTAGATTTTTTTTTCCTGCGCATTTCCTAGTAAGGGTTTTGCGACCTAAACAATATAGCATTGAATTTGAAAAAGCAATTACGTAGCTATATGCTAATTTTGGTTTCACTGGAGAAGTAAAACCAACAATCAAGTCATTTGGATTGACCAAAAATAGGTTTTGCTATTGCTGCTATTTTTGTCTTGTTCTCCACAAAAATAAACCAAAAGAAACAGACATGTGTCGTGTCGGACATGAAAATGTTTCAGATAAAAATGAAATTCTACCTTTTGAATTAAGCACTTGTAATAAAAGCCATAGAAACAATGTACTAAATTCACAACCGTGTCCATTCCTCCCCCCTTCTTTGCCTCAGTAACGCGAGTTATTGCATTCAGCCCAGTACAAATCCTGTGCCAGCCCCTGAGAACGTGGTGTCACCGTGCTGTAGTAGCACCCTTGAATGGCTGGTGGCTTCTCCTGTGACCTCTGGCTCATTCTGAGGAGTCTAGTTCAGAGCCACGTGGTGATCCCAGTTCCCTCAGTGGAACACAAGCTGAAGAAGTGCATTGGCAGGTGCTCAGTGCTGGTCGGGGCTTCTCTTCTCTACTGCATTTGTGCATTACAGAGAAACCTTTAGAGTCACTGCTGGGACTGCCTTCCTGAGGGGAAAGCCCTAGTCCAGATGTATTCTGCATCACTCAGAAATTGAGTTATTTCACCATCTCCAATGCTCCTTTATTTTTCATTTCAGTCAAAATAACCTAGTGCATTTGGTCAGAAATGATGTATGAAACGCCACACGGAAATGCTGTATTTATGTTGGTGAACAGTTAATTAATCCCTAAAAGCTTTCTGTAAAAATAGCACTTGTCTGGCTTTCACTGTCCAAGATGGACAGGAAGCAAACTTAAATTTCTGTAAAGTATCTTGGCTGTAATAAGCCTTCATATTATCAGAGAAGCCTGAATAATTTGGGCATTGTTGGTAACATGGCCAATTTAAAAAAAAAAAAAAAAAAGATTGAATTTAGTGTTTCAAAATCAACGTTTAATTTTGGACTCATTAAAAATTTGACCTTCAATTTCTTCTTGGGTCTCTCTGTGTCACATTCTGCAATTGTATTATCAAATTATTGTTCAGAGATAATGCAAAGCTGACGTGCCAGTCATCCTTTCTAACCATAGATGAGTACTGCTGTAAGAATGTCAAGGAAAGATGTGAGTGTTTTTAATTTTTTAGATGGCTTAATGGTTGTGCCATACATAATGAATGTAGCAGGCTCCATTATAGCTAGCCAGGCTTCTGAGAGTGACTCATTTTGGAGATGTATGTAGGTTCTGTATTTATCCAGTGCTTTTCAGCCCAGCATTAGTGCTTGACAAATACTAAAAGAAATTGATTTTTCAGTCTCTCTCTTTTCCCTTCCTCTCCTCACCCCATTTTATTTCTTTCCTTTAACAAAACGTTGCAGGATAAACTTACGCTGTGTTTGCTTTCCCCACCTTATTTCCTCAGGTTTCCACTATTCACTGCCGTCTATCAAATCTGCTACGAAGGGAAGCCTGTCAGAGAGATGATATCCTGCCTTCAGAGTCATCCAGAGCACCTATGAAATCAATCAGGCCGTTGTGCTAATGCAGCTTTCTGCCTTTCCAATTGATATTGGGGTTCAAGTGGATGGATCGTGAAGCTTCCTTCAAAGCTGCTCGCTCGGCACCAGCACCAACGGGAATGTCTCCGGATGGGTATTGGGTTTTGTTTCACAGCGTAGTTTGCCATTAGCATGCAGTGTTGCCTTGGTGATTGTCCTTTTACTGCCTAAAATAACAGCTGTTTTTAAGATGCGCCATGCAAAAGTTGCACTACATATCTAGTGTATATACACAGGTGTACTTTGTGTGTGTTCCTACACCATAAACCACAATGTTTTGTTGTCTCTTACTAAGGCCTAGTCCAAAATCCACTGGACACCGTGGGAAGAATCCCTCTGGTTTTGATGAAGACTGAATCAAGCCTGTAACCTTGAAATATTAGGAGTCTTTCTATTAGGAGTTGGTTTTACTCAGCATACAGGTTGAAATTTTAACATTTTGCATGTTTAGGATTACGTTAATTTAAGCAATATTAATGCAAAACAAGTGGTAGCAGTTATTCAGGGGGCTACAGGGGTATTTTAATGACGTCTGATGAAGAATATTTTGATTTTTGAAAGTCTTTAAAACTGTCAGACTATTTTGAAACCAATTTCTAAGTGAATTTAAAGTTTTTAATTACACTGGTTTAAAGGGAATATTCTAGAGGGGGATCATTACCTCCCCTTCTGATTTTTAATCCTTGCATTTTTGTATTTCTCCGTTTCTCCCTTGCTGTTCCCAAGACTTAGGCTCTTCTGGAATCCTATTCCCCCAACCAAGTAGGAGACAGTGACCTGGGGATTCTGGAGGCTGGAGCCTAGGGTGCATTTTAGTGCTGTACCTGGGGTCGTTCTTCCCTGGTATTTTTGGTGGGTGGGGAAGGATGCTCTTGGGTATCGCTGCTCCGAATTGTCATGGTGTCTTTCTGGCTGAACCGTCAGCTGCAAAGTGTTGCACTCCACACAACACTCCCAGGAACGTTTGGGGAACTCCCTGATAGATCATGCTCGTGTTGTCAAAGGGTTATGTGCCAGTACACTGACTGCAGGCATTTCAGTGCCTGCCAGTGACTGACATCAACTGGACCGTAGTCCTGAACCACCAGAAATTCTGAATTCTGAAGTTACTCTTTCACTGGGTAAAGCTTCAGTGGGTGCTGGATCAAGCCCTTTATGACCAATCTCTACTCTTTCACTGGGTAAAGCTTCAGTGGGTACTGGATCAAGCCCTTTATGACCAGAAACCTTTCTAAAGGCATCTGTCTCTCTTATTCCCCAGGTATCTCAACTAGTTTTTTCAGGCACTTTTGCTTTATCAGGGAGGTTCATTTTATTTATTATTGGAAATTATTGTGATTTTTATGGAGTTTGGGGGTGGGGTGGGTTTTAGGGGATTTTATTTTTTTTTTTTTTACAAGGTTGATGCAAGAGAAGATAGATAAATGAAATCTGTCTTGCTTTTCTTGTATAACAAACTGTCATTTTCTTGGTAAAATATATGCTAGGTACATAAAGAGTGGACCCATTCCTGCAGCTCCTAACCTTGAGGCAAGGGTCAGCATTGAGATTTACAGAGCTCGCTGAGAATGCACATCCGCTCTGAATATCCACTCCAGACCTCTGAGCAGCGTCACAACTGGTGTTCACTCTTCTCAGTGATGTTTTTAGATGAGAAACTGTGAACACAAACCCATCCTGAAGCTTTAAGTTGTCATTTTAAACTTGTTAAAACAAAGGGGGTGCCTGGGAATAATTGGCATAATTAAGTAGCCTGGATTACTCTGAAACAGGTGACCATTGGGGCAGCTTTGTAAGGACAGAATGATGCTTCAGCTCAGGGGTACCATTTCTCGTGCTCCTATAATGTTTTGCATTAATTTTTGGAAGATCTCATGAATGTCACCAGATATTCAAAGATGTGAAAAGTTATTTTGCCTTATTTCTGATTTAGTGCTAAATATAAAAGACGGCCAGAAGTAAAGGAACATGAGGTGTTTGTGGCGATTGAGGAAATCACTGCTAGAGCTGACTGGGAGTAGGTGCTCTGCTCAGACAGTTCAAAGGGTGTTTTAAGATTGGAAGCCCCGTTCAGTAACGCACACGTGGGGTGTACACTCCTCATTACTGCATAACTTTCAGTGTGTCTGCTTATGCTTTCTGTTGGGGTTTTTTTTTTTAATACCAATCTGATTGGCTTTGCCTTTATATGTGTGTATATACATATATATATATAAACTTTTTTTTTTACATGCAGTATGTAGAACAGTAGCATTTTGTAAGATACATAAAGGGCTATATGAGCTAAATGTGGTAAATTAATATATTTTAAAATTATTTCTTTCTTATTCCATTACTACTTCTACCACTGAAACCCCAAAATCTTAATTGTTTTTGTTTTGTACAGAAGCCGATTCTAAGGCAAATCCAGAGAAAAGGTTTTTATGGAATTCTTTCCTCCAGTCTGTAACCATATTCTTCTTCTTTTCAGACAAAAAATGTGGTTTCAGTAACTAAAATTTATTTAAATTTCTATAGATACTTCACTATTTGTTTTTCAGTGCTTGAAAACACTCAGCTTGGCACTAGATATTTTTCCCCCATTAATATTTACTGCTCATTAAAAGACTGTGATGTGATACTGGAACTGAGTGATTAGAATCCTGTTCTACAAACGCTGTTTTGCCTAGTGCTGGGATAGTCTTACTGAAAACATGAACCCCTGTGTAAGGGGCGGTAAATTAGTAACTAATTCTTGATTTATGAGCATTAATTACTAAGGAAGGCATTATCTTCTAATGATACATACTCAACTTGCCCTAGACACGTGTACTGATTTTGTTTAAAGATTGTGAATGTATACCCATTTGAAGAGTTAGTACAAATAAACATTTTTGTCTTGGGAATCACTTTGGTTTCTGTTGTCTCATTTTACGTGGCTTGCGATTAATATTTTATTCACTTGATGGAATGTAGGTTTTTATGGCTATGGTATGTAGTGATAGCAGATAGGAGGTTGCCGTGCAAGAATTTAAGTTTTAAAAAGAGTTATTTGACATCCAGATGTCACCGTTTTAATTTCTGTCCATTAGTGGAACAGTTGTGGTGTCTTTGACCTCCCGACCAGGTCCTCATCTTCAGTTCCTTGAGCTGGTGTGTGAGCCACTGGAGGGCGCTGGTGGGTAAGTGACCAGTTCCCCCTGCCTCACCGTTACTTTGCTTCCCTTTTATTTTTCAGCTGCTGGAAGTGAGAGAAAGAGCTTGGAATAAAACACCCAACACCTTATTACCTCTGCCCAAGGCCCTGCCTTGCCAATCGTATAAGACCCTCCCAGTACAGGGCAACAGTCACTACTTCAGCTCCTGGGCAATATGGCCAGTGGCATCACTTTGGATGCACTTTACAGGACCCCAAAATGCTTGTTTCTGTTGCATCTTGGAGTTGCAAAGGGACGAGAGCGTGTTGTGCTCAGTTTTGTCAGTTTTTACATCAGCTAAAGGGGTAGGAGGTGTCACCAGTGTTTAACCAGGGAAAGAAAGGTCTGCGACTTAGTTGTGGGGCACCATACTGTAATGGAGCGGGGTGTTTTGGTGAATAGAATAACGCACTGTCTACCTGAAAGTCTCAAAGCATTTAATAAAATGAGAGCAACGTCCCAATTCCTTATTACAGACAAGGATACGGAGACAGGTAAAGGTGGTTGCCCAGCAAACTGGGTGCATTTTATTCTTAATTTTCAGCCAGAGTCTCAGCCATTAAATCATTTCCCATTGCACTTTAAGCTCAAAATTGTATTTTTTTTTTAAGGGTGCATTAAATGAACTAGCAGTGTAAATATGTGGGTATCTAAAACATACCATCCAAAAGGCCAAAGCATGGGTCAAGAGAAAAGTAAAAACCATCAGTAGAGAATTAGGATGGATACATTTCTTTCATATGGGCGTTATTTTCTGAAGGGGTGGTGCTTTCTCACTAAATCAGAGCTTGTGGGCTGGGTGTCTTTGACCATCTGGCTGTAAATAACACCCCGCCTGGCCCGGAGACCCAGGAAACACGGCAAAGAAGTCACTTTGCGATGGCCTGTGCTGAGGGTTCTTCATAACCTGGACTCTGTGGTAAGGCTGGAGTCGTGCGAGTGAAGTACGTGGGGGTCACAGGGGCTGGTTAATGCTGAAATTAAATGCTGTCCCAGAACATGAAGCACTTCATATTATTAGAAAGGGAAAAAATATTTCTCTTTTGCCTGTTTCCTGGCCGCACGGAGTTATCTCTTTGATTTGCCAAGAGCTGATAGAAATCTGAGTGCTAAAAGGTAACATTTCTATTTTGAATAATGGAAAGGGAGAGTATCTGCCTTCAATCCCAGCACGTGCGAAGGAGAGGTGTTTGGCGTTGGCGTTAAATGAAACCCTGTGCTCTCTGTTCTGACTTGATTCCAGATCCCTGCCAATATGCTTTGGGTAGGGACTTCCAGGTACTCTGGATCCATCAGCCTGGTCCTGCTCTTGCTGAAAGCAGCTGTAGAACTGGATTTTAAGAGGCGAGCGGCAGGGTGATGCCCAGCAGAATGGTATCTCTGAACTGGATTTACCCATTTATTATCTTTACCTCTTACCTACAGTGTATGTTTTCGAGCGAGGTTGTGAAGGGCAATTGTAGGAAGCGCTGGGAACCATATGTTGATTATTTCAGGAAGTTACTAGAAACAGCAGGAATTACTGCTTTTAAAAGTATGTTCTTCGTGTAAGGTGTGCTGTAGGAATTAGTGAGTAATAAACTAAGCACAGCGAGCAGTTCTGATGGTTCGTGTGGGGTAACTGCCAAAGTCTGCTCAGTACAACCCACACTGCACTGTGCTGTTAGCACTGCTTGAAATGCCCAGTGTTGTGACAACATTTTCTCAGCTGGATGGGAGTCATTTAGTGCCCTTCACCCTACAGCTTTCCTTCACATCTATCCCAGCTTCCCTCTCGCCTTTTTGTGCCCGCACCTCTCTGTGCTGTTTTGTAGTGAACCTTAAGAAGGGATCTTCACATCAAAAGGTGAGTGTACGTACGTGCATATGCTCATCCATAGAGGAAACACCACCTACCTTTTATTGAACGTTTCCGTGCCCAAGTGAGCCTTGGGAGGGGCTGGGAACCGTGCACAGGCTTTTAGGGGAGGCCACCAAGAGGCCCTTTGGGGTTGCTGTGTCCATCCATTCCATTAAAGCTGCTCCATTGTGAAGCTCCAGTCCATAGTGCTCTTCCAGACCACCCTCCAGTCTCTCGGATGGCAGGACGTCAGCCTGGGTTAACTGAAAACATTGTTTTAAGGGTACAGTGTCACATCGATTTTACCGGTCACTGAAGCTCTGAAATGCCACATTTATTAAAAATAGTGCATATTCCATGTTTAGGTGAAAATACTAATGGCATTAATTGAACTTGTTTGCCCTTTCTCCAACTCCAGTTTCATTATAAACCCCGTTTTAGAAACTGCAAACCATTGCATCACACTCCTGTCACAGAAACACACTTCAGCCTTCAGCGCAAGAGATTCCTTCTGAGTGGTTTATGTTTTAAGGACTCGGTGAATTGCAGTTTGATGATTGCTAAGCACAGTCATGTGGTGGGCTCAGAAAGTACAGCCTTGGGGATTTTTAGTTTGCTTTCTTGCTTTTTTAAGGCTGGAAAGAACTGGAAAGCAAGCCAAATCTGTTGGCAAGCACCAGCTGGATTCCTGACCTATGTAAATAATAATATAGAGACATTTATGAAGCATTAGCCAGCATTTAAAATACAAACTTCAAACTGAAGTACTTGCACAACAGCTTCTCAGTAACTGGAAGCTATTTTTTACCTTTTTTTTTTTTTTGGTGGTACCCAGTCCCTATATTGTTGCACTGAGACAAACCGACATGTATCATGATATGGGATTTTGAAGGCTCAAAACACTTGAAATGGTTTTAGCAAAGTGAGCTCAAAGGAAGCTGCTCCGTCCTGTGGTAGCTGCACAGAGCCAGCCTTGGCTGCGCCTGTGCTTTGCATTAAAGCCCAGGTTTTGTACAAGTGGTTTTAGAAGGGCATTTAAACCCAGTTTAGGGATTTTTCTAATTTCCACATACTGCACAGAGTTGTACTGGAATGTGACAGGGATGCTTGGTGTTTCATTTTCAATCTAGACTTCAGCAGCAGCACTTTCTCCAAGCCTCAAGTTAGGTGGTAATGGCAGCAGCACTTGGTCACGCCAGTCTTCCCTTCTCTGTGTTTAGTTTTATCCTCTGGTTTTCTTCACCTGCATTTTTGTCAGGCCGGGGGCTGCTATAGAGATACCTTTTGCTCCTCCCAGACCTTCAGCAGCCACAGCAAAAAAAGATCAGCACGCTGCCATCTGCATTTATCCTTGCCTTACGTTTGTTGCCCAGTAGAGAGGTTAAGTGTGGAACGAGATCTTCCAAACCTTCATACTCTTGGGTTTAATCCTTCTGCCACTTGCACCTTTATTCATAGAGTCACTGTTTTAAAACAGCAGAAGCTCGAGTTTTTTCCTAGAGGTGTTCTCTGCAGTGGTTCAGGCTGCTGTGAGTCTCCAGGGTATGTGATCGCACCAGAACGCTGGTAGGTAGCGGTGCTTCTCATTACCCAGCTGAAGTCCTTCAACTTTGTAACAAAAGCTGCTTATTTTTATTCTAATGTATTGCTACTCTAGAGCTATAGAATCCTACACTTCAGTTTAGTTTACCTCGTTGCCATATTCATGCAAGTAATCTATTTTTTTTTCCCTCAGAAAAAGTCTCCACCTTATCCATGGCTATACAATATTCACAGGTAAATTCTAAAACTTGTAATTCAGCTGCTTGTAACCATCTGGCAGAGGGATGTGCAGTTCCTCAGTATGACAATTTCTAGGTGTGGCTTTTCTTCCAAAATAGAGTAGGGTTGGCGGGACAGCGCTGGGCAGTGTAGAGCAGCAGAGATGTTTCCTAGCCCTTCCAGGGCTTTCTGGAAGCCATCGGATTAAAAATGAGGGAAGAGACTGGAATGGGGTTGGATTGCTCACCCTACAGGTAAACCATTTTAAGTGGAGAGTTGATTGGAGCCCTTTTTGGCCTGTCATTCTGTACCCAGCACAGCTTCATGGCAATAGCTTGGTGCAGCCATGTTCTCTTCACAACCGAAACCTCTCCTCGGAGAACTTTGCGGTTGCTCAAGTGCCAGAGAGTTTCCACAAGCACACTTGGTCTTATCAAAAGGCACTGAGATAGAACAATTGCTGTTGAAGTTTCCCCCTCCCTTCCATGTATCACTCTCCAAGCAAGAGATGGAAAACTCTTGAGATGAGAAAAATATGCTGCTCATGCACTTCAGACAGATTATGCAGAGGAAATATGCACTTTTCTCACTTTGTGGTGGGATCATGAGAGTTCAGAGGAATGCACTGACAGTCATGGCAAAGGCTGGCAAGAGAAATAATCGCATCCTCCTTGGGACAAAGACCCCCATTCTTTCTTGCACATCCTGCATTTAACAAGTGAGAAATAATCAATTAGAAGTGTTGGCTCCCTCTTCATTTGTGTGTGATTTTATTTTTTAATTTTTTTTCTCAGAGCTAAACTAAACAGGATTAGGTCCCACTAAGGAGTCAGAGACAGGCCCTCTGTCCTGAAATGTTCTTCCTGAAATTCTTAGGGGATTGCCTGCCTTCTTTGCACTTGCAGACTCAGAGCAAGAAGTGGGAGCTCTAGTAATAGCAAGGTAGCCACAACTCCAGCTCTTAAGGGTTTTTTTTATGTGATCTTACCAACAAAATAATTATAATGCTATTAGCAGCTGTCACCTGGCATTACCAGAGGTTGAGGTTAAATGGTAGAAATTGAGTGAGAACATTCCAGGGACTACTCCTGACCTCTGATGCATTTTTATCCATCTAAAATAGGCCCTGACCCCCAAGTGGGCTGGAAATCTTGCTGGTTCCTTCCACCTGAGAACTTGTGCCCTGTGTGCGAGCTCTCCCCTAGCACAAAGCCTGGGTTTCTCACTGCTACTGTCATCACTCCTCAAGTGAATAGCAGGGGACTTGGTTACACCGTTTGTGAATTATCAGATATTATGGCGATGGGGGCACCAGAAGCACCTCTGTGAATGATCAGATTTAGACACAACCCATCATGCCAACATGTGGGCTGTGCCAAGCGAGCGTCCAAGGAGTGGTAAGCAGATACTGGGAGGTTTAAACATCTCTGCTCACCTAATGTTGGGACAGTAATTAGGTCCAGGGTGGATGGACAGATATTTTTTAGGAAACAGATAATTGATAAGCACAGCTCCAAGTACCTTGTTTTAATTACAGAGTTGGACTAGACTGATTTAAAAGGCATTACGTTACATGACTGAGTTGGACTAGACTGATTTAAAAGGCATTATGTTACATGGGGAACTCCACCCCAGGTAATTGGGCCTTGGATGAGCCCCCCTTGAATGCATCGCTAAAAATGACAACGTGGTTTATTGGCACAGAAGCTATAGGCACAGAAGCTATAGGCTAAATAAGCAGGGAAGCTAAACTCTGCACGGCAGCCTGCTTCAGTCAGGATGAAAGCCTCTCAGCCGGGCTGGCAGAAGGAAGTTCCTGGGATTGCTGACGGGGCTGAACGTGTCCTAAGGCACAGGAGACTTCATTCCCTGTCTCCCTGCCTCTGTGTCTTCAGTTCACTTTTTCCACAAGGAATTGTATGCACGTGCACAGACAACACTTGAACAGTGAAAATGCTTAATTTTCAAGCCTGCTTTCAGTTCTGAAGTATTACAGTGTTAACATACGATTTACATTTATTCAATGCAGTTTTCTTAGGCTTACCCAGTCCCAAGTCTTTGCACAGCTAGAGTTTTGGAGAGATTATTTTTGCTCTCAAAAGCATTATCTGGCTTGAAATGATTAGTAAAATATATTAAAATCCAGTAGGCTGATCTCAAGAAATAGCTGATCTTCATATGCTTTTTAATAATAGGGATTTGTAGTGTTTAGGCTTGGGGGTGTTTTGGGTTGGTGAATTTTTTTATTTTCTGTGCTGCCTTTGAGTAAATACAGCCAGGTCCATCTGCTTTAGTCCAGTATCATTGACTGGTGGCATGCACTGACAGTGCATCATTGACATGCACTGGTGGCATTTTTTGGCACAACTTCTACCAGGGGATTCACAAGCACACACACCCCCCCAGGGTAAAGGCAGCTTCTCTGTGTAGTGCTAATGGGGAGACTACACCTCTCGCTGTCACTCACCTTAGGGCTGATGCTTGCTAAAAGCTATTCTTGAACATGTTAATGAAATACTGTGAAATCATGGCTGCTTTTTCAAGGCAGGGATACATACATACAGAGCAAGTGTGGGGGATGTAGTTCTTCCAAGTCCCGTCGCTTCTTCAGCTCCCCAGATTTGGAGGTGAACTTGAACTGTACCACTTGTGCTCAGATGATGCAGGCTGTGGGCTGCTGTCCCTCCAGTCCCCTCTCCAAGACAGGCAGTTGTCACAGGTCCTCCTGTTCCATGCTCTTAAAAGAAGACATCATTGAATACTTATATTTATAGTAGAGATACATCCACCAGCGTAGTTTTTTCCCCCCTTTTCTGTCTGTAATTTTCACTTCCTGCTGGTTGCTTTACACGCAGTTGCTTTACAGGTGGGAATACTTTTGCAGGCTGGAAGATGTCACCTGTAGCTCATCTTCCAATTAGATACCTTGAAACACCCTGTAAAATCCCAGTGTTGTTTGTTGCTGTTTCTGAAGATAATTTATTAAATCCTGCATTTCAGCACTGATGAATTTAAGTAATCCCCTTACTTGTATTTCTCTTACTTGCAAATTACATCAAGAAATCCTTCACTAGTGAATTCAGTCCATTGAAGTAGGCTTCTAGCACAAGAGAGATGCTTGTATGCAAGAAATAATCTCAGATTTCATCAAAGTAACACTTGGTTTGAATACATCCCGTCTAACTTTGATGTTTTTTTCCTTGTACTGCCTGCTTCAACAATGAATCATGAAAATATGACCTCCCTGATTAGTACTTCACTCAAATAGTAATCAAAACATCACTTAAAAAGACAGCGCAGCAGTTTGATGCACAACCTTCATTTGCACACACTGATACAGCTTGTTTCCTGAGCTGCTGCTCAATCCTTGTGAGGAAGGCAAGTAATTATTTGATTAGCATATCCAGAGAACCACACTGCTTTTGTAAGATCATATATTTGATTTACTTAGTGACTACTTTTTTTTTTTAATCATTTTCTGGGTCTAGGAGGCATTCCTTTAATTATATGGATATGTCTGTGTATGTGTGTGTATAGATACATACATACATCCATCCACACACACATATAAGCAGTTTTCTGATGTGCTGAGGAGATGAAGGTTACGCTACCACACTACCTGTTCTCATCTTCCTCCATAGCCTTTTATCCTATTGGCCAATTCCAGCTGAACATAACAAATTGGAAGAGTACCAAAAGATGTCAAAGTCTTATAAATGCCAAGAAAACACACCAACTGAGGATACCCTCTTAGTAAAAAAAAAAAAAAAAAAAAAGGTACATAGAGTAGATCGACCTTATAAATACCCCCACTGCAGCAAGCACTTCTGATGGAGTCTGAACACTCTTGAACATTAAGGTGACCCAACCTCAAAGTTCACAGGAAATGAAGCTTCTTAATCGTGGAGCTTATGGGGATGTCTATGTTGTAATAAATCTCATGTCAAAATTGTCTCATACTTAGCATTAAGTCAGACACTCACAAATATATGATGGATTTAATTCACCTCAATACTAATAATTAGAGCCACATCCATCACAAAGCATCCAAATCTAATATTGCAGTCCACAGGGCTGTGCCAATTCCCGTAATTTAAATACCTAGGTAATGAGGCTGCCTTCAATAGAAAGGCTGTATTTTAACTGCAAGATGAGCATTTACTAAAATCCTTCTTGGTATGTTTTTCTTATGGTTAAAAGGGCTTAGATAGCCTAACTCCTATCAGCTCTTCTCTCAATCTCCTAAAATCCCCAAATGAAAACCTTCCTTTCTTCTAAAATTCTCTTTTCCCTCACTGATCTAGCAAAGAAGCATTATCCGTGCTCAGTAGCTAGTTAGTAGGATGATAAATTACTTGACAGGATAAGCTTTCTCAAGGCATGTCATAAATGGGATAAGCCTTTGTTCTGAGGAAATCCCAGTCACTCCAAAATTCAGCCCATCATCCACCCCCTGACTGCTCTCCAGTCCCATACTGTGCAGCCCAAAGCCTGCAATTTTCAAAGCGGAGGAAGTGAATGGAGAAATTGAATGGAATTTGGCTTTCTGATTCCTGTAAAAATCCCAGCAGGTTTTGCTAGACAGGCAACAGACAACACACTCTGTTCCCCATAAATATGTGAAGCCGTAATAGAAATAATCATTTTCTCTTCTATTTATCTCCTGTTTCTCTAGGCTCCTGCTTCTCTTGCGATGGGTGGTTCCAGGAACCGAGAAGAGAAGAATGCACTAAGTGCCTTGCATCACTGCAGCTGTTTTTTCATGCACTGACACAAGACTTACCAGGTATCAGCAACTTTGCATGCTGGTTTTGTGTGTAACACTATGAAAGCATCCAATAATTATTTCTAGGCATGAGCAGTGCTATGTATATTCTAAACCGCTGGTGCCTGCGCCTCTGTACCCTGCTTTGAGATGAACTTGACTGTGTTTTGTGCTAGTGAGATTTGCTTCTTTGGGTTTGTTTTGTTTCAGGGCTAAGACTGCTCTATGAATACAAACAACAGGGTCGTTTTGTTCTTTGTGTTCATGCCAGTCTTTTGGCACTGGTCTACTTGCAAAGAGAAATCGCTGATGTGAAGATATCGATACCGTGTCGCTCCGTCACTCGCAGGTTTCAGACCATTACGTGGTATAATGCGTTCCCCTGTTAACGATTTGCTCTCCTTCTGTTAATGGATAGATGTAAATTGTCTCTACCCCATACTAACAGAACGGCTGTGCAAACAAGTACGAAGACTAGTAAAACATCTGCCAGCATTTCTCTGCCTTCTTCCACGGTTGAGTTCTCCAAGACTTAGGTCAGTGCCCTGCCAGGCTCCCAGTTCTCCTCTCCTGCACCTCACCCCCTTTTTTTCACTCTGGATGAGGACTTTCTACTTTTAAACCTGGCAGCCCACCTGTATAAAACTCATTCTCCCAGGGCAGCCCTCCTGTAACCCAACTATTGGCCAGGCACAGCCCAGTGAGCTCTTTTATTCTGCTACTGCTCCAGGACAAGGAGGTGATGTGTCAGGCACCGGTACTGCCTGTGTGCCGTACAGCTGGGTGACAAGAGCATTCACAAGATTGTACATTTATGGAATTAATGGGAATTCATTTCTTTGGTTTCTCAAATTGCTTGCATCGTCTCTTGTCATGTTCCGTATAGTACAGACCACAAAATTTGTCAATGTTAAGCTTGGTCAAGAGCATATTTTAAATAAATCCATAGCTTTGAATTACAGATTTAAAAAGATGGAGAATCTACCGCTTTACCTAATAAATTATTTAAATAGCTAATTATGCTGTATTAAAAAGATAAGTTAAAAAGCCCCAAACAACAAAGATGCTTTCTTTTCAGAACTGGGCACTGGTGAGGCCTCACCTTGAGTACTGTGTCCAGTTTTGGGCCCCCTACCATAAAAAAGACATTGAGGTGCTGGAGCGGGTCCAGAGAAGGGCGACAAAGATGGTGAGGGGTCTGGAGAATAAGTCTTATGAGGAGAGGCTGAGGGAACTGGGGTTATTCAGCCTGGAGAAGAGGAGGCTGAGGGGAGACCTTATTGCTCTCTACAACTACCTGAAAGGAGGGTGTAGAGAGGTGGGGGCCGGTCTCTTTTCTCAAGTCACAGGCGACAGAACAAGAGGGATTGGCCTTAACTGGGGGCCGGTCTCTTTTCTCAAGTCACAGGCGACAGGACAAGAGGGATTTGCCTTAACTTACACCAGGGGAGGTTCAGGCTGGATATTAGGAAAAAAATTTTCACTGAAAGGGTTATCAGGCATTGGAATGGGCTGCCCAGGGAGGTGGTTGAGGCCCCATCCCTGGAGGTGTTCAAAAGACGGGTTGATGTAGTGCTGGGAGGTATGGTTTAGTGATGATGCTCCTTGTTTGTTGTGTGGGTGTCTATTTTTGTCAGTTAGGTTGACGGTTGGACAAGATGATCTTTAAGGTCCCTTCCAACCTAGAAGATTCTGTGATTCTGTGAATTTGTCTAACTTCAGCTTCCAAGCCATGGTATCTGGTTAGGTTTGTGCTTGCCAGCTACTGGATGGCTTCCCTCTGTCTATACATGCACCCAGCAAGCTCAAGTCACCTCCTAATAATTTAACATAAGGTGCAGTTAAGGTATCAGTCATGTTTCGGGATTTTGTACCAACCCCAGCAGAGCAAGATAGCTGTCTGTCAATAAAGCCTGTGAGCAAGCTGATGCCAGAAGCTCTGAGGTGGCTGTAAACTCTCCCTAAACATAGATGATGCTGTAATGAAACCACAGTCTTTCATTAATTATCTAAAACCAAATACACCATTGACAAGTGGTTGAAGGTGATATTTTCCTCCAGCTGTTTTGCACCGGGCTTGGGTGCTGTATAAACACCAGCTGCTGTGATTTACATAAACATTTAAGCAAGCACTGTCCTTAGCACATAGAAAACATACATGTCTTCAGTGGCAACATTTATATTCTCAAGTACTGCAATCACTAGTGTTTGCTCCTACCATAGTAATACTGAAAGGTCTACGGAGGGCTGGTGACCCCAAGGAAAGTAGCTATGAGTCTGCCTCGGGGACAGCCTGCCTGGACATGCTCAGGGGCAGAATAAGCTCCTTCCTCACATAACATGACACCGGACACTCTTGAGTATTCAGGTGACTGGTGATTTGCAGGTGTGAGAAGGCACGGCCACCAGCTGCGCTTGGAGCTGTGCTCGCGGGCTGCCTGCAGAGAAGGACAGCTGAGAAGCAGCCTGTGAAACACAAGATGGGCGTACTCCTGCAAGTGTGTTACAGATTTGAGGGCCCCTGACCCCGAAACATGAAAACCACAGCTCCCGTTCTGAGAAGATTTGTGCACAGAGTTCACACTTGTCCCCACAAACTCTTCCCTTCGTGCGAGTAGATGAGCTCTCTGCCCCGAAGTTAAGCATACGTGTACAGAGCACAGGGACAGTGTTCTAAGAACAAATCTGCTCTGGAGGAAGTAAGCAATTTTTCCTCGGCATGGTATCTAAGGCACGGTTGTGTTTCAGGGCTGGGAGGGATTTTTAGATTCCCAGAGCAGATAAAACAGCTGGTGAAAGGCTAATGTACAGAAAAGACACGGCTTATGTACTTTGTCATTTCTTTTCTTAGCGCAATCTCTATCACCAGTTTGCTTTGTGTGATGATAATGGGTTTCAAAAGTGTAAAATAATAATAATAATAATAAAAAATCTTAAAGTCAATATGTTACTACTCACAGCATGGAGTTAATCCTCTCTGTGGCGGTGCGTATGTTCTAAGCTCTTTGGCAGTTGAAATGTCTGTGTGTCCACAGTCAGGCTTCTGTCTGTACAATTGAAGTAAACTTCATGTAAAGAAAGAAATATTTGTGAGAAAAGGAGTACTGAGTATGAACAGGTAGTTTTTGCAATTTTTCACCATTAGAGCAGTAACTTACGTATCTGATGGTCAAATCCCATGCACTATAATTTCTCAGACTGTAGTTTCAATTAGTGTTGATGTTACGTTCGTTAATTTTGGGGCATCCAAGCTGCAAAACCAAAAAAGTCTCGTGTTCAGTAACCCCACATACAAACACAGATCCACACATACCAACCCACAGATCTGCAGAATAATAGCCACTTTGAAAAAATGGGTATCTCATCTATTCTCACTCTGCTGCAGCAACATTAGAAGACCAAACTATCTCTATCATGAAAACCATCTTTACTTTGCAAAATACCAGTTCACACACAGAGTCATTTGCCTTGACTGATGATTAGGTGTGCCTATAGCACATGTTACTACCAGAGTGCAGATCAATTATTTCTGCTTTGGGTCAGTATAAATCAGCTTTTCTGTACTGTCATAATGTTATCAGTTATTTACTTAAATATGTCTGTAGCTCAAAGCCTACACTTTGCTGATTCCGAAAAGCCATTAGGAAATATTCCAAACATTTATTGATTTAATGCTAACTAAAAATATCACATCCTCAGATTAGCACAGTGGGATGTCAAGGGTGAGAATATTTGTCCTGGACATCTGACGCGAATCCGTGTTCCTTACACATGACCTGGGTCCCACAGAAAGTACAATTCCTTTCTTGCCCTCTTCAGAATAAGCTCCTTTATCTTTCTTAGATAGCTCCTAGGTGTTTTTTAAAAACAGGAGTTTTGTTGTTGACTGCAATCTGCTGATGACCAGTGAAAAATCTCAATCACCTTTCCTTTTATATGTTTACTTGTTTTACCTACCTAAAAAAAAAAAAAGTCTGAATAGCCTCAACATTTGAAAATTCTAGGATTTAGGAGAGGGAAAGGGAAGTTGTATTTCAAAAACAGAAAAACAGATCAGGAAATTCCAGTTAGCTCCTCTCCTTGGGCCTGTGAGTCTACTTTAATTAGCACTTCCAGTTAGCCAGACTGTTGCTAATAAGGTTGTCCTAGAGAGCTCAGTCAGTAAGCTCAAAAATGTTGATACCTCAGGATTTGAGAACCAAACCAGCTTAAATGGAAGAATCTGTTAATTAGATAGCAGGACACTCAAGGAGCAAGCCCTTTACTTAGAAACCTGATAATACTTGTATGAGCCATTTTGCTTTTACTGAAACATTTACATTGAAAAACGTCACCACATTAAATATTTTTTCTAATAACAGTTTACTTCTTGATGAGATACAGAGGCTGACAAACAGAGGTAACAATCTTGACTACTGTTTAACAGCCTCACCAATCCTTCCCTTGAAAGGTTAATTTAAAATACAGAAAATGGGCCACGTTCTTCTCTCTTGGCAGTTCTGTAATAAAAGGTTGATTGTTCAAGCAGCAGCATTCAATTATTTTGCTTCTGATGCTATCTACATGTAAAAAAATCTGGCTGAGCTCAGATGGTCCCTGCAGGCTTTCCAGTTCTAGCCCTCAGTGCAAGGATGCAAGACAAAAAAAACTGGAGCCTCAATTAACATTCAAAATGTAAAGTAGTGCATTGTCTAGTTAAAAAATGAAATTTGCTTCCTGGAATATCAGTGATACAGAAAATCTTGAGTGTTTGCCTGTATTTTGGTGAAATTCATCATTCAAATATGTGTGATAGAGAAAAATTTACTAATTAAGAAAGACAGAGTGGCAGCCAGTGTTCAGCAAAGTTGCCCAGAAAGGAACCTGTCCAGTTCTCCTTGAATTAGTCGTGATACTAGACCTCTCCAACAGACATTGAAAACTTATGCTAATCTACTAGTAGATTTAATATAGTTGAAAGAGAAAACAAATGTTTCCCTATCTGTGGTTTTTTTACCTTTTTTTTTTCCAGAGGACCTGGGATGCTCAAATGATAGATGCGCAGACCCAAAGCAATTAAATCTATTGGTCTTGTGTCAGGGTTGAAAGAGAAACAACACTGATCTCCAGAAGTTTAGGTAAAAAAATACATCCAGTGTGAAATAAATCAGCTCTCAAATCCTCACGAACAGCATCGGTGGCATCTCAAAAGCAGCTCTGGCATTGGAAGGAAGCTTGGCAGTGCTGAACAATCAGATAAAGCACTTTTTATTTGCAAGCCAGTTGAAGCAGGTCTCTAAACAGACCGGTGAACAGATGTGTTCTTTTCCTTTAAAATCTCAGCTCTTACTTAAGAGAAAAGGATAAAACAGTAACGCAACCAATACAGAAATGCTGATAACTCCACAAAAAAATAATGGTTTTGACAGAAAGTATAAAATTCCTTGTTTGTGATTGAGATGTTGTGTTAAATAGTTCAAGTGTGTGGTCTGCTAACGGTCTCCACTTTTTTTCCCTCACAAAGAGGGATATCTGTAAATCATATCATGCCCAGTGACTGGCATCTCATTCTGATGACTGCAGCCCACGTTTGCAAGACTCTGCCACAATTTTTCTGCCATTTTAACAAAAAAGTCACCAGCGCCTACGAGTACGTGGGGGATCTGGAGCCCTGAGGCAAAAAACACCTTCCAATAACCCCTGCGTTGTGACACACACTGTGAGCGGAGGCACAATCACGTACTGGAAGCATGTTCCTTTGGGTAATTCACATTTCCCGTATTTCTGGGAGAAACTCTGCCATCCTCCTCCTCCTCCCTGAACCCCAGCTGATTCAATCCCTTGCTGAAAGGTAATACTGCGAAATCCATCCTTTGTTAGCCAGCAGGAGAGCAGCAGTAAACAATTCGAGGACAATAGCCATCAGACATATGGAAAACACTTCATTTGTACTGAGCTGCCACATGCAAATGCTTTGCTAATGCGAATTCCTGAACATTGAAAAAAACTATAACCTGCTTGCTTGCTGAAACACCATACTTTTTGTGGAACAGAAGATCACTTTAGAAGCTCTTAAATGACACGGAAATTACTATTTTTTTTTAAAGGTGACACTTAAGGCCAGACTGGAAAAGTACTAAAAAGTGCAGGTTAGGGAACAGCTCGACCCTGTCAGGTAGTAGGCCAATAGTGACCTCATACTTTCCGTTTCCAATGACTTTTACGTGGCTTTTAAGTCTTTCCTGCAAGGGAGACTCTTGATGGTTTAGAAGATCACAGCTAAATCAGAAAACGGGGTCCCTCAACCTCCTCGTTCCCTGCCCACGGCGCTTTGTGGCAGTTCCTCTCCCAAAGGCGTGCCGCTGAGGGGCAATGGTGGCCAGCTGGGATGGCAACTCCCAACGCCGGCTGGTCTCCCCTCAACATTTGCTGCCCAGGGAGCCAGGGGTGACAGTCCAGATGGACGATGACAGCCAGGGGCGAGGGTTGGAGTCCCCAGACCACGCTCATGGCTTCGTGTGAGGTGTTTTTCCAGAGCGTGGCGAGCTCGGCCTGTCTCCTCAGCTGTGAGGGGACACGGTGCCAAGGCCTCTGTGTGGAGGTCAGTAGCCTCCTTCAGAGAAGCCCCATGTTGTCCCCTCAGAGGGCCCTTCCCGAGCGCCGGGGATCCCCCCGCGCCACCAACCCCCGGCCCCCCAACCCCATCCCTGTCAGCCGGTCCCCAGCGCCTCCACTCAGACCCCGGCTCCCGCCCCGGGGGCAGCCTACGGGAGGGCCGGGGCGGGCGGCTCCCCCGCCGGACCCGCCTCTCCGCCCGGGGCCGGGCGCCGAGCACCCTCCTCCCCCCACCTCTCCCGGCCGTGCTGAGGCGAGGGGCTGCGGGCAGCCATACAAAGCGGCGGCACCGGCACCTTTCCCGCCGCCCCTCAGGCGGCAGCCGCTCCTGCCGCCGCCCCGCTGGGCCGGGAGGCGTCGGGGGCAGCCCCGCGGCGCCGACGATGGAGCCGCCGGTGCCGCCGCCGCCTGAGGAGCAGCAGCAGCAGCAGCCGCCGCGCCCTCGCTCCCACACGGTGACCACCACCAGCAGCTCCTTCACCGCCAACCTGTCGGCCAGCTCCAGCACCCTCGCCTACGACAGGGAGTTCCTGCGGACTCTCCCCGGGCTCCTCATGGTGACCGAGATCGTGAGTGACCCCCGGGCGGGCGGCCCTGAAGGAGCCGGGCCGGGATGGGGATGGGGGGGGAAGCGCTCGGCCCCGCACAGGGCGCTCGGCGGGTTTTGGGGTCTCAAACATGGAAAGTTGTCCCTCTTCCCCCCGGGTCGCTCACCTGAAGCGGTTTGGGAAGCCTCGGGAAGCGGTTTGGCGGGGTCCGGACGGGCAGGTGGAGCGGCGGGAAGGGACGGCGTGAGGGAGGGAGGGGGGAGAACTATCGATAAACACAAAAGTAACGCGGCGCGCATGTGGTGTGTAGTCTCCCACAGTGTATCGTCCCCTCTCGTAGTGGGGAAAAAGAAAAAAAAAAAAAAGAGCTTTGGCAGACTGGAAGTGATTTTTGGAGGCTTTTCCTTAATGACACTGGTTGTATGTGCTTCATACTTCATAGCGCGTTGATAACCGTGACGTGAGAGCTAATTAGGCAACTTATCTTCATGTTGTAAGTCAATAAAATCCATTTCCTTATGCTCTTAGTGATTAGATACAGCTGTGCAGAGCGGCAGCATATGGACCTCTTTGTGTTTTTGGTAGAGGTTTTGTCTGTGGCAGGTACCTTGTGAGGTGTGAAGAACCATGGAGATGTCCAGGTGGTTTGGGGTTTGGCCACTTGTCTTAGGGGTGGGCAGTGAACAAGGTGACACTGGGATCCCTCTGCTGGACTGCTTACACTCCCTGGGGTAAGCCACAGGTACGCAGCACCTCTGCTTAAAAAATAGTACATTTCTTTTAAATTGGCTCATCTACACTATCAATAGTTAAGGAATGTAAAGAGCTGGTTGCCCTCGTTAATTTTTTTTTAGTTTCCTGATGTTTTTGCTTTGATGATGCTGGAAGGATTAACTTATTTAACCAGATTCATTCTGAAGGCTTGAAAACATTGTGCTTCACCAGAGCAGTGGAATGACTCTTGTTTTTCCTGGCTGATTCAAAGTTAAAATAACCAAGCAAAGCTTTGGGCAGACATGTGGTGAGGGGCCTCTGGCAGGAATGGTGCCATGGGAGAGGGGATGGCCACTGTGCAGGCAAGTGGTGGTGAGGGGGTGAAGTCAGAGCCGGCTGCCAGCTGGTACCTTGGATGCTGGCATAGTTGGGAATTCTGGCAGTTTTTAATAGGTAGGTGATTGTAGGCTTGTTTCAGCTGTTAAATACAGGGAGTGCTTCACTGTCAGGGTTGTGGTAGATCTGTGAATAAAGTAGTCTTAGTTTTTTGAAAGATAAGCTGCTTTCTTTCCATTATTTTCGCTAATTAATTACAACAGAATTAGGAACTTTCTTGTACGTTATCTGAAGAGTGATCTCACTGTAGATTATTAGAGAAGGTGCCCAAGGCTATTCCCAGCCTGGCTGTGGAATACTGCATCTGCTGCATTGAGCTACATGGCCACAGGGCATGGACAGGCTTCTGCCTACTCTTTGGTGGCAGTGTGCTTTCTGGTTTGTGTTGACCAGAGACAGAATTTGTGTAGCTTTTCTTTCTAAACAGAGTGCTGATGTTTTTGTAGGTGGACTTCGTGTCCTATCAGCCATTCCTGACTCCTGGAATAACTATAAGATGATTCTTCAGCCACCATTTTGAGATACTTGAGTCCATTAATAGTGACTTTGGTTTAAGTTTTATAAGTACTTACGTGAGAATACATTTACCAACTTCAGAAAGAACCTCAATGCTACCTGCCTTTGTAGACTGCTGTAAAGTTGTGTGTGCGTTACATGTATGTATTTTTATTGATCAGCAGTGTGAAGATGTGTAGTTCCTGACCAACTCAAAGGAGGCAACAAAAGTCTCTAATGTAGATGAACTTACAGTGGCTTGTGATGATGCATTTGAGCGAGTGGAGGACAGTTTTAATATGAAGTTAAAAGAAATAAGGCAGGTCCTACAGTAGTAGAGTATTGCAAGATACTGCCTTTGAGAAAATACTTCTGGTTCTTAAACCTACTTATTTTAAAGCAGGTAGAGTAGCTGTTCTTCTGTGAAATTAAAGGAAAAGAAAAACATAATTGGTTTTATTTCAGTTCCATACCAAGGTATTCAGTAATTAAAATAAGTGAGTTTATATGTGTGTGTATGTTTGGCATTGGTTTTTGGTCAAACCTTTTCCACCAGTTCTGTACGTTCTTTTTTTTTTTCCTGAGGGAAGATGTGCTTTAAGAGAGCATGACTAGCTTTACACAAGATCTCTACTTAAAAATTGACTATGCGTACTTAGCAGTAATGGAGTTGTGTACCCTAAATCAGTCTGTTCCTGCCTGTTCTGGTCGTCCTGTATATCTGGAAGTTGTGGCTTGCCTGCACAGATTGGCTCTTCAGGACATTTCTGACCCTCAGTACTGATCCCCCAGCTCACAGCACGATACTTCTGCTAAGAATATGCAAACCTGTAAGTGGGAAAAAACTCGTATATGTGTGTCTGTATTTCAGTTTCAGAAGTTTGCAGCCCAACAGATCATTTTGAGTCTAAGCACCAAGATCTGAAGTGCAGCAGCTGTGGTAAGAGCATACCTTTGATTCTGCTGCCCCTGCTCTGGAGACACCTGCGAGACAGACAAGGAAGAGGATTTTTTAGTAGTATCTGTTATCCCTGCAGCTGCTCATCAGCCAGACCCTGTGTTCATTAGGATACTATGTTAAAGCTAAGCTAGGGATGTTATATGACAGTGCTGAATGTTCTGAGAGTTTGCACTGTGGGGCTGCATAAATATTTGATTATTGCCCCTGTCAGTCAGCGAGGTGCATGCAGCAAGAGGAGTGCAGTCTATGGCTCCTGGCTCTGAAACTGGAGCTCCCTTCACTTACAGACAGAGGGCAAATCTGTGTTATTCTTCAACCAAAGAGAAAGGAGAAGCACAAAGTTGCCACATAAATTAAATCTTCCAGTGCCTTAAATGAAGGATCTTGGTCGAGTTTTGCTCCTACCCGCCTAATTTGGGTGCTGTGAAGATGAATTAACTGCTGCATGGATTTCCACATATGCTCATAACCAGCCTACTTCTGCACTGAGGCTGTGGTTTAATGGTGCAGTAAATTCAGCTTAAAGGCTCCTGCAAAGAGATTCTTTGCAATGCTGCAAAACACCAGCCTGCTATTAACTCGGTCCACTGTTTCTAATTTGTTCAAAACGAGTTAGCTTTATAAAGATAGGTTTTATGATGGATTGGGCATTGCCTATCCTTTACATAGCTGCTTTAAAGCCAGCATAAATCTAGGATGAGGTTGACTGCGCCTATTCAGCAGTAATGGAGTCATGTACCCAAGCCTGGTTCAGCTTAATTTTGTAATGCTGTTTGGTCGAGCACTGCAGACACCTAGTATGAATGAACACAGAACTGCAGCCTGAAGCGTAGGCTAAATTACCTGGTGCTGACAGATTTCCATTGCCTTCTGCATGTGCCTCTGTGACCAGGGAGTGTGCAAGGTTTCCTGCCTCTCACTGGGAAAGAACTGGGGTCGGCTTATTTCGGTGCAAAGAGCAATAGAAAATACCACTAGATTTCTGAGAGCGCCTTTGGGAACTGGCATAAACCAGCTTTGGTGTGTGGAAGCTTATCTAAATGACTTATTTACAGAAGTAATGATGCTTGCTAGATAGAGCAGGGGATTCTGACTTCAGAGGCTTGGATTCACTGGCCTTAGTTGGCCAGTGACTACTGACAATGAATTTATCTGCATCTCTCTAACTTCTCTGAATGACTTCTCCATTCATGGAGAATGGATACAAGTCTTTGCAAGGCACACTGAGATCTGTTGGTGAAAAGTAATATTTAAGACATAAGTGGTGTTACGTAAAGTCTTTAATTCAGACGTCGATCACCTGAGTTGATGCTGCAGTAAAATACACTATAGATATAAGTATCAACTATCTTCCATAGGATGTAATGCCCCTCATCCCCCACCCCCCCTCCCTACAGGATTTATAGTTTCAAAAGAAGCAAATATAGCTGTTTCCAGAGATGTCTTCTGCATATTTCTTTTCTGTACAGCAATGGCCCAGAAAGATATTTGTCTTCCTGGGAGTTTTATGGCCAAGATAAATGAGGACTAGTGATACCTTCTCAGCGCTTTAAATCAGCTTCTTGAGTCAAGCATTATGGATCACTTTGGAGAAGTGGAGAGTTTTTGTGGTTGCTATGGATGTAGTTATAAAAATATTTACCTTCCACCATGATGACATTGATTCCTCCAGATTGTTGCTTCACACCAGTATGTTGCTAGATACAGCCTCTGTAAAACTTGCCCTACTAATTTTAAGGCTTGTGATGGCTATTTGTCCTTAACAAAATCAAATAATACATAGCTTGGAAAGGTTTGGAAGGTTGTTGCGTTGGTGTAAATTGTAATTACAGTTGCATTTCTTCATGCTATTCTATGCAGATTATTCTTTGAGTGAAATGCCCAGAATAAGATAAATACTTGAAATAGAAGCCTGATAGGAGGTTATTTACATTATTGTTTATTCTAGTACAGTGGTGAACCCCAGAATATTAAAAAGATACTGAAAGTTATGACAGATTTAAGATATTAAGGTTGCGAAAACCGGAACAACTGGACATGTCCATACACTTGCTCAATAGGCTCTTCCTCCCTTTTTTTCTAAGAGATGCATCAAAATCTTCTACAGATATTCAGGTTTTGAATTAAGTTAGCAATAAAATCATATAAATGTGAAGAAAACCAAAAGTAATACAGTGGGACCATCTAGTGTGAAAAAGCTAAAAGACAAAAATGATACTAAATATTTTAAAGCTCACCTTGCATTTACCTTTTTCTTTTTAGTCTTATGCCCTCTCTGACTGCAGTTCCATTTTTTGTATAGATCCCATGCTCCTTCTGCACCCCCATTTCTTGGAATAGCCCTCATAAACGCAGAGGGAATGTCATAAAGCCACTTTCCTCACCTGAGTAGCAGCAAGACTTTCTCTTCTGTCAGGAACAGCAGAGATTTTTTTTTTCTTTTTGTTTTCTTCTTAGAATGCAATTTTTACTCCAGAGCCAGTGTGTCTGCTTTCAGGGAGTTGACAAAACTGGGGCACCTTCTGATGTGTTGACAAGTGCTTTGTCTAGAGGAGGTGTATGTGGGCATGATCTTAAAATGATTCACTTTGAATTCTTGAGTCGGGGTGGGGGGAAAAAAAAATGTATCCTGTACTAGTCAGTCACTTCATCCAGTAACTTCATCTTCCTGTGTGTGAATAAGAAAACACACAGTATAAAATCTGAGCTCTCTCCTTTGCTCTCGATCAGACAAAACTCTCCCTGAAGCCAGGTTTTGGTTCTCCCTTTCGTAGGTGCTGTTGTTCCAATGCTAACCCTTAGTGTAACTGTCATTAGTGTAGTGGAAACACACATCTATGATTTCCATCTTCCTCTTGGATCGTATCATTGTTTAAAGCTCTGTTTCCTTAAAGGTCTTTCATTTCCTGCGCAAGATTAGGGTGTTTCCTTGGGAAGAGAGAACTGTTTGGGGGACACGAGAAAATAGGAGCTTTGAAAAGTGTTGTCTGGAATGTGCTCCAAGTGCAGGTAGAAGCAGTACTAGGATTGACGTGGTATGTGGGCAAAAATGCCTCTCAAATTGAATGCAGATATTTTACGAAAGGTCAAAAATGCAAAATATTCTCAATACCTCAAGTTTAAGGTGGCATATGTATGAAAGGTCATTATCTCTTCATGAGAAGAATACTTTAAAGACATACTGGAATTTCGGCTTTGTTCTCTCTTTTATATATATATATATATAAATGTATATATGTATTTATTTTTTAGCTTAGTTTTTCTTTTGGATAAAGTACGTATTGGAACAGCGTGGTATTTCTGCACTTGTTCCTGTTTCCATTCCAAAAAAGTAGTAGAAAGTGTGCCCTTGCAGAGAGGACCAAGCCCTCTTTTCTGGGGTCAAATAGCAAATAGATTTTAGCCTCCATCAGGCTTTTGGCACAGTAGTCCTGTTCCTGTGGCCTGAGCCAGATCCTGTGGAAGCTGCTGGCACTGATTTTTTTTTTTCCCTACCTCTGAAAGGAGCGGCTCTGGTGTAAGACTGGTAAAACTCCAGTGAAGGAGGGACTGAGCAAGGTAAGAACCTAGTCAATGCTTTCAGTGGGAGCTGTATCTGCCCCGAGGAAGGCTTGGTGTTAAGCTTAAATTAGTGACCTGAAGGAGGCTAGGGTCTTGGTTCCACATTCGTTAATACCAGGTTCCAGCGTTACTGGGTGACTTTGCTACACAGACTGGAATCAGTCCCTGGGCGTGACTGCATTTTTGCCAAGTTAGAGCACAATATTGAGTGTTTACACCGTTCATCTTTGCAAGGTATGGGTGTGCAGGTGACGCCGAGGCAGCCACAGGTTTGCTGAGACAAAAATCTTCAAAGCAAAATGAATTGGTATCATTAGAGGGATGCTGTCCCAGCAGCTTGTTCTGGGCAGCCACAATGTTCCTGGTGCAGTGAGATGCACTAAAATCAGATTTAGAATGGATGTGAACTAAGTAAGCATGGTAATAATCAGCAAGATGTTGTCAGTCTTTGGATATATCATAATCTAGTTAAAAAAAACCAACAAAAAAACCAACTGAAAAATCGTAGGTAGGGCTGGAAGGAGGCCATGTGAGGGAAAGCAGCCTCTCTGATCACACTTTGGTAATTGCTGTTTGTGTTTAGCTGATGGCCTGATGTGCACAACTTGAAAGGAAACCTGTCAAGAACCTCTGCTTCATAGCTGAAAACCAGACTGGTTTGTATCATCAGCTTCAAATGTGATTGCTACGTCCGGGCCTGGATTTAAATATATTCAAGGTGACACTGTTGCACACAGAATCCATTTATTTAGCTTGGAAACTTTACAGCCACTAAAAGGGTTCCTTTTTTTTTTTTTCCTTTTTCTTTGTATGCGTGCATAGTGATTACATGAAAGAATCCCTTTAATATGTATTTTTAGTAGCATTTACACTCTTCATTCAACAGCAGTGCTATTCCCAAGGCTGGAGCTCCTGCAGCAGGTAATAGCTGAACGTCGCAGCACAGTTTTGACAAAAGTATGAGGAACTGTGTGAGAAACTTAAATGGAGACATGGAGAGTGCTGCAGACTGGAATTAAGCACTGGGAGGCAGGGGAACAGGCCAGAAAAAAAACTCCAACAAAAGGAAAACTTCTGCAATGTGTCTTTAAAATGACACTTCAACTGATAAAGTCAGCCTTGGTTGTCTCCAACTGGAGACAGCCACTGTAGGGCAGACTCTGACAAGGATCAGGTGAGGGGAGGGTGGATCTGTGGCTGGATGCCTGTTACCACTGCTGTAGACTGGAAAGCATAAACAAATGCACATAAACTATCCTCTACAGGCTCAGAGCACAACTGTGATACGTGCTGGGGAGGGTACTTCAGCTCAATCCTTAGAGGGGAAAAAAGCCACCCAGAAATGAGAGCATCTTCATTGATTTGGTTTTAGTTTAATTTCTACGCCATGATGTACCATGCTACCAGTAACATCATTATGCTGTTTCAAAGAGCCTAGTGTGTGTATAGGTGCACACAAAACCATTTAAAAAATATTATTGTAACTGAAGGCTTTGGAATTAAGAAGCACAAGAATTGATGTTCATTCTGACAATCCAGATTTGCTACTGGATTGTGTGCAGACACTGGAATCCAGTCAAAACTTACATGATCATGTTATTTTTATCAAGAAACTTCTGTTGCGGTCATTGTATAGGAGAGTTTTTCTGGGAATGATTGGAATATGGTGCATATAGCATTGTTGTGAGTAACAACATAACATATACTATATAGTAACATATAGGCATATTGTAAATAAGGAAAGGGATTATTCAAAGTGAAAATATCTCCTGGGTAATTGCTTCCTTGTAAAATTCCATTTTTATCTTCTGCTTGCACCACAGTATTCCTATGGAATGCTAGATAAGGCAGGTAAGCCTTACATTTCAGTGTGCTTGCTTTTCTCTTTGTTTTCTGGATCCCCTGTTTTGGATCTGAAATGCAAAACAAATGATTATTCTCAGTTGTAGCTGGAAGCAGGAAGGGCTATGTTCTGGACAGGCAAAATGCAGTGCCACATTAAGTGCTGTGGGAAAAAAAGAGCACTGTCTGTAAAATATTTTATCTCACAGAGGTGTGTTTAATAGTTTACTAATGAAGTGTGAGATAATTCAGATAACAAAGTGCTTTTAAAGGGCCTCAACAGACACAAAGCTTGGAGTCCCACGCAGGGAGCAAGTCTGCAGGCCACAGAAGTAAAAAAAGGAGAAATCAAAATAGTAGAAGGCATTTCTGAAGAAGACTGTCCCTTCTGTTGCTGCATGCAACAGGTGTTGTGAAGGGGGAAAGTATGTGGTCATGTAATTACAGACTATACCCTGATGTATACTTAAGTAATGATAGAATTAAGATGTGTGAAGAACTTACAGCAGTGTTGCATACTTAACTGGAAATATTTCAACATATGTTTGTGCCTGCCTCTCTTGTCCAGTGTTCTGCCTCTGTCCCAAGTCTTAATTTCAGTTGTGGTGAATTAATTCTTTTTTTTTTTTTTCTTTTTTTTTTTCCCTTCACTCCTTCAAGCTGCCTTGCACAGCAGCTCAGGGCAACTTGCCAAAGGCCTGCTTTGCGTGATCTTCTTCTGGTCTGCTCTTCTTCACACTTGACACAGATAATCAACATAGAAAATCCACCTCCTCCCGTAAGATTTTGGTAAAATAGGGTCTTAGGAGAGGTGTGAGGCACCTGAAAGAATAGGCTCTGCTCAATATGAGACATCATCTTTAATGGTTTCATAAAGCTGTAGGTGGGCAAAACTGAGAAATACTGTGGTACCTTAGAACAGTGTTAGAAACACTAATAGTGATACAGTGATTTAGGAGGTTATTGGTGAATACTGTGACGTGTTTGGTTCTTGCATTGCAGTAGGTGTTTCTTTTAAATAAACAAATACTTTTGGCTGAGCCATAAGCATGGAGCAGATTGGACAAACTTGGGTTTTGTCAGATTTACCACAATCCTGTGATGACCTCAATGAAAGATTTGTAGAAAAAGGCTGAAAAGTTCTTCAGTAAGAGAATGTAGGATGTCTGACTGATATTTCGAAGCCTTGCTGTGTGCATAAGCCATGTTCATTGGACTGTGCAATACAGCTACAACAGTTATTTACTATTGTGGGTAGCCAGTTGACCTCCAAGATGAAAATATTTCTCCTTCCCTGTGGTGTTACTAAGATATAGCACAGTACAAACGAATACATTATTAATGTTCTTTTTTTTTCTTCTTGTAACGCACAGGAATTTGGCTAATGACAGAGTCTGAATGCCAAATAAAATTTGTACCGGATAAAGACAGTTGTCACTGGGAAGCTACTTTATTTAGTTTTGGAAAACCGCAATCCTTATTTTACTCTTTTGAGGAGATTCTTGCGTTACTGGGACTTAACTTTAAAAGGCAGTTTGCAAGAGGAAAATAATGACCTACGTGAAGAGATGGCTTCTCTTGTGGTGTGTTTTCTGTTTAAATTATGACCTCCATCTGAAGATGTATAAAACCAGTTTTGAACATATGGCACAGGCCTATAGAACTATAATTGAATGATGAGACTTTCCAAGAGTGGAATAATGATAAACAACTTTTTATGTTACTAATTACACCGTCATTGTTCCATTCGCTATATTTAAAGTATTTTCACTGTTTATCTTCTCAGCAAAAGGGTAGGAATCTTAGCCAGGAGAATAAGGTTTCCAAACATTTTGTTCAAACTTCGGATTTCTTTCTAGAGTTTGGCAATCGTGAAACATTACCAGACACTTCTACAAAGAACTTGACATTCTTTTTATGCAGTAACAGAGAACTATCTAGCAAATGTTTGCCTGAAGTAAGCAAGTCAAGATAATGTGTTAAAGGTGAGATAGGGTCTCTCAGAAAGTGTTTTACTAGGTCAAGTTAAAATTAAACTGAGTACACAGCAATAAATAAGATGGAATTCTCTAGGCTTGGTTACATCTAATTTTCACTTTCTTATTAAACTGAACAGTGGAATGCTGGGCTCAGAAAAAAGAAAAAAAAAACCAAACAACCAACCCCAAACCAACTGACCTCAAACTATGTCTGAACTAGTTTTCACTTAAAAAAACGGAGCTTTATTTCAAAATGCTTCTTCAATTTAGATCTCAGTTTGGAAAAAAAAAAAAATGAAGTGCATTTTAAAAGAACAGTTAATTTTGACTTGTGGTGGTTGCTTTTTCTGTAAGATTAGATGGACAATGGACACAAACAAGAAGATAGCCCTAAGAAGACGTGCAAATAGAGTCCAGATGAGTTGATGGGAATGAAATCAGATTAAGATCTAATGTACACAAACAATATTGTTATAAAGAGAAGGTTATAATGAATCGGTTCTTGATGCTATTAAAACCTGTTGCAAATTTCCCATTGACTTCAATCGTCCTGAGGGATCCGCAGATGAAATGAGAAGAAGATGAAAGCCTACCCACCGTGAGGGCTGTAGGGGCTGATCAACCCTTATATTGTTTGTCGGGCTCTTAAGGATCAGCAGCTCCTTTCCGATAGTCATTTCCTACCCACTCGTTGGCCTTTGCTGCAGGGGCGGCTCTGTTGTTCCTTCCGGTCAGCGCAGAAGAAAAGTGTGTGCCCAGAAACTTTCCCCACTTGTTTCTTTTGCCAGCTCCATGGATTAGTTTAATAAAAGAGATCACCTCCCGTAAGCCCTTTCCTCTCCAGTACCCCTGTACGGAGTATTTACTGTCAAATTAGATTGAGATTAGGAGGAGCCTAATTAACCCTTTTTACGTTATTTTTTTTTTAACGTCCTGGGCTAAAATTGGCTTTGAGAAAAAGCAAGGTGCAGTTAACCCACTTGTTGCCAAGATTCCTACAAAGCACTGCCATGCTGCCAGCTTGTTTACTTGTTGCATACACAGTTTCTCTGGCTTGAACAGGGTAGCTGATAGATAATGAAAGGGGAAGCTGTGCAGGTTCATGGCTTGGACATGCCCTTTTATAACCCAAATGTCTAATTTACGTATTTCTTTAGAGCTCCCTGTAGTCACACATCTCACAGTACAAGGAGATAGCTTATATTGTGATGGATTGGTCGTTTTGTTACATCCACATCGCCATATCCTCGTGACACTATTAAATCCTAGGTGTCAAAACAGCTCAACATCATAAATATCTATCTAAACATGTTTCTTCAGTCCCACAAATGAGTGTGTCCCATAACTTTCCTACCTTGTCACTGGATTATCAAACCTCATACACTTTCTCCTGTACCAAAGGCAAATGGCTCTGCATGCTGCGGTCTTCCTTTTCCCTTTGTGTTAATTAGCAAAGCTCCCAGCTAATGATATCTTTTGGTGGCCTAACGTCTTTCTGCTTTCTTGGGTTGATTTGTTAAGCCCTGTAATATTGTCGGCAGTAGGAGATTACGTTACGTCCCTCTGTGTCCTTGCACAGCTCATGGTAGGGGGGTGAGTTTTCAGTGTGTGTGGATTTAAGCATTTCAATATAGCAATCGCTGGTAGCTTGAAGAAAGGGATGCCTGCAAGATACTACTTTGTAATCAGATATTTTATTTTATTTTTTTTAGTTCTCCGAAGAATTTTCCCTCTGATTTGCGACTAGTAGTATCAAGCTTTGGGGGGGAAACGTACTCAATCTCTCTGACTGCACACAGACTTTTAAAACAAAAGCCACCATGTAACTATAGAGTCTTCTGGCTTTCCCTGCCCCCCTCAGTGGGAAAACCGGAACTTCTGAGTGGGAGGTAAATAGCTGAAATACTCAACAAAGAGTATTCGAACAAAGCCGGGTAACACCTCTTTATTGTTTCTGCATTATTGTCATTCTAGGGGAGAAAATACTGGGCAGAAGAAAGCTGTGATCCAAATCTGTGGAAAGAGAAAGGGGAAAAGGTGTGGAAGTTAGCTAAGTAAATAGAATTTAATTGGCTGTGTATATTGGCGATTGTATAACGTAAACAGCGCTGCAGGAAAATGCTTGGGTTTTACAGAAGAACCACTTGGGTGGGAAGGGGAGCCTGCTGCCAGCACGGAGGTTACCCTCAGCCTGTAACCCCTCAGCTCCGTGGCTTTTGCTGCCTTACCTGAAGCTCTCCTCCCTGTGACTCTGGCTTGTGTGCTGCATCGCTTGCTGCTAAGAAATTGCAGGTGGGATGCAGGTAGCCTTTGACAAAGTCGGTTGCTGCATTTTTTTTTATTTTTTTTTTTGGATATTGGCACTGCCAGCTGCCTGCCAGGTTGGTTTGTGGCCACCTCCACTGAACCAGCAGCTCACCCAGTCACAGTTCCCATGATGGATTGTGACCTGAGTGCTGCCCAGGCAGTTGACAGGAAAGCAGTTGTAAATTTGGTGCTGAAGGCTGACAAGGTGACTGCCCTCTAGTTACCTGCCTCACTCATCTGCCAGTGGTTGATGGTGCAGCAGCCTTGTCCTCTATGTTCACCATTTAGTCTGTTCCTATGTGTGAGACCGTGTCCTGAGACAGAGCCCCTGTCCTGATCTGCTGACTCAGCTTCTGTAATGCAGGGGTTGGGGGGGAGGTTGGATGGGATGGAGAACAAGCAGTGCTTTTGTTTCAGACCAATATTTTGATCTCTTGCTGAGGTGATTTGCCTGAATTTTAGGACAAAATTCTAGCCTGTGCTAGGACTGGGGGCACTCTTAGCTAGGTAAGGGGCCAGATGCAATAGGACAAAGAGTAATCATTTTAAACTAAAAGATGGTAGATTTAGACTAGATATGAGGAGGACATTTTTTACAATGAGGGTGGTGAAACACTGGAACAGTTGCCCAGAGAGGTGGTAGATGTTCCATCTCTGGAAACATTCAAGGTCACGTTGGACTGGGCTCTGAGCAACCTGATCTACTTGAAGATGTCCCTGCTCATTGCAGGGCGATTGGACTAGATGACCTTTAAAGTCCTTTCCAACCCAAGCTCTTCTATGATAAGTTTGGGGGTTGTACCAGTTTTCAGGCTAACAACGTGCTTGTCTCCCAGGGAAAAGTGCTTTGCCTACAGAGGGAGCTACAAGGAGAATGTATGGGGAATACATTTCCACTAAGAGATGTAATTGCTCTAAACACTTCTTTCAGGCATGGGAGACCCACTAATCCATAGTAATCCCTGTATTGTCCAACTGTTTGCAACAGTTCTGACATCTGTGAACTCTATTGGAAAATCACATTTAGTGAGAGAAATTGGGTATGCTTGAAAACCCAAAATCTATTAGCTGTGTTGGGGGGGGACAGTGAAGTATAAGTGCATAATCAGAGCAACAGCTAAGAAGGACTTGTATCTGCTTGTTTCTTGACTTTTCTGTGTGTATGTCTTACAGGAGGCAAATACAGAAGTTCTGATTTCAGCCTGGTAGCTCTTAAATGCAGACAGCTGAAAAGGTCCCCATGCCTTGCTGTTCACTGCAGCTCACAGTTCTACCTACGGTGATAACTCCAGCCAGTGATTTGTTTCCCTCTGATACAATGGGCAGCAGAGTGCAGGAGCAGCTTTGTATGCAGTCACCCTTGCAGTGCAGCAACCTCTGGCAGAAAAGCAGAGCAGACATCTGCAGGACATGAAATCGGTTCTGCTTGCTTATTGAAATCAGAAAAAGCCAATGTCTTCAAGCCCTGAAACTTTTTTTCCTTGATTGAAGACTTTTTGGTTTTTTTCCCCTTGCACTAGAAAGCTGACAGTTGTAGCAGTTGTGTTCTTTGTTTACACAAGACGCATTGAAGCAGTTGGAGAACATTAAACCCTGCCTCACATACAGGCATATATACTTAATTTATGACTTTGGTGGTTTGAATTTCAAGTGTCAGGTATCCCACAGAGCTTTTTGCTTTGTTCTCTTATGCTGCATGCACCACTTGAGTATGTATTATGGAGATTAGACAGGCTGTGGGAAGTCCTTCAGGCTTGTGGTCTTTTTTCTTCAGAACCTTAAAAATAAAGTTATGAAGCACAGTAACAAGGACTTGTTTAAAAGCATGACTGATCCACAGTGTCCCTTTACACATTTATCCATTTATCTTCTTTATCTTAAAGTTACTTTTGTACCCTTAGCTTCTCTGCAAACATTAATTGTGGGACAGTGGCAACAACTCTTAAATAGGTCTCTATTGAAAACTTTGGATTTGCCTCGTTCCTGATTCCTTCAAAGTAAACTCTACTACCATGAAAAGAAAAAAGAGAAAAAAGGATGAGGAAACAAAAAAAAAGCATAGCTTGTTGTCCAAAGCAATGGCAGTATTTGTGATTACCTCTTATTCAGTTGTCTCTTGCCAATGATTTGAAATATGGCTTTTAGAACAAAGTTATCTTTGATATATCGGTGACAGATGGACATTTCAGAAAAGGACATACCTGGAAACTGACTTGGGGTAAACTCAGATGAGAAGTAGAGCTGAGGTTTTTTTAACTTTGAGAGTTATAGGCATTATGGCAGATAATTTAGAGACAAGGTGAATCTTACCATGGCAATGTCTATGCCAAGATGTCATCTCTTTCCAAAAAGCATGTTGTAGGTTGAAATCTTTATACCGTTGCCCACGTGGCCAAAATGGTCCTTTCTGACCATGAAGTCTGTGAACGCAAAGGCCTCCAGAAGAACATATGCAAATGCTAAATATTTATAGGCATGCTGTTCTATGTTGTTAATGCAAAATGTATTCAGGAAAGAAAATGATTTTGTCGGAGAAGGACAAAGATTTTTCAATGAGGTACTTCTATAACATGTGGATCGGTCTTTGTAAAATCCTTCATCTTTGTCTAAAAGTATGGATAATGGTTCCTGGGGTTAGACCTTTATATTTGGTACTTGATATAGAAATAGTCAAGAGGTACAATAAGCTTCTAAACAGGCAGACAACAACAAATCTGGGTGCAGACTATGTTCTCATACCTTCTGTTTGTCACGCAAGGGGAACTGTTACAGCTTTTGGTGACTAGAGGATTTTGTCTCATGGCAAGCAAGGTTTATTGTGTAAGATCAATTTCTGTGGTGTTCAGCTAGAAATGAAAAGATACTTTAATTCTAAAAATTAAATATTCCTTTTAATGAGCGGTTAATGTTTTCCTCATGTTTAAATTGATGTAGAATGCAGCAATAGCCTTTCTTAACAGATACTGTCTTTGATTTTTCCATTGCATCGTATCTGGCTTTATGACTGTGTATCCTAACTGTAAGGCAAAATAAAAGTTATTCCCAAAGAAGTAATAAGCTTACTATTTTAATGTAACAGCTAAGATTTGTGAAACAATGCTGTGTGTCCGCTAATTATAGGCACCTCTGTTTACATGGTCTAACAGGAAGATGGAAATGTAAAAATAGCAACAAAGAGCTAGTGACATTATTAATAAAGCAGCTGCATACAGTATTGTTCTCATGAAGAATGTAGACACCATTTAAACAAAGTGGACTACATAAATAATCAGTTATAATTCATAAGTAAGCATTGTTGCGAACTCTCTTTTAAAAATAATTCACCGTATTAATGTACAAACAATGGCAGAATTAATTTCTTTGTAGCTGTGTGTATTTTACATGCACCAAATGTTAAAAGTAACTTACACAGATCATTGCCACTTATTGAGAAGTTGGTATTTTTCTACCCTCAGGAACTGTATCCCCTGAAGAAAGGTGGGAGAAAGGAAGAGAGAGTGCTATAAAACTTCTTCCAAAGGAAAAGTTTGTATGTAGAGGGAAGATTAAGGTAGAAGAAGAGATAGGTAACTCAAACTTTTTTCACTTATGTGAATATATTAGAACAAAAGAGCAAACCCTTCCTGCCATCATGTTCCATTAAGAAACAATGGTAGGTGTAGTAATAAAAAAATAAATACCTGCATTGGGGAGTACACATTTAAGCCAGATACATGTGACCCTGTATCTTTTGAGCTCAGAGTATACTTCTGAGCTTTTCCAGTTTAAATAATCAAAGTAAAAAGATATTACTGACAGTTAAAGATCTCAAAATAAGAATTCCAAAAGTTTGCCAGTATCATACTACTTTTTAAATTTTATTTTTAAATTGCAGCAGAGAAGCACTGCAAGCTGTTTTCAGTCCTTCCAAGGTGATGTTCCTTATTAATAAGGGCTCTTAAGTCTGCACGTATTTTTGTAGTGTGCACATCTTTTAAAATTGAAATAAGTGAAATCCTGTGGCATTGTATGAATTTGATAATAGGACTTAGTACAAATGAATTCAGTTAATTACCACTGTGTCTCACAAGGGCCATATGTACTGCCTGTCCGGGTACAGTACTGTTTAAAGGACCCACTTGTGAATGTTACTCCTCAAAGAAATTAGTTACAACTTTTACTCCAAGAGAGCTCCAAAATGCATTAATATTTGAATGTTAGATACAAGAACATTTAACATGAATGTTAGATGCAAGAACATTGTAGTTTCACCTATCTTGATGATTTATAACCAGGATTTTAAAAAGAAAAATCATCAGAGTATGGAATTCATGTGCTATTTTTAAAGTGAAGGTGTTTGTACTGAACCTTCAAGTTTTTCCCCAAAAACCTTACTTCTAGAGGCTGCACAAAAGCAGCCTCTAGGAAACAAGGAAATGTGTATCCTATGCCATACGTGTCTCTTTGTGACTATTTTGCTTTGTAATCGTCTGCTTTAAAATTCATACTTGAAAGCAGTGTTAAGTGAAATTTTTCTTAGAAAGTAACCGAAAAGGCAGATTCTTTGGATCCAATCTTATATTACTTTACACTTTCCTTTCCATGCTGTTGAAGAGCAAAGTGTAGCAGGAATTCCTGTGAGTAATTCCCAGCTCCGTGATACCACCGTGTTTGCCGTAGCAGCACCACTTCTCCAGACTCTGTCAGGAAACTGTGGAGATAGTGAATTTGAAATCAGCAGCCCGGCTGCGCAACAGCAAAATGCTTCTTTTTGGGAAACGGTGGGTGGTGGGAGTAACCCCTGCCGCAGCCAGGCCTTGCTGGAGTGGAAGGAAAAGGGAACGGCAGCCTTCCCTTTATTCCCATCCCTCAGGATGGCTAGGTGAGAGCCAGGCGGTCTGTCTCCTTGCGCTGAGGTCACGATTAGAGATTAAGCACAGTGGAGGTCATTGCCTTCCAACTGTTTCACCGGGTGCCCTTCCGGAGAGGCGAGTGCGTGCTTTTTAGGACAGGCTGTTTGTCTTCGGTGGTGTTTTGCACCACCCCTCTTTATTTTTACATTAAACCCTGGCCCTGATGGAGCCGCTGATAGCAGTAACCAGTGTGTTCCCAGTCAGCTGCAGCAGCTCGGAGGCTGGTTACAGGTCTCACTGACCTGGGAAAGGTCCACGGCACTGCATTCTGCATAAAGGTACTTTAATCAGATAATAGCCTCATCTTTACCCATAATAGTCTATGTCTTCTGCTGTGGCTATTTAGACAAAATGATGGCTAGCACTGTGTTAGCCAGGGTGCATAAGTTAATATGTTGTAGCGCACAGTAACCTATATAAATGTCTGTGTGTGTGCAGATCCTCAGGCAAAACATGAGCATTAAGTTAGGTTTTTACAGGCATCAGTAAACAGTAGTGTGCTCCTGAATGCAGCCCTCGAAAACCTTACAGCCCTTAATGTGGAAAGTGCCCTGGGACAAGGACCAATCTTTATGCTTTGTACACATTTTAATGATTTGTTAATGATCAACCACTGCTCTGCCGAGAAGATAGATTTTTATGATGATATAATTCAAGCCAGTTTCTTTACCATTGCTTGAGAGTATTTCTTGTAATTCTACTCTAGAAACAAACAGTATATTGATGTGGCATGTAGTCATCCCACCCTATTCTATTAACACTTTTGCAGCTTCCAGTAGTGGTTTGCCAGGGTCTCCTGCAGGAAAGGAAGGCAAATTAAAACCAGAAGCTAGCAACAGTGGTTGTGTTGGATCTGGTCGACTGTCTCTTTAGTCCAGTACTCAGTCTCTGATGATGACTGATACTGAAAACTTAAGGAAGAATGTGAGATTCAGCACATATAGTAAGATCCTTCTCTGCTCTAGTTTTCTAGCTTCTAGCAAACTGCACATTTAGGAATTTCCAGAGCTGAAGATTGCATCTTGACTATCGTGTATATAGGTAATATATACAGACAGGGCTCACCTGTCTTCCAGAGGTGTATATGATGTTTCCTGTGGCAGTGAATTATGTAATTTGGTTATGCTTTGGGGTTTTCTGTTGTTTTGCTATTTTGCTTGTTTGTTTGTTTGTTTTTTAAATACCACTTCCTTCTGTTTGTTTTTTAGCTTTCTGCCTGATGATTTAGCTGGATGCTTTTTGTGTTGCAGGTCCTAATCCAGTCCTTGTTCCTTTCATTATGCCACCCACCATTTCATAGGATGAGGGGTAATGGCTGCAAACTGGAAGAGATTAGATATCGAGAAGAATTAGATTTAGATTAGGTATCAGGAAGAAATTTTTCATTATGAGGGTGGTGAGGCACTGGAACAGGCTGCCCAGAGAAGTTGTGAATGTGTTCAAGGCCAGGCTGGATGGGGCTTTGAGCAATCTGGTCTGGTGGGAGGTGTCCCTGCCCAGGGCAGGGGGTTGGAACTCAATGAAGGTCCCTTCCAACCCAAACCATTCTGTGATTCTGCAGACTTCTTCATATCCTCCTTCAGTCTTCAACAGAAAATTGAACTCACATTTTTCCAACCTTAACTTTCTTTTCTTGCAGGAACCGTTCTCTGTGCTTTCCATCATCCAATTGAATCATTTTAGAAATGGGAGAAAGGAGTGAACAGAACATACTCAATGTGTGGGTACACCATTGATTTATAAAGCACTGTGATATGTTCTGTTTGATGGAGATTTTTATTTTTTTATTCCTTTCCTAACAGTTTCTAATCTTCTGTTGTGATGTTTTTGATCACATGGAACAAAATTTACAACTCAAGCACAGTCTTATTTCTTGTTTACTTTCTGAATATCAATTACCATACCTCTAGGTACTTTTTCAGACAAAACGTCCTGAGAAACTGTGAGAAACAAACTCTCTTGTAGTAATTTCACAATTTTGATGGGGGATTTTATCTCTCTAGTCTGTGTGTTTTCTAGAAAACATCTGTTGCTTTTTTAATTTAAGCTACCTCATTTTGATCTGTGTTATTGGTGATAGCTCTGGTGTTGCACATTCCCTGCATGTTTCTCAGGTGAAGGAATGTTTGAGCATTGTAATATGCTGCTGGGATGGACAGTGTGGTTTCCTTACTCTGTCTCACCCACCTTGGAGTATTTTTCTGGGCTAAAAGTTGCAGTGAGCCAGAGCACCCGTAGCACAGAAGACTCCTCACACATGAGTTGCAGTACAGTCGGTGGAGTCAACAGTGGAGGCTAGAGAAGGAGTACCTTTGTGACTTATATGCTTTGGTAGGTGGTAGACTTCTAAGGTAACTTGAAATTTGGGTGTTCTGCTGCATCTTCTTCAGGTACTATTGTCTTTATGCCTAAGCAGCACTGCAGTATTGCAATACCCATTCTGATCAGAAAAATAGGTTTACTGCTTGCAGACCAGCCACTAACCACCTCCCTCTCTCTGCTCTCCCCAGTGAGACTTTATAGTTTCTTGGGGGCTCTTGCAAGCTGCCTTTGCCTCTTGGTGTGAATCCTTTGTGAAGTGCAAGCTGATACCCTTATTTCTGCATGCCGTGGGCCAGTTCAGTGCATCCTCTCTGCATGGCTGATCTGGATAATGAGTGTCACAGTCTGAACATCAGGACCAGCTCTTCTTTACTGGATGGGTGTGGGGAGGTTTGTCCCTGGTTCTTCAGGCCAAGGCGCTCTTGGACTCTGTCCCAGGCAATCGAGGTAGGTGTGGGAGGACTTCCCTGCTCCGTGGAGCTGTGGGAAAGGCACTGGAGGTCCGTCAGCTGTTGAAGGGCTTGGTCTGAATTCTTGCTCTGGAACAGACGTGCTCTATTGAATGAAATCTCTGCCAGCAGGCCCTGACCCATTTCAGGCATGGCTCAGGAGGCTTTTCTGTGTGGCTTGTAATAGGATTTGGACTAAACTCTTGAGTAAGAATTCACTCATAAATGAAGATGTCCATCTGGAGTGTATTTTTGGCGCTTGCGGCTTCCAGTAGTTTTATTTCTTAGGAAATCTGTCCTAAAAAACAGCTGTGTGAGGGAGTTCTCTCAAGTGCTGGTATTGCTAGCATTTCAAGTCTTCATGTTTAGTCTGTTGTGAGGGATGCTTGCTGCTCCTGCCACCGTGGAGCCAAGAGTGTGACAGAAAGTTTGAAGACTTGTGGGAAGGCTCAACACTAAAACTGGTTGTGTGAAAATAGTTTAAAAGGTAGTCAATTTTTAGAAATTCTGTGAAAGTAGAAGAGACTGAATTTCGCAAAGTTCTATGACAAAGAGAAATTTTTTTCAAAGGTAGGAGAGACTTGAGTTCTGTAGCAGCTACTCAGTTTGACACCAAGACTTGTTCTGTATAAATGATAAAATGCTACATTGGTATGTCCATTATGACTCCTGGCATGTGAACACTGTCGATTTTTGGATTTTATTAGGCAGGCAAAGCCCTGAACAATCTCATCAAAAACACTACCCCCCCCCACTGGTATTCAGTGTTGTTGGTAACGAGGAGGGTTTGGTAGTGATGGGCTAATGTCAACTCACTGTAATGTTTTGTGTTAAAATAGTGTTTGAAGCTGGGGAAGAAAAGCAGTAGGCTAAGGCAATGTATTGATTAGATTATTACAGTGTACGTTAACACAGTCCTTGAAACTTCAAAGGCACTTAAGCAAGGATCTTATATCTCTAAAACATGTAGCGGAAAGATCTTTTTTGAATTTGCTTGTCTTAGCATCTTTACTCACTATTAATAGAAATCTTATTTAAGTTTGAATCATTCCAGTTTTAAAAGCTAAATTGTAAAACATGTTTATCACCTTTTCTCTGACTGTAACATAACAAGATTTCTATATTTTGTATTTTTGTTTGGATTGATATTTGATTGATGTATCTAGTACTTACAGGCTTTCACCATTTTTTCTTTATTTTTTTTTTCTTTAGGCTTTTTTCCTCCGTGGGCATTAAAATACATTTTTCTAAATAGTGGGTAGGAGTTCTGGTTTTTATTCTGCTTTTGTTTGCTTTTGGTCAGCTGTTTTGTTGTTGGTTATTTTTTTGTTTTCTTTTGTTTGGTTGGGTTTTTTAAGTTAAACAAATAAATTATCTTTATTTGGAGTAGTTTGTGGATAAACCTACATTGGATGATGCTGGTGTGCCCAGTGTGGAAGTGAACCTATCAAAGTTGCTTTGTGCAGACACTCTAACTTAGCAGAGTGTGAAAGATTGTGAAAGATTTCTGTATAGCTATCCCGTATTTCCAGTGTTCCCTTTCAAACTGCAGGGGTTTGCCACTGTATGCAGATTGCCTCTTTGATATTTCTGGTGGGCGGCTGAAGCCAGCTATTAAAGCATTTTTCTAAAAAACAAAAAAAAGCAATGATTGTGCTCTCTCTAGTGGCTGAAGGCGCAATTGTCTGTGTGTCACTTCAGAGACCCGATTTTAAGACATTACTTCAGTGCAGCGCAAACATTTACTCCATTTAGCCATAGCTGGAAGAAAAAAAAAATAAAAATCATTCTGTATCTGTCAAATACAAGACAATTAAACCTGCCTGCTCTTACGGCTGACTGTGCTGGGCATGTCTTAGAGGAACAATAGAAGAGGAATGTCCCTTTCCCCCTTCCTCCTTTTTTTTTTCCCCTCTTTAAGTACATCCACACCACCACCCCTCCACCACAGCCACCCCCCGGATATTTTGATTCACAGTATAAGATCCTGCATTTTTTGGTGTGATCTGCAGCATGACAGGTTTGGAAGAATGTTTGTTAATCTCGCCACATGCTTACAAACACCCAAGGAGGAGGCTCCCTGGGGTTTTTTTGCATTCAGAGAGTAGCCAAGGGAAAAAAAGGATGGAGGCAGAGACATTCACAGGCTGCTTGTGCTGCTGCTGAGAGAGCTCCTAACTTGTGATTTAGTACTGAAATAAAGATGTGCAATAATTTAGAATGGTCTCTCTTTTTTCTAGTCATAAATCTCCTTTCTTGGGAATGAGAGGCAAGATGTTTTGCTTTCTATTTGCTGGATTCTGTCCATGTTTAGGTGGCTTGAATACAGGAGACAACTGTTGCTGCAAATGCACAGCTCTTCTAATCTTCTTCTACCATCATTTCCATCTGTGCCAGTAGCAACTCTGCATAAATCCTGCAATACTTATGCATATAGAGAACTGAAATGGCCTTAGGAAGCATCTCCAGGATAAAGAGTAGGAAACGCTTCAGGCAAACATGCCAAATATTTTTGGGGTTTTTTTTGTTGTGTGGGTTTTGTTTTTTTTTTTTAATTTCATGAAACTAGGTGAGCCTTAGATTTTTCTGCTTGTCAGTTTTGCCACAATGGAACTAATTTTTGCTTTGAAAGGGTTGCATAAACTTTTAAAAATGGGTTGCTGAGTTAACCAGTCGAGATGAATGCTGCAGGATTTGTAATGCTGGCATTGCTGGGGAGGAGTCACTATTTCACAGGCTCTTTAAATACAGTTTGCAAGTACGAATTCAATTCTGCAGTTTTTAAGCTGCTTCAAAAAGCTAAACCAGATACACGGATTCAAGCTCACACCTGCTTTCATACCTGCTGACTTGCTCTACCAACATAAGGCTCAAGATGTGTCTCATCTACTAGGAAGCAAAGCCCTTTTTTTTTTTATTATTCTTTTCTTTTTGAGTGACTAAATAGTCTGATACTTTTGAAGTTCTCGGCACTGTGGAAAAATTATGACACATATTTAAGGGTTTGAATATGCAATTAAGCATCTAATTTTAAACGTGCACACTCAATATTGGACTTTGCTACAGAGTTATTTCCTCTTTATGGTTATCTGCCAACTGCTGAAGTATGCATCAGTACATTTGACATGTTAATGCATTCTAGTAATGGAGGTACCTGATCAAGCAGCAGCCAAATGATCACAAAATAGATGTCTGAGGTGAAATCGGAGACTACAATAAATAAAGGAAAAGTGCTTGTCTTTATCATTTACTGATGAGTGAAATCCTCGTCTCCCATCTGGTTTGAAAAACTGGACCCAGTTGGCAGAGCCCTTATATAGTCTTAGCACTCCCTTCTCATTGACAGCCACGTGCATTATTTTCTTCAGTGGTTTCCATGCTTTTTCCAATCTCTCTCAGAGTCTTCTTTTTTTTTTTTTTTTTTTTTTTTTTTTTTTTTTTACAGGATTGTTGTGTGTTCCTGTAATTCTACATAAGCATATTGTGATTTGCTTGTAAATTAAAATCAACTGCTTAGCTGTTACTCATACACTCTAGCATACCTGGTTATAATGTGGTCCAGGCCTTCCCCAGTTACTGAGTGGAGCTTTCTCCCCTGTCTTTCAGCTGACCTGAAGCAATGAAGGGGGAATTACTGTGGGCATGCCCCAGGTGTTGGAGTTGCTGGTCTTTGCCTTACGGTATGGCATACCTATCACTCACCTGCCAGGTTCTGTGTGCTAGATCCTCATTGAGATGGTATTTGAATATAGCCCAGTTATTCCCAGTGGGGAGGTCTGTTATCAAATCAGCAGGAAAAGCAGCGTTCTTGGCTCCAGCAGATGCACAAGTGTCATCCAGTTTGTACTGATCTGTTGAACAGCAACCGTGTAATGTAAGGGACAGTCAGAATATTAAGAGACAGGCTTTTAACACCACAGAAGCTATCTTAGTATTTAACATGCTGAGAAGACAAGCTAATCGCAAAAGGCTTGTCTAGACGTCTGTGTTCCTTTGACTCCTTAGGTATTTTGTAGATGCTGATGGCCAGTGTGAACTTTAAATCAATTTATTGCGTATGTTTACATATGCAATAAAACCATTTGCCATATCATTTAACTACACGCAGAGTGAATTGTTGACCATGAGCTGATCTGACCTTTTCAGGTCTAATCAAGAAATCTGAAATATTATTTCAGCCTGTCAGCTCCAAGAATGTGCAGTAATAGTATCTGGATCCAACTGAAAATGTCAGACACGCTCTAATATGCAACCCATCAAAGTTACGATGCATATGAACCAAGAACTGGTTAAGAATATAAATCTGCAGCATCCGTGGTGCATCTCAATTGCTTAGATAAATTGTTCAGCCATAGATACGGCCTGGCTAAAAACATGCATTAAAAGCAATTCTTTGGAAGACATATGAGATGTACAGCCATTTAAATATTAAAATGATCTTGAAAGAGGGGTGATAACACCAAGTTAGAATATTACTGGGAAAAACAGTGAGCAGTGAGAATATCAGTGTTCTAGTTAATGTCTTGCCAGCTTTGTTGTGTGGTAATGTAAGATTAGTGGTCTATTGTAACCTCAAAAATTTCCATTTTAATAATTTGCTGCTAGTGAAGTTTTTACTCTTTCCAGAAATAATGCATTATATAAGCAGAGGTGTCCTTGTAGATCTTATTTGTGTTGAATTTAGTATTACGCATTTTTCATACTCTTGTGCTTTTTAGGAAAAAGTCTATGTCTTTTTTCAAAAGCTTTCTAAAAACCAGCACCGTTCCCAGTAGGTTTATGGTGTCTAATGATTTTTAATTTCTTTGTTTTCTTTTTCGCGTCTTCTTCAAGCTTCCGTTTGTGGTATTTTACTAGATATTTCTATCTAGGATAATTCTGTCTTTAATAACTAGTTATCAAGTATGAGTCCAATTTTTCATTGGTATAACTTCTGGGTGATTAATTTACATTTGGACTAAAGTGGATGCACGCAATGAGAAGCAACTTTGTATCCTAAGAAAATAGTATTTTGTTAGCTAACAGTCTACGAGATTGTTTAATCTTAGAGCAGTTGTTAGACTAAAATTGAGTTGGTTTTTAATCTAATCATGAGTCATTCGTGCAATTTGAGGCATTATTAACTAAATTGCTACTATTAGTAAAATGTTGTTGGAAATAGAATTAAAATGAACTGTGAGAAACATTGCTGAACCGGTAACTTTGCATTAAAGAGTGGAGTGTATTTTAAACTAGTTCGTGCCATTTGAACTGTTCTCGTGAGGCGATGCTGCCCTCCCCTGGTGTGCTGCACAAAGTAGGAACTTTTATCCCAGTCTGAGCAGGCTCTATGGCTTTCTATGAAAGAGAAATTGCTGAATTGGTGAAAACAGTGAAAAAATGCTCTTAAAAAAACCATTATGTGCCTTCTCTATTACAAAACCAAAAAAAAAAGATAGCAGAATAGACATTTGTGCAGTGTGCATGGTGCAGCTATGGGTGGATGTACAAATAATACACTGGAATATACTGTGAATACACAAGACAAGAAATTGAGGGCTGAATTAAGTTTAGGTGGCAATTTGGAAGATGAACTGAAAACAAAATAACAGATAGCAGGTAGCTGCTGAAAGTTAGTGGGAGCGATCATAATAATCTTTTGTTTAACAGCATAGTTTTTGTCTTGTAGACAATGCTTAGAGATTTATAACTAATGATTACATGTTTCAATTCTGCAATAGAAAAGTAAATGGGACTGTGGCCAACAACTTGCCTGGGAATAGGATTAGCTCTTGTTCCTGTGAAGCTATAGCAAATCTTCTATCAAGGGCTATTGATTACAAAGATACCACCATATCAGGAAGTATCTTCACTGCACATTTCTGAGAGCTAAGGAAGGTCGTCCAAGGAAATATTACTATTGCTTCGTTCAATCTTAATATATTTCTTCAGACATCTGTTACTCACCACTGCTGGAGACAGAATACTGGGGTAGAAGGTTCTTTAGATTGTCCAGCTATGGCTGTTGTCTGTTAAATAAGTGTGTTGCTATTGACTTTAATTTTGTCTTCCTTCCATATCTCACTGCTAGGCAGTTTCACCAGAGTCCAGACAGCAGAAAGAAATGAGCCTTGTTTCAAATATAAGTATTTTATAGAATTGCCACATCTGACTCCAGTAAAGTGTGCGTGGTAGGGTTTGGGGTCTTTTTCTTTGTTTGTTTTTAATGTATAAAATATCCCTTTCTTTTCATAATTAGGATTTTTCAAATTGCTGGACAACTTGCAAAACACACAGCTTTTCTTTCAGCGGCTTCCTGATTTGACTTCTGTTTTGTTTGCTCCTCGTCCCTCTTAGTGCATTGGAGATCACCTAATGCTAGAGAAAACTGGAGAGAGTATGTTAAAATCTCTGGTTCATGTATCACTTCGTGTCTTAGATACTAACAGGTTGCCAGATTCAGGATCAGGAGGGAGTTTTTTTTCCCCAGACTGGTTTGCTTCAGGATTTTGCTTGAGTGTGAGTTCTTGTCTGCTACTTCGGGCCAGGTCACCTGGGAGATGTTTTTAGACCTGTGGAATATAATGACATTCCCCGCATGACCTGCTCAGGTCCAGTAGAACGTTACAGTGATGGTGGCTCTTGTTGTTTTACTACTACCTTTTATAATAAGGTCCTAGGAGTTGTTTTCTATCTGTGGTGGGTGCCTGCCAGTCCACAGAGCAGGTGTGGACCCTTTTGAACTAGACCCCAACTACTCAGTTACCTGTGACTGGCACATGAGACCCAAAGAACCTGGTGGTCTTTCACATACTACTGTTTCTGAAGTGACTTCAGTGACCCCAAAATAATAGTATTTACCTCCATGTACGTAAGCTAGTAGGCTATAAGAAGCAATCCTTTTGAGACTTAGCTGTAAAACCGCTGCAACTGTGGCTCCATGATAGTTAAAGGTGAGCTAAGTCAACACCAGGATGCCTTGTTTTGCCTTTAGCTTTGTGACGACATCTTGCCACAGCAAAACTAGTTTTATATGGCTTTCTTTTTTGTTAGATTAGTACTCTGTCAGTGTAGCATCCCAACTCAGCTCATCAAATGGTTATGTGTACGGAAGTGGTGTCGTTCCTTGACCTAGAACAAGTGTATGAGGTCTAAGACCATTTAACAGTTTTCTTTCTTCTCCATGACTTTTGCAGGTACTTGGGCTGCTGGTATGGACCTTGATTGCTGGAACAGAATACTTTCTATATCCAGCCTTTGGCTGGGTGATGTTTGTAGCTGTGTTTTACTGGGTTCTCACCGTCTTCTTTCTGATCATCTACATGACAATGACCTACACCAGGATCCCCCAGGTGCCATGGACCACGGTGGTAAATACACCCCTTCTTTGTTGTTTCGGGTTTGCTGGGTTATAAAGAGAATTAAACATAGAGGCATTCTGTGGGTGTCATTAATCAACTGCACTTGTGCTTTTTGCAGATTTTTCCCTAATTACTATGTGGCTGTGTGCCTGCAGTGTTTAACCTTCATACTACCCAGACACTTTTAAAACACTTTTCCTATGATGATTTCACCGTTTGTTCAGCGGTTGATGTAGTGACTTGATTTTTAATAATGTGCGTGTGACTGATACTTATGCACAGTGGCCTCTTTTTTTTTTCCCCTCCCTGAAGTGATTACCTCCCATGAAGAATGAGTCTGTTGCTGCCTCTGAGCTAACAGACCTGGCCATATGGCTTAAACAGCAGAAATCCCTATGTGATTCAACACCATGAATTGGAAGTGGGACCCTGGCTCTTAAGGACACAAGTATTCCTCTGCTAAAATAAAAGCAAAGGTGGTTCAGAGGTAGCAACAGTCTGACAATCTATATATTGCCTGCTGTGAAAATGGTGCTGAAAATTAGTGTTTTTTATATATGTAAAATATGTACAATGTAACCCTTTGCCTTACTTAATGCAAATCAGATAAACAGCTAATGTAATTACAGAAAAATTTCACAGGCACTTAAAATTCAGATCCGGTTTTTGTGGTTTGAACAAACCAGGCTAGCTGTACCTCTACACAGTATATTTTTACATTATTTTCATAACAGGCTGGTGTTCAGGGTAATAGATCCTAAAAGTCATTGTCATCTCAGCCAACTGGCTATTTGTGACCCATCCAAGGATTATTATAAATTTTAGCTTTGCATTTGTCTGATACACTAAGATACTGTTTGGGTTTTTTTAAGTAGCTAAAGATTACTGACTAGAATTCTGGTATTTTTGTAATAAAATATATTTGGCTTCTGTGTTGCAAACAGCTTGTTATCAGCTGTATTGCATACGTGACTAAAATTCAATACTCTTCGTCTTCCCATTTGTGGCTGTAATAAATAGCCAGCTATAGCAATTACTAATAAGAACAGCCAGGATAATGGGATAATGTTCAGATAGCTTCTGTGTTTTCAAGTTTCATGACCAGCAATTACCATTAAGGCTATAACACTGCTATAGAAATGTTGGATTATTTCAATTACAGCAGTAATGTGACTGGGTGCATTTAAAGGTGTGGGGTTTTTTTTCCCCCCATTGCATTAGATGTAAGTAAAGTACGTTCAAAGGGAAAGAATCTTTGTATCCATTTGGATACAGCTTTAGTCATTACCCTTCTTTCATCAATTTCACACTATTATCAGGCACCAGCTGCACATAAATGAGTTGCCCCTGATGTATTAGCAAGCTGGAGTATTTGATTTGTTTCTACTTCAGATTGAGTGTATTTCTTGCTCTGAGTTGCAAACAAGTTGTAGGTAAGATCACATAAATGTAGGTCTGAGAGGTAGTCTCCTTTTATAGTAAAGGGTAATATGAAGACAAAATAAATGCAAAATAAATAAATAATGCTTGCATTCCAGCTTGTTTTGCTTTAAGGTATTAAAAGAGCTGTTGGGAATAGACTTTGAGTTGGACCTCTGCCACTCCTGGCTGGCCAAGAGGAATGTTTGGTCTCTTTTCAGAGAGATGTTGTTAATGTCTTCATTCAAGACAGCGGAACACACACCTTTTTGACTGAGAGAGTTCACGCCCACCTTCCCCCAATTCTCTGAAGGATCCGGAATTTCAGTGTTTGCTAGTTACTGCTCTGCCTCCTTAGGGCTCAAACTGTGCCTATTGTATGCAGCATCCAAAATGACATCTGGGCTTCTCTGTCATAAATTTACTTTTTGCAGGTTAAGCACATTATGAAATTGCTTAAGATGCAGTTACTTTTACTGCAAATTAATCCAGAGGACATGCCTCAAAACTGACTCTTCTTAATAGTGCAAGTTCTTTGCTAAAACAATCAATGGAAGCTTTTAAAATCTGGTAAATTTGAATTTAAGAAGCAGATGGTAATTTAGCATGAACCATTTGGTTTGAGTAATATATTGGCAGTAAAGGCCCAATCAACTTGCATTGCATTCCGTCTTCCCCAACAGTGTTATTTCCCAGAGCAGCACTTCTCAAAAATTATGTGTTTTTTCCTTTTCTACATGACAAGAGATTGCAGGAATTTGTAGCTTTCCAGGGTAATTGAGTCTTTTTGGAACTAGAAATCTAAAAATAACAACAACAAATACTCTAGGCAATCAAATCCGGAGTTTGAAAATCAGTGCTTTACAGAAGTTCACCTGAACCTGCCAATTGTTGGCATCTTATGCAAAAATTGACAGTTTCCTATACTATTAGTGTAATGCCCAGGAGAAACAAGAGAGGTGAGGTCTGTGGATGGAGACAGTCACCTTTTATTAGCTCAACTGATACACATGAGATGAACCTCACTCATTTATAACTGTATGGATCAAACCTCAAGTGCCAGGCCTTGGACTCCCATCTGAGTGCCAAGGCACTGCCTGTGGTTCCCTGCAGAAAGGTGGGTAAGTGGCTCTTTTCCAAATGCCCTGAAGTTGCCAGAACCACAGGAGGACGTGCCTGCCCTTCAGCCTGCTCTGAAAACTGTAAGGAGGCTTTTTTGCATGGGAATTCTCATAAAGACAGTGGTAACCTGAAGGCTGACGTGTAGACAGAGGACAGCACAGCATGCTGCTCTCTGGAGGGAAGCTGCTCCCTGTATTTGAGAAAACCTGTGTTTGGGGAATGGTTTCCCTTTAGAAAACTTTGAACCCTGTGTGTCACGGGAGCGTGTGGCAGTGGGCCAGACTGCACCAAGTCTGAAGTAAACTCAGCTGGAATCAAATGTACTTGAGATGGACATTAGGAGCCTCCATACCAACCGCTTCAAGCTGTTGATCTGCTCTTTGGTGCACTGAGGGAATTGCTGATGTGGATACAGCTGCTGTTGCTGCCTTCTGAACTTCTCTTTTTTGGCTGCAGCTCTTTTTTTAGATGCTGCTAGAGTTGGTGACTAGTGAAGTCAATAGTGAATAATTGCTGGATATTCCCAGCATCCACTAACTCACACCATAGAAATGAACAAGTTGGAGCTGCACCAGTTATGGCAATGTTTAGAGTCAACTGGGGCAACAGAGTTAAGGGTTATATTATTTCTGTGATACTCTGGAGTGCAAACATGGGGCCAGAAGCTGAAGGGGGCAGATCATGGACAACGTTAGGACCTTGTCTAAATTGAGTTACTAATTCCTGGACTTGTAACTAAGTGCAAAGCATGTCACGGGTATTCCACTTGGACATGGCACCAGTGAACTAAGAGTATATTTTTATGTTGTTATGGCTTTAGACAATTAGCAGGGTGGAGTTTTTGTGGCTTTGTTTGTTTTTTTTTAAAGTAAGAATAAACTTCCTGCAGCCGTGACCAAGTAGTGAGTAAAGGACAAAGTATTAAAAGTGCTTAAAAAAAAAAAAACAACCCCAAAAAACCATGACAAAACCAACCAACAAACCCTCTTACTTTTTTATCTTATCTTTCATCTTCTTTGTCTTCTGTTCTCCCTTCCTTTCCTGTTCTCTCGTACATCCAAAACCCAAACTGTTCTTGTTTCTTCTCTACGTGAGATCAATGTTATCTGCTTTGCTTCTTTCTTAGTAATGAACATAGGTGCCCTGAGACATTGACTCTGCTCCTTGAAAGAGAAAATGCAGCATCTGCCATGGATGGGTCCCGATGACCCATATAGTCCATTCAGACTGTTCTCTTTCTTGGTTTTATCTATTTCTTTCTCCTCACAAAAACAGGCAGAAGGGGAAGGTACTGAAAGGTGGAAGAACATGACTGAAAAGGTTACACCCTCTTTATCTCCTCCAAAAGTGGAGAAAAACAGAGTTTTGGAAGCTTTATAGATATTTTTCTTATACCCAGGAGTCATTGATTCCCAGAGTGTAAATTTGTGTAGATTAGAAATGTAATCAAACTGCAATTTTGGGGGTTTTTTTGGTTTTTTTTTTCTCATGTAGTGTCATATTCTGACTGCCTAACGCTTTGATTGTAATAACCAAACTGTGTCCTTATTATCACTTTGGGAAAATCACAGCACAGCAGCTTTAAGCCTTCTGGACTCAGGACTCGGTGTGATGGAGAGGTTGTCCAAATTGTGCTTTAATGTTTATGGATCTCTAAAATAAGCAGTTAAATTTTGATCTTAAAGATAGAAACTTGGAATAAGGTAAAGATAGCTAAGAATCACATTTCTTGTGCCCATTGCGTGTGTACAGTATGTTTCAGATGAGTGTTGTAATGTTGGAATAGAAAATGGTGACAAAAATGTGCATATTAATGACTTAACTTTGTTTGTTTTTTCAACAGGGTCTTTGTTTTAATGGAAGTGCCTTCATTTTGTACCTCATTGCTGCCATTGTAGATGCATCTTCAGTTACCAAAGAACTGGACAAACACAATTACAACAGCTGGGCAGCTTCTTCAGTGAGTTCATTTTTTATTTAAATGGTTCTATGTCCAATAAAGTTTATCAAAAGGAGGCTGGCTGGAAGCACAGGTTGAAATGCATGTGTGCTGGATTTTGAAAAGCTGCAAACTGATAGAGAAGCTGACCCACAAAACCTATAGGTAGCTGTAATGCAGTTCATGGTTTTTGGAGGTGACTGGAAATACCACCAGGAGATGAGAGTCACATCAGAAAAGGCTGTAATGTTTCTAAGATCATGCTGCTTTTCCCCTCCCCTGCCCCCATTTATTACTAGCTCTCTGGCAGAGGGTGTAGCCTGCACATCAGAGTGGACAAAACAGATTGGATGAAAGCCAAGTCACCTCAATGCACTTGGACAACTTCAAAAGCAGTTTAAATTAACTCAGCTAACTTTGCACGCGTGTGGATTAGGTGCATTCAGCTTTTTGTGGGCTGAGCCAGACACACAGGACCTTTGAGTAGGTCCTGAAGTGATATTGCTGTTTCTATGGTGATCTCCCTCTTACAGCCTCAGCTTTTGATAATCTCTCCTCTGAGTTGGGTGGCCAATGTGTGAAAAATCATGTAACTTACCAGTGTTTTAAAGTGGATGCAAATCATTAATTAGTCTGATATTACTGCCTTACCACTTAGATTTGGAAATCCAAAGCAGTCAGTCAGTGTGGGTGATAAACAACTTTTTATTTTTAGAGCTGTGTCACTGTCTGAGCAGGTGAATGCATTCTCTAGCTAAGTTAAGGGAGTTGTAAAAGAACTTTTTGCACATTGTGCCGAATTCAGTTTTAGTTCCAAATTACAGCTACTTTACTGTTCATGCTTCTGCAGTTGTCCTCTCTGGACTATTCACAAATCCTGTCTTCTTTCTGAAGGTTATTGCATACGGCCATAAACACAGAGACTTGGACACCTTTTCTATTTATGTCTGGGGAACTGGATAATTATGTCCCTGTCAGTTAGTGGTGTTCAGGGTCTTCTCCTCTTGGCAGTTTGTAATTATTGATCTGTTACTCAGCCACTGCTGATGACAGGAACTTGCTTGCTGCTAGATAAGCTTCCATGCCGATTCAGGTTTTATGCAAAATGCATGAATGGTCAGTGTCTCATGGGATGTTTGGAATCCCTTCTAATACCTCCTAGTAGTGCTTAACTAATGCACTGTCTAAATAAACTATTAAATGTAGATTCTTGCTTTCTGAAACCATTAAGGGTTTCATGGATGGATGTTTGTGAGAATTTAGCAAACCATGTATCCCCCAAGTTCTCTGTTAAAAAGATTTTAGATGAAGCTTTTATTTCTTAAGAAACAAAATTATTGGAAAAGAAGAATGCTACAATTTTCTATTGTAATAATATTTTACATCATCTACAGTTTTTGGTGCCACAGGCTAAATTTACACTGGACAAGACTCACCAAGAGCCCTCTGTTGGAAGGTTTAGCTTTACTGCCTGTATGCGTGCTCAGTAGTGCCCTGCTCTCAGAGCTGAAGGGCTCACCCAGGCCAATGATGGTATAGAAGCAACAAACATTGGTAGCATCCTAAAATATTTTTACACTGGAAGGGAGCTCTGAAGGTGATGAACCCTCTCCCTGCTTAAAGTGGGGCTAACTCATATTGGCCTTGTCTGCTTGAGTTTTGAGTATTTCCAAGGATGGCTATTCCACACCACCTTTGGGGCTCTGCTACCATGTTTGATTGCTCTCATTGTGATTATTTTTATTTTTTTTCCCCTAATATCAAATTGAAATTTCCCTTCCTGTAATTTGTGTTTGTTCCCTCTTGTCCTTTCACTGCTCATCTCCAAGAAAAGTAGTATTAATCCTATTTGCAGTGTAAGCTTTATTTGGTTCAGTTACCAGCACAAAATATTCTGGTCTTAATCGTAAGACCATTTTGAACATTGTCTATTTTGAACAACATGCAGTGATTAACAGGAACTTAACCACTGGCACTGAATTGGCCTTTATCAGTACAACTGAAATAGTTCACAGCTGTTCTTTGCGTGCGTGTGCTGCAAGGACTGCAGAAGCAACACCACTGATACTGTAGTTTTAATCTTTAAACATAAAATAAATTTAGCCTGCTACAGAAGTCTTACTCTGTAATCAGTTTCAGACAAAGTAGTAATATCTCAGTGTGATTGCTGTCACTGTTATTTGCACTGAGGAATACCTTTATTTGTCAGTAGAGGACCTCTGGAATTGGTAACCTCAGTGGTACTGTGCTTTGAGAAGGTGTCTGGGCCTGCATTTGAATCGGAGTTTTCCCTGTAAGCGAACCTATTTTGATGCAGGGTGTGCCATGGTGAGGCCATTCCTGGAACATCAGAGCAGTGCACAGTGCCAGCTGAGCTGACACACATGGACTATCCTTCAGTCTTTGCCAGCAATTGATGTTAAAAGCAGCAAGTATAGGACTGGTGAGAGTCCATCCTAGAAGATCCATACTGAGGCAGTATCATGTGGAGATATGAGTTGAAACATGTCATGTTTTTCTGCTTCTAGGCCTGTGTTTCTAGGCATAACTTGAGCTTACTTACACAGTATTGACTGTGGTGGCCACACAAGTATAAGGAGGTGAAAGGGTGCCATTTTTGCCTGCTATTTTTCCTTTTTCCAAATCCCGTAACTATTTTTTTTTTAAATAGAAATGACACTGCTCTCAAAGGTATGTATTTTTTTCCTAATATATTTTTTTTTCTCCCCTCTCTCTACAGTTCTTTGCCTTCGTGGTTACCTCCTGCTATGCTGGAAATACGTATTTTAGCTTTATATCTTGGCGATCACGAACTTTGCAGTAAATATTTTGTTAAAATGAATTCTGTAGTATAAAGTATCTTGAGGATTATACTCTTTTGATAAAAGCTTGGAAGAGGGAAGAGGTCTTTTTGAACATTTCTGTTAGAATGGATGCGATATATTTTAAGATGAGATTAAAATGATTATTTATAATGTCATCTTTAGAGTCATCTAACACTGACTTTGTACTGTATAATAAAGTTTCATACTGCTACTTTTAAAATTAACATGGTATTTTTCTAGATATTGTATAGATATTACTAAACCTTTAATAAATCTTACTCAATGTGCCAATTTTGTAAATGCAACTTTTTAAATGCTACAGGTATAATTCTGATACTGAATGCTGCAAATCTAAACTAAGATTGATACTGTCTCATTATGTATAAAAAGTGACATTGTGCAGAAAAAAAACCAACATCCGAAACTTTAAAAATAAATAAATAATTGACACAACTGTGCATGTTTTGTAAACTGGGAGTAGAAAGTTGCTTCTTTAAATTTCTTTTTCACAGTGCAGTATATGCTGCTAAGAATTCTGATGGTCCTGTCAGTTTGCATATTCTACCAGCTTCTCACAGTCACGAGACTGCTTTTGGAACCTGTTCCTGTAGGTCTGAAGGAACGTTGCGCATGAAAACATTGTCTTAACAGGTTTCTCACATCCAGCAGGCTCCAAGGCAAAAGTCTAGACGACAGCCCCTTAATGCTCAGTGTTTAACCTACTGGGAATATCACAAATACCTACTAAAGGTAATACATTCTGTTTCTCAGGGGACTGGTTTTTTTCTTTTCTCTTCATGTTAGGCCATTAATCTGTCCTAATTAAAATCTAGGCTTCTAAATCCTATTAAATGATATAAAGATTAAATCCATAGAAGAATTGTCAAGATGCCAGTGCTAGAAACAAAGAATTTCCTCCCTCCTTCGCTGTCTACTGGCATAATCTGTGAGTTGTTAGTTTAACAAATGAAGTTTTTAATTTGAAGCTCATATTTAAATATCTTTGAGTCAAGCAGAAGTATGACAGAAGATTATGAATTTCAAAACAGATACCTTTGAAAATTACTTTCAAATACAAATTACCTACGGATTTTTTTTTTCCAGGAATTATGTGGAAAGGTTGTGATTATTTTGTGATATTATTTAAAGTTTTCCTCATTTAAAACTGCTGCTAAATCTTTTATTACTGGATTAAGAAGATTTGGAATCTCTTCTAGTCTTCAGAAACTTAGTTGGAAGATTATATGTGATAGCAGAGAAATCTAACTGCTTCAAAAAACTTGTTTATTTCTCCCTGTAACTAAATGGTGTGTGCTTACTTATGTGCGTGCCTTGCAGCAAAGATTTATCAGCAGTCAGCTAATTCTGTTCTCGATCACATTGTTTTATTCTTGATTATCTGTTGGAGTCACAGGATTTCAGTGTAAGGCAAGCCAAGATACTATTAAAAAAACCCCTATATTTGTCTGCAAATTGCATCTGGCCTGTACAACAAAGGTCAGGCTGTCTGCTGCTTGCTAAAATTATCCAGTTGTGAGAAGGAAGAAGGGCTACCAACTATGCATTTTATCTACACAGATAAAATGTGTCATTAAAACCCCGTATGCTCTTTTCCATTGCTGGAAAAAAATCAAAGGCATAAAAATGACCCAAATGTCAACTGATAAAATGTGACTAGAAATACAGCTAAAATTAAAATCTCGTCAGTGATTTCTCATCAGTAAAAATACTTCAGTAGTAATAGAAATTATTTCTTAAATTATATTTGTTGTACCTATCTTAAATGCAAAGAACATTATTATGTTTGCACAAATGTTTCATGATTTTTTGGTAACTGCAATGGTCTTGTGTAAAATCCTAACCCAGATAACATCTGTGACTAGAGGTAGTAAGAGGGAGTAAAGCTGCAAGTGAGTAATACGTTTCATCTGGTTTACCAAAAACTATCACAGAAACTGTTGCATGTCAGAGTGAACCCCTTAATGAAGGACAAAACCACACTGTTACCAAATAAGGAATGATTCTGGCAAAGTATCTGCCACCTCTCTGAGTCTTGTGCTGATCCTCAAGGGAAGATGTGTGGGATGTCTTCCAAAGGCAAATCTGTGAGTTAAATCCTTAGTACGTGTTTTTTTAAATTCAGAATTAAGTAGAAACTTACTTTATGCTTGGCCTTGCCTTTTTTTCTCCAACCTTCTCTGTCTTGCTCTTTCCCTTTAGAAAGATAATTATCTTACTTCCTATGCTTTTTCTCATCTGTCTAATTTCTCATCTGTTCCCCGGATACCAGCTGTCGTTTTTTTCTGAAATATCTAGGTGTTCTGAGTATGTAGGTAAAATTGGAGGAATCAGGCAAGCTTAAAATTACTTCTGAAGTTTGCGTCTCCTATTTCAGGCCTCAAGAAAGGCATGAGCCCCCAAAAGGCTTATCTGTTTCTTCCAGTGCATTAGTCTTAAATACTGGCTTGCAAACTGCGGCTTTGGCTTTTGTATGTTCTAATATTGGTAAAGAAGATAAGCTAACTGTGGGTTATCACACAATAATTAAAACAAGATTTGTGTCTGCAAGCATTGGTTAGAGCTTCTAAGATTGGAAGAACCCTTACTTAAAAGAACAAATGGGTAAGTGATGAAATCATTAGTGAAATTCTTAATACAGATATTTGGAAGAATAAAAAAACGCTAATCAACTTGCAAAATGAAAGTATTTGACGTTATAAATAACTCGTTTCAGACAAACAGTCTCTCTGAAAAATCTAAGTCACCCACATATGTAAGGATACTTTAAGTCAACTTACAGGCATAAAATTTAATTTATTAAGGAGTTGTCAGTACGTGTTGTCATGATCATACAGGCTGCACTTAAGTTGAAGTAAACAGCATGAGAACTGTAATAAAAACTTCAAATTCAGCGGTGTCTTAGATTGACTTTGTGCTGGGGTTTACAGAAAATGCCTGTATTTCTGAGTAAAAAATATGACTCTTACTCTTATTAATTTAAAGGTATTTCTATTTCACTGGGCTGAACTCATCAGCAGGGCCCCATTCATCTATGCCTTTTCAAAAGAAGTTACGAACTAAAGAAGGTGAATCAGTGGGTAAGAAAAATGTATTTCTTCATAGGAAGTACAGAAGTTACTGGAACCTTCCTCTACAGGGCTTGCAAGAAACCTAGAACTGTGCATGCTTCTGAACTCGAACGGTAAGGAGGGGGAAAAAAAAAAGGAGCTTGAAGAAAAACCCCAACCAACAAACCAAACCCCTCGTTTTCAGCAGCTAGCATTGTGCTGTTGTGCAGATGGGCATGGTTGTAGCTCTGATGTCTAACCACAGGTGACAAAAGTTGGTGGGAAAGGTTAATATTTTTTTATTGCAAGTGCTAGCTGGCTTACCAGAAGCCAGACAGGTACTGCTTAGTCTGTTACAGACCATCGCCTCCACTGGAAGAGCCTGTCTCACTCATGGAAATTAGGGATGCTAGCCCCGTATTTGTCTTGGAGATCCTCTCATCTCACCTGTCTTTGTGTTGGAGATCCTCTCACCTCACCTGTCTTCCCTCCTAAGACAGTTTTTAGTTGCTGAAGGAGCTACTAAATACTAAACGTGCACAGAAGGCGCATCCTAACTGCAGAAAATTGGGGCTGTTCCTCTAATGGGTATGAAAGTGGCATCTGCCCAGCTTGGAGACCGGCAGTTACCTCACTTGTCAGCAAGCTAAACAAGTTATTTTTAAACTCGAGGAAACGCATAGCTTCTTCCTTCGCTGCATTTTGTTGGTGTCCCCGCGTGAGTTAATCCAAACGATGAGGGTTGAGACGGTTGGGACGGCCACTGACCGCGCTGCAATTAATGCAAATGTTTTA
>NW_015090803.1:2117002-2180225 GCF_001431845.1 Calidris pugnax | reverse complement strand
GCTGAGGGAGAGCGGGAGGAGAGAACCATGTCTCACGGGGCGCGAGTGATCCGCACCGGGGTGAGCAGCGGGGGTCCGGCGGGCCCACCGCCCCCCGCCGCCTCCTCCTCAGCGGGATCGGACGCCGAGCTCATGGACGGCGCCTATTTCCGCTCCTGCGCCGGCATGCTGAAGGTGGCCCAGATGGTAAGGGGCGAGCGGGGCCGGGCGGGCGGGGGGCGACCGTTGTTGGACCGCGTTGGCCCCCACCGGGTGTTTCTCTGGAGAGCGTCGTCGAGGGGTCGCGGCTCGTTGCGGGGTTTGGGGCGATTTCGCTCCTGGGGTCTCTCAGCCCGCGGGGAAGGAGCCCGGCCCCCGTTCCTCTGGCAGAGCCGGGCGTCGAGGTCCCTCAGGGGCCGCCTTCGCGCTCCCCCAAGGCCGCCATGGGCCCTTCTCCTCAGGCAGACCCACCTGAGCCCTGTGGAGCGCCGCTCGCTCAAGGTGCTTACTGCCTGCTGGTATCTTCGTCGTGGCAGCTAATGGCAATTTTTAGGATTAAGTGATAACTGGCAAAACCCTGATGCAGAGGCACACTGTGCTCCGGTGGAACACCTCCTTCTTTAGCACAGGTGAGTTTTTGGGAGAAAGCCGGGGCCAAGTGCCGGCGGGCTGGTAAGGACTCAATGATCTCGGAGGTCCCTTCCAGCCATTAAGATTCTGTGTGATTCTGTGAGGGTGGGCACCGTGGCCGTGACTACTAGTCTCCCTGGCTCTGTGCCCCGTCTGCCACAGACCCCCAGGCAGTGCCCCGGTGGCCCCATGAGGGGTCTGGGGGATGTATGGCTGAGGAGCAGGAGAAGACTTGGACAGCAGAGCGCTGCCAGGGTTTCAGCTGGTGCCTTACCTTGACTCGGTGCAGGAAATTTTGCCCCATCTAGATGCAGAGAGGTTTGGCAGATGGATAAGCTCTTTCTCATTTCTGTGGTACATCATTTGTCATCTTAATTCCATTAATGGCCGTGAACGATGACGGATGGCTGGTAATGAGGATGGAAGACAACATGTAGTGATAACTTCTCACACACAGTCTCGTCCTGCAAAAACTTCTACCTTGAACTTTTCGTGCAGGAGTTGTTGCTTTCATTTCTGATAGCCCCAAATAGCTTCCCCCTCCTTCCCCCCACCTTTATTTGTCTACTCTTTTTTTTTAATGTTTTTCACCTGTGTAATTTATTAGCATCCACAGAGTTCTAAATTGATACTAGAGGTTAGGAATCATTTTGTTCTAGGTTACAGTGGAGTAATATCACATCCTAAAGTTTCTATTTAAAAGGTACCCAATTTCTTCCAGTCTATTAAGAGCCTTCAGCTGCCTTTAGAAGTGAGCCTCAGTAGCAAGAGACATAACTGAATGTGGCTGGGCAGGGTTCACCACTGCAGAAAGAACTGTTCCTTTTATGGGCTAGAAATACCTAGTCCTCTCTGCTCTCCATCCTGCTGTGGTGTCACTACAGCTATGATGTGTGACTCCTACAACAGGCATTTGTGCTGAAATTTCAGTTTTGGTGCACGTGTGAAGCGTGTGTGCATACTTTACATACTTAACATGTTTTTATGTAGTGTATGTAAATCTATGTATTTTTATGTGATCCTTCACAGACTTAACATAAAGTAATATTTTATCAATGCTGTTCAGTATCAGTTTAATCAGAATTTAAGCTAGTGGTTTTCTGCGGTGACTTTAACAGAAGCTAAAATGATGTAAATGAATTTCTTTCAGATTCATGTTCTTACATTTTTCTGCTTTCTTACTCACCTGTAAATAACATCAGTAAAAGTTACCTCAGGTATCCGTGGAACTTTGGGCAAATGAATTTCTTTTAATGTGGTATCACGGTGGTGGTGTCTTCTCAAATAATTCCCTAAGAAAACTAAACGTTTGTGCTGCAGTGAAATAACAAGGGCAGGTTAGGTCTAGATTAATTCTTGCACCCAATAAAATACAGAGCTAAGTATTTTCACAACTCTTCTTTATCTCTTCTCAGACAGTATTTCCAGGGATCCATTTCTATTAGCATTCAGTTCTCCTAGTAAGACGTAAGCGTTTGCGGTATCCTTCTTTGAAAAGGATTCTTTATGCTAAATCTATGAACATTCCTGCATTAGTGTTAGTGTGGCTGGTGGGACTGTGGCCTTATGAAGAAGGAGAACCTGGCAGAGGACAAAGGTCATGTCTTTTTGGTTAGACACATATCACACTAAATTGCATGCTGGGTCTCTGAAAGGTTGTGGTTATGAAGAGGGAACATGACTTTCTGTTTTCTCTTTCTTCCTCAATCCCTTTTACCTAGAAGTAAATGGTATGAGAGAGAACAGGAAAGAAACGTTTCCTCACTTACTGTAATCTTAAGGGCGGTTTGCAGTGCTTGTAGGCTAAAAAAAAAAAAATAAATTGACTGTATGTATATGTGCATGAAATAATTCTAATAGATGCCAACAATATGCTATGGAAATTATATGAAGGAAAGAGAAAATAATGTTACAGCTGTTCTTCTGTAAGAAAGATCATAACACGAGGACTAGAACTCAGCAGTCTTGGACAAGATCAAGAGATTGTGCAGAAGTCTGATGATTATTGAATTGTTGCTAATGTCTAAATGTTACCGGTGCTTTCTCTTCAAATTCTGGGTGCTGTGGTATCTAGCATTGAACAAAATTAGGAAGTAAAAAAAATGTTTCTTACCCGTAAGCCTACGCAAATTCCTTCACATTTTTTTGCTAGAGAATTTCTTTAACCTTGCAGAATGATTATAGCTTTGAAAAGATAATGCATTTCATACACTGAGTCCTGTGCTTTCTAATGCTTAGGGAATGGTCTGTAAATATTTTGAAAGAAAAATGGAGGAGAGAACAGCATTCTGTGACTTGTGTATTTTACATGGCAGTAAGACAGTTTGAAAGCTGTTTTTCATGCATGAGCAATGTTAGCAAGGGCTCCATTTTCAAAATCCAATCTGAATTGGCACTCTGATTTTAAAAGGGAGTTATGAAGCGTCTTCAGCATCTGACCCACTTCAACTGGTTTAACTTAATGGCGATTAATAGAGCTTTTTCTTTTTATTTTCTTTTCTCTTTGTTTTTCTATTTGCAGTTTTGCCATGATCTCTTATATTCATGGGGGTACGTGGAGAATCCCATTGTGGCCACCTTGGTTCTATAGCAGCAGTGTACTAAGTAAGTGTGTCAGTGGCTGTGTATCAGTGTGCACAATACACTTCTACCAATGACTTGAATTTTAGCCAGCTTGGCAAAATCAGCACATGTGGCAATCTTCAGTATGCAACAGTAACTATGCTGATTTGTTTGAAGCATGCTCTGTCGCCATGCTACTGCTGGCTTGCTCTATTGCAAGACTTTTTCTAGGAACCCATGCTACTTAGCTTGGCAAGTTCTCAGTAGGTGGGTTCTTGGAAGCCTCTTGAGGCATCCTGTGCCAACGGTAGAGGCAGCAGTATGAATTTGCATCCATATGGTCACCAAGGTGGCTCAGGTGGCAGTGTTCATAGATTGAAACAAGTCTGATTCCACTGAATTGTTTGTGGAGCCCTTTTGTGCCTTTTATATTTTTACGACTGAAGTCTGGAGGATGCCTCAGATTCTGTATGGGACCACTGAATTGTTTGTGGAGCCCTTTTGTGCCTTTTATATTTTTACAACTGAAGTCTCTGATTCCACTGAATTGTTTGTGGAGCCCTTTTGTGCCTTTTATATTTTTACGACTGAAGTCTGGAGGATGCCTCAGATTCTGTATGGGACTAGGTCCTGCTTTCAGCACAGCCTATGTTGGAAGTGGAGCCTATACAGGTATCCCATCTTAGGCAGTTGGCTGGTAGGAATGGCTGTGACTGTATCACCTGTACAAAGTCTCTGATGAAGACATCCCCAAGAGTGTGACCAATATAGACTGAAGAGAGAAAAGAAGTGTTGAGAGCTCACGTGTAGAAGGAGAGCCATCACGGCACAGCACGTGCTGGTGTCTGTCTCTTAGGCTTCTCATACTTTTCTTGGAATGTTCCTTTTTTCTGAACTCTGAGTGGTTCAGAGGTGGCCCATAGTCTTCTTCACTTCTCTTTCCTCTCCTTCAGGCTGGGCCAAGCTAACTTTGACCACAGTTCAGTGGTGAAGGTGATTGTTCCCACAATAACGCTGCTGTTACTGAGTGGACAGTCAGCACAGCCTCGGTATACAGGGCGTTTTAAGCTAAAAACAGTGCTGATTCTTTCAGCTCAATCTGAACCAAGAAAAAGAAGTTTCATCAGACAGAAGAAAATCAAAATTATCTTCTCAAGACTGAGGAAAATATTTGCAAACAAGTGCAAGGTAAAAAAGGATAAACTCACTAAAAGTTGACTTAACATCACTTTAACTTGCTAAAAATGCTAAGGCAATAGTTACAGCTTTTCTGCTGGGTATCTGTTTAATTTCCAAAGTATGTCTTGACAAAAACAATTACATATTTGATATGTGACAGGAACAGTCAATTTCAAGACAGTCTGTAACTCTGAGTAACTTTGAAGTGTGCTGAAACCTCTCTGGGTTATTTATATAGTAACATACAGTTGAGTAGTAGTATTCAAGAGAACATTAATACATCTAACACTGAAAGCTATAAGATGCTGGTAGGGAGGTTGCTGGAGTCAAGATCAATTTCTGAATGTGTTGGACGATACCACACAAATTTACTGGGGAGCTAAATTCAGAAGAAGTTAAAACATGAAAAGAAGGCAAAATCAGTTTGCGGAAGAAAACAATTCCTAATCAAAACCATTGATACAGGAAAACGAAATTCACAAAAGCAAATGATGCTTGGAATGATTTGAGAGCTACTCAATCTTCTAACTTGATTTTGGGCCTGAAATGTCTTTCAGTCCATGGAGGTGATTGAAGTAAAACATGTAATTCTTTCGAGCAGCTTGTCAGTGATGTACAATTTTGCCTGTATGGTTATAATCCTTCTCAGTCAGAAGAGAGGGAATCTGGTGATATGCAGAGATGCTGAAATTGTAAGCCTGTCTCTGCGTCCTGTGTAGACTGCACTTTCAGCTTTCCCCTACTGTCACCCTGTCTGTAGTTCTTCCGAACGAAAATAATGGTCAGAAGTTAACACGTTTGGTGAAAAGCACCAGATGCTAACCTGCAAAACTTAGATTCAAGCAGTTTGGTGTTCTGCTTGACTTTTGATTCAGCTGACAACAGAAAACATGAAAAATAACGTCATAATAGCTATCAGTGATGTCGTGACACATTATACTTATTTTGAGGCATGCAGGAGGCATTTTATGTTTGCAAAGAAAATAATAATTGAGGAAAACCACCCCAAGAATGTGCAGGTGTCTTCAGTCGGCAACTACGTGATAAACTACTGGCTAAGCAATAAGAAATGGGACATAGTTTTAAGAAGCAAAGTTTTTCTTTTCAGGCCGAGGTCAGAGCTATGTGTTGTAGCTGCTAATTATGTTTGTTGTTCTGCTAGAAGCTGCAGTAAGAGGACCTTGCTTGGCATGCTGAGCAAAGAGGGAAAAAAATTATCTAAGTCTTAGATGGCTTCAAAGTAAGCAGGAGCACTTGAGCGAAGAATGTCCAAGCCTAGTAATTAAAACCAATAGGTCTGGGAAGTCCTGTTATTTCCACTCTGAGATCACTGAAACAGGCTGGCTTGGCCAGTTGTATTTTTTCCATGCCTCTGCTCTGGGTGGCATTTATACAATTTCTGCCCAGGTATTTGCGTAAGAGCTGGGAGCGAACAGTGTCTTCTCTGTATGTTAACAAGGAGTGCTTGGTGGTAGGCTGGCCAGGTTTGATTTGAGGAGACAAAACTTCACAAGCAGCACCAGTTTAAGGAATTTTCCCTTTCTGTCTCATCTCCAGGCAGCCGTTCTGAGCGGCAGTGATGCAGCTGTTCACAAGGTTACGCAGTAAACAAAACCAGGGGACTGATGTTGTTTTACTTCAGCTTTCCTTCGGTTTCCTTTTTGCTATAAGAGTTTTTAGCGAACAGTGCAGCCATAGAGACTGCTGTCAGCAAGTGTCTGGCATACAAGGGCAGGAACTTCATAAGCCTGAAGTGGTTCCACATGCTTCAAACCACAAGCTGAGAGCGTAGGCCTTTTTCTTTAACTCTTGGGCAGGGGAAGGTTTTGTGCCATCTGTTTTATTTCCTATCTCTTTCAGCAAAAAAAGAACTGGTAATTTTTCTGATGTTGAAACTGCTGTAGAAGTCTAAAAAAAAATCAGCTCCAGTACATTTTTTAAAAAGAGAATTATAGTCATTGTTAAACTCTGGGGAATCTCTGTTCTGAATATGTCAGTTAATGTTTTGTTTGTATCCTAAAAGAGGCTTCCTAAAAGCACAAAGTTGGAGCTGCCTTTCATTGCTCATTTGACGCATCCATTAGGATTTCTTGCAATACATTCATAAGCAACCTCAGTGCATGTGGTGCTCTTTGTGTAGAGATGATTGAACAACAAGGGCTAGCAAATACAGTTTCTGAAACAAAAAAAAAAAAAAAGGAAATCTAGAAATTTACCACATCACCTGAGACGTGTTTAGTATGCTTGAAAGAGCAGAGTGAAGCATTGGCAGTGGGTGGTTTCCTGACACATTTGTTTTACAGGAAGTTAGATTTGCAGATGCCATTTAAAAATCTTAATCAGGTGTCCGTGGACAATAGGATGTGGTTGAAAGGTGTGGATTCTTACTGCTCTGTGACTTTCCTTTAAGACATGCAAGTGCAGTATATTCTCTCTCTTTGGAGATGGTGTCCTTTTGAACATGTTCCTCTTCTGCCATAGAGAAACAGAAACCAGGGGATCAGTTCTTTCCAAGTGTGGTCTTCATCAACCCTGAGCCTACGAATGATAAAGAGCATCTTGCCGAGCATCCTTCACTGGGTTCCAGGGTTGTAGATGATGGAACAATTTGTTGTGTCTCGCCATGATCCAGTAAAAGCCGTGGCTGTACCTCAGTGGGGACAGTATACCTGACCATGAGGCTTGGTGTTACCAGGGTAATGGAGTGTGGTCCCCCAAAGCCAGACAGTGTGTGCTTACTATGAGTAAGTGTTTTCTCCGCTCCCCTCCCTGGGGAGCCCTAGTGAGGTGTTCACTCAGAACTGTGGCTGAGTTGTCTGCATTGCACTATTGTCGGGTCATGTGCACTGTGGCCTTGTCCTCCTATTTTGTGGTGAGATGTAAAGTATACAGCAGCCAGAAATTGCTACTTTCTGTACAGAGATCAAACTCTCAAATTGATGTGATTTCCTTTTACCCACCTGTGACCTTCCTCTTCTTTGCGTAACTCAGATGCTTAAAGGATCATCACAGCTGAAGCAACTCCCTACGCTGCGATGCTGGTAATTTGATGAATGTAATGGTGAGTACATGTGTGTCTGACTGGTCAGAGCTAAGTGGCTGCAGCTTTCAAAGCCAAAGCAAATTTGGCTGCCGTTCTTGCGACAGCAGCTGCAAGGCTTGTGGCTTCCTCACCTGCTCACAGCTTCCCTCAAGGAAAATGGAAATGGTGACAAGACTGAGAAGTTGCTTCAAGGGGGAATTTTCGTAGAATGTTTTTGGTGGTTTGTCTTTGTTTTTTTTTTTAATGCCATCAGTGAGTTCAAGAAACAAGTACTGGCTGCTGCCAGAGAAGTATGCTGTTAACCTGAGATGACCAGCAGCAGCTACAGAAAGACTTAACATACTTCCCTGCAAGTCTGTAATCGTTCTCTGGGAAGGCCACTTCAAAAGCTCTCTCATCTGTTTGGGTAAAACAAGGTCCCCAGTTGCTGCTTGTCACCTGCTGGCTAATTGAGCCTTTTGTAGATCGCTTGAGTGAAGCTTCCTAGTAGACCCGGGAGTGCTGGCCCAGCATGTCAGTCTCCAGGCGGTCACTGGAGGTTGTCAGCTGCGACAGTGCCACTGGGGAATCTCATCTATTCTCATTTTTCCCCCTCATTCATCGCCCTTCACTTCTCGGGCACTTGGCCAAGCGTCAAGTGTTTGCACTTAGAAATTCTCTGTTGTTCTTTTGTGTGCTATGGCCCAGTCTTATCCAGGCGCCAGGCTGTGTTGATGCCAGTTGGTCTGGAAATTGTCATGATGTTAGCATTTTCGGGAACTCTCACTCGTATTTTCCTGATAAAGATTATGATGTGCCAGCACAGCTAACAACATGGACTTCAGTGATGTAAACAAGTTCTCCTTCTATTCGAGGAGACCTTGCTGAAGGCTCTGTTGCCATGGCTAACAAAGCCTTTGCTGGAGATGACAGATATGAACTTTTTAACTGCTGTCTGTGCAACTGCCAGATGTCAGTGTGGTGTTCTCTGGGGCAGGGAGAGATACGGCAGGTGTTAACTGAAGATTTGAATCAGTCAAGCAATAAATGCTTCAGACAATGAGAACGGGCTGTGTTGTGAGCAGCATCTGTAAGGGCGAGCGATGAGCAGATTGCTTGGTGAGGCTTAGCAGGCATAGGCACTGAGACTTCACTGAGCGGTTGGCAAGGTATTCCTTATCTCAGGAATATGAGATGGCATATGCTTTTTATTTTTTGTGCATTTAGTTTGACAAGTGACTAGATTGATAGTTGCCATGAGGTACTGGTTTTGTGTTATATGTTCCTATTTGACTTTTAAGTAGCTGTATGTTCTTAGATGTGCATTGGATATCCAGGTCAAGGGGAAGACTTTGCAGCTTGCTGTGCAGAGTTTGTGGGTGTTTGTTAATAATAAACACTGTCTACCCTGGGCTTCAAGCAGCCAGCCAGTCTGAGCCAGGCTTGGCTGGTCAGCCAACGTGGGCTCCATCTCTGTAGGTGGTATTGCCATGCATGGTTGGTAAATCCATTTTTAGACAGCCATGAACTTTAGGTACAAGAGCTCTGTAGCTCACAACTAAGGATTAAGCTCTTTCTGTATTGTATTTTACTGACAATATGGGACTTCATTGACTATTTAAAGGGCAAACAGTACAAACAACCAAAACAATGTATGCTGAGAATGGTTCAGAGTCGTAGTTTCAGAGGGGCCTTGTGCCTACAAGGAGCTCTTCTTCCCAGCCAGCTAAAAGAAGTATGGCAGGTGTGGTGGGCAATCTCCTGCCCCCTGCTCCCCAAGGAGCACTCGTTTTCCAGGGTTGGTGAACTCTGCTGCTTTTGCAGCAGCAGCCTCAAAGGATGAAGTTCTCCAATGAACACCTTAAGTGTCTTTGTACCTCCATGAGCATGTATTCCTGTTCATCATTGCCAGATTCCTTTCTGCCATTGAGAGACGCTTCTCTGCCATTCCTTAAGACAGCTTAAACCTCTTAATTTTTAGGGTCTATCAAACCCGCTTTTGTTGGCCTACAGTTCTCTTCACTGTCCTTCTCTTTATCTTGCTTCAGAAGCACCTTGTGTGCTTGAAACATTCTTTTTGTGTTTACACAAACCTACCCACACTGTGGACTGTCTTCTCCTGCCATTCTGTCTGACTCTTGGGTTTACCAGGCTGAGAGAACAGTTAACATGGCTCTCCATGGGGATCTAGATGTTGGAAGTTGCTTGCCTTGCAGAGGAGAGAAGTAACAATCACAGCTTGCTGTGCCATTTCTAAGTCTGCAGAGATTTGGTTATATTAATCCCTATGTTTTTGGTTACTATCACCAGATCCCCCACTTTTTAGTTTATCTGGAAATTCAAGTCTCTTACAATGTTTTTTGCTTCCTATGAGTTGCGATACAGGGATTCTTTCTATCATGCAAGATAGATGGTCTTCTACATGCATGCGTGCTTTTTGCAGCAATCATGTAGTATTTTTCTAAATGGGGAACTGACTTAGTGGTGTTTGACACAGGTTTTCATCAAGCTTTACAACCAGCATCTTACCTGGGAGGAGGTCAGGGAGTGCAGGAGGAGCCTGTGATTGCATCTGTGCATCTGCAGAGAAAACCAATTGCAGAGGATGTGTCCTCCTGAAGCAGCAGGTTCATCTATGATTTGGGCATTGTGATTTGATTTGAGACAGGAGAGACCACTGGAATTGGTAGCAGGCTACCCCTTACTTTGGGGCTGTTGCCTGCACAGAGAAGTAATTCCTTGTTAATAGATGGCCAAGCTATATGCTCACAAAGTATAGGGGTCTCCTGGCTTTGTCCAGAGTAGTAACTTTAGTCGTTGCGTCGTTGCGGGTGTGTAGAAAGACATAAACACCTCTTTCAGAGTTAGAGGGAAAGCAGCTGTGTTTCCCAGAATTAAAACCCTGCTAGGGCATTTTGCTGTGTTGAAAATTATTTTCCTGTCCTTTGCAGACATGCTAAAAATCAGCTGTGCCATTAATACTGTTTTGCAATGAGTTTTACCTGTCTTGGGAATTGGTTGTGACTTGAATATGGCACTTGCGCAATGTCACTCACTTATCACTGACATTGCTGCAGTATTTTGAGTGTTGTGTGTGCAACTTTTATGTTGGTTGGAAAAACTTACTGACAGGGCTTTCACAGTTGAAACATTTTAAATTTAAATTGATTTTAAAAATAAATCCATTAATATTGGATTGGAGAGAGAAGAAACAAAATTATGAGGTTATGGTAGATAACAAACTTGTATTGTGGTGTGTTTGTTTTTGTAAATTAATTCACTGCTTGATGCAAATATAGCATATTCATGGAATCATAGAATGGTTAGAGTTGGAAGAGACCTTAGAGATCATTGAGTTCCAACCCCCCTGCCATGGGCAGGGACACCTCCCACCAGACCAGGTTGCTCAAAGCCCCATCCAGCCTGGCCTTGAACCCCTCCAGGGATGGGGCAGCCACAGCTTCTCTGGGCAACCTGTTCCAGTGCCTCAGCACCCTCACAGGAAAGAATTTCTTTCTGGTATCTAATCTAAATCTCCCCTCTTTGCCCTGTAACTGTAAAGCCCTCAGCTTTCAGTTAGTAACGTACAGGACTGTGGTGGCTTTCAGCATGGTGCAATGGTGCTACAGGCAGCTGTGGGGATCAAGACAGGGAGCTAGTTAAACTGGCAGTGGTGGGACTGAAGGATTGCATACGCTGTGATCAGTAGTAGGCAGGACTTAATTGTAGCTCGTCATTACAAAGAATTGCCTTTTTAATGATTGTAGCTAACATCCTGCAACAAGGGCTCTTTAATAATGTCATCCATATGCTGGTTCTGTGATTACCCCACATCCTTTTCTACCACTGAGGCCTGTGCCGGAGCAGATAGATAACTTATTATTATATTATTAGATAAAGAATGCCACTTGCTTGTACTTGGGATTGTCCTTTTATCGGAGTTGTAGAGGGTTTGAATAAAATTATTTCACCTTTTCTCACCCTCCCACCATTTTTATCTTCAATAAATAGCCAGTGGATGGTGAGAGAAGGCACTTATCAGGGGCCAGGCAGCCTCCTTATTTTAGCAAAGCAGCCAGACAAGAAGGAAATCTGCCCAGACGCAGGGGCTGAGAGATTATTGTGCAACAGAAGACTGACTGCTTCACAGAACCGTGCACTTGAAGGCAGCTGATTTCATCTGTCATTAGTGAAGTTTTAAATGGACTGGGTTTTTTATCTTTTTCTAGTAGGGGTTGTCTGTTACAGCTCACATTTCCAACACCGCCCTGGAAGAAGGAAATCTCAATTACAGCAGCAGTCCACATTGTTGCTTAAATTAGCTGAACCAGTTTTGCATGAACTGCAATTGTAGCCTTGGCCTGCGCTTTGCTCATCTTTCTGTTTTGGGAAGCTGTAAAAAAAAAAAAAAAAAAAGATGTTTTATTCTGTCCAGAAATATGTACTTAATAATATATGGGCGTTGCTTCACTGTGTTGAGGTGTAACATTCGGAAATGCACAGCTGCAGTCAGTGACATTTCTCCAGGGCATGGTTATACCAATTGGCTCTCTTAGGGATGGAAAATTCCACTTACTATCTTGGCTGGTGTCACAAGCTGGAAACTTTGACTTTTTTTTTTGGTTCAAATACAAAAAGTATTTAGCTCCTATTATATTGTGTTTTCTTCTTAAAAAAGGCTGTGATAAAACTGGATATGAGTCAGTGCTGTCCCTTGCTCCAGATCTGTAGACAGAGTTTCTGTACTATTGCTTGCACTAGAACTTGGGTAAGTTTTAAGAGATTGGAAATCAACCAGTTTTTATCAATTTCATAAATAGTACTCTGGGTCCTCCTCTTTTCAGGTTCTGGAGGAGGGACATTAAAGCAGTACAAAGGTTCATCAGTGCTCCAGCAAGTGCAGCAGAGAAGCTTTCCTCTCAATGCTGTTTTACAGTATCCGGGGTGGGGGGGGGAAAGCTGTTTCTGTCTTCTAGAGGGTTAAATTGTTGGAGAAGGATGGAAAGGAAAAGCACCATCAGGTATTGCCAACTACCAGATGGAGACTAGCAAACCAGAGCTGCTGCCTACCATCTTTGTACAGGTGTAGTGCACCTGTACTGATGCTGAATCCCATCCCCTGACCTTTTTCCCCTGAATGGTGCTATTTTTTACTTAGCTAATTGCAATGCATCTCCTGAGGCAAGGGACTGGGAAAGATATTAAGGAAACATTAAAAGAGGGAGTTATGGTTTGCAGTATAAGGGAAGTTTGGATGGGAGAGAATGAGAGATCTAAAGGAGAAGAAATACGGAAACTAATGTAGGGAAAGGAGAGGAAAAGGGAGTAAAGAGCAGGAAAAAAGGAAAGGAAACACTGGAGGCAAAAAGTCATAGTACAGCTTCTTATGGGAGAGGGTAGCAGAGGAGAGCACAGTCAAGCAAGAAAAGAAAATATTCTCAGAAAAGGAAGAAAGTGGTTGTACATTGCATGGCAGAATAATTCAATGAAAAGATAATGCAGTGCTGGGTGTATTATACATGACTCTGTGTGTGTCACAGTATTACGGTAAATCTTTGAGATAAGAGTTATAGTGTTTCTCTAGAACTGGGCATCTTGAGGCAATTTTGCTTCTTATCAACATTATCTTTACTCCCTGCAGTTTAGCTGGCATTTCACATCTTATTTCTATATAGAAAAATAAAATTATTAGCCGTAGTTAAGAGACACACAGTAAGACAGCAGTTTCAGTCTGTCTGTTCAGGATATGATGCTGGGATTTGCAAAAAAACACATTCAGTTCCTTTCTGTAATGAAGATTTTTTTTTTTTTATATCATTCTTTGTACTACTGTAGCAGCTATACATCCCAAGCAGGGAGTAGGCCAGCTGCCGTGGGTGGCCAGCCAGCAGCCAAACACCACCCGGCCTCTCACTCACTGCCCTCTCCTGCAGGATGGGGAGAAAATAGAAGGAAGGCAAAAAGACCTATAGATCGTGATAACGACAGCTTTATAAGGAAAGCAAAAGCTGCACATGCAAGCAAAGCAAAAAGAGGAATTCATTTACTACTCCCCATCAGCAGGCAGATGTTTAGCTACTTCCTGGAAAGCAGGACCTCAGCATGTATAATAGTTGCTTGGGAAGACAAACACCACAACCTCGAATGTTTCCCCTTATACCTCCTTTTCTTCAGCTTTTGTCACTGAACACGATGTCATATGGTCTGGAATATCCCTTTGGTCAGGTGGAGCCAGCTCTCCTGACTGTGTCCCATCCCAACGTCTTGCCCGCTTGCAAGCACACCTGCTTTGGGGTGAGGGGAGGGAGAAGAGAGAAAGCAAGCTGTGCAGGCACTGTTCAGCAGCAGCCAAAAGGCTGGTGTGTTATCAACACTGTTTTAAACAGAAATGCAAAGCACAGCGCCGTACGGGCTGCTGTGAAGGCAGCACCATCCCAGCCACGCTCAGCACATCGCCACTGTACGGGGTGCTGGACAGGCACAGTGGGAAGGATAACCCTTACTTCACAGTCATTAATAGAGTTGTGAGAGAACAGCGGGGTACCAGGCAAGTGAAAATGGGCGATAGGGAACAGTCAGGAATGGTCAAAAGGATGAATAGTAGCCGTAGCATTAAAGATTGTGATTTCCAGTTAGAAACCAGGAGTTTATTTGCAATGTCTTGTGCTCGGTGCATTTTTTTTAACACATGATATCAAAGTCTACTGTGGAGTAAATAAGTGACAGTCAGGAAATAAATACTAATTCCCATTTCATGGTGAGCTTGGGCTCTCTTTTTTTTTTTTTTTTTTTTTTTTTTTCCTCTTTCTTTTTAGAGTCATAGAATTGTTTGGGTTGGAAGGGACCTTAACAATTATCGAGTTCAACCCCCCTGCCATGGGCAGGGACACCCCCCACTAGACCAGGTTGCACCATCTTGTGTGGTGTAATGACAGCAAACCACCTTGAGCGATGCTCAACATTTTTGCCTTATTTTACACATCAAAAGTGTTTTGAAGACGAAAAACTTTAGCACAGTGCATGTGAAGTGTTTATTACTCTTATTTGGCGAATGGGGGAGCTGAAGCAGTGAAATACATGATTTACAAGTTCAGACAGTAAGATGGTTACAAAACCGGGGTCAGAATTCAAGAGCTAGTGACATTCAGTTCCTCCCTTGTGTTGGTTGTTTGTCTGTGGAAATGGATCTCTAATGCTCAGAACATTAGGCTTTCCTTTAGAGTAGGTGGTTGTCAATATTGGAGATCATGCTGGATTTATGTTTGTCCAGGTAACTGTGTCTGAGGAAATTTTAGTTCTCTCCAAATGTTACAAAAGAATTAAGTATCGGTAATAAAGCCAGAGCTTTATTTATGACATCCATTAAAGCAGGACGGTAGAAAAAGATCATACAAAGCACTTGCACAGATTGATTCCTGGGTTGTAAAATTGTTCTGTGGTCAGATAAACGACTGACTTCTGTCACAGGGCCAGAAAGTGCTTAGTGGTGCCAGCTGGTTTATGGGTATATGGAGGGCAAAACCAGTCCTTTCTTAGGTTATAATTCCTTCATTACCCTCAGGGCACTAGTGAGAAAAAAAGTATCTGTAATCTCTTGGCTGGTGGGCATGTACTGCTGCCCGCCTCTGTGCCACAAACTGACTTCTAAGATATATGTTGAACTATATCCCAGACAGGTACATATTAATTATTTTATCGCTCAATTTCAAGTTCTCTGGGAACAGGAATTCCAGAGGGAAAAAAATACAGTCATCACTCAGTATATCATGATAAACCAGTATCTGGTGAAGGAACTCTGGTATTTGTCACTTTTAAAGGACAAGTTATATTATGTGGCTCTATTTCCTATGTTTTTTAGCATTCTTTCTCAGCGGGTGAGTTTTAAACTCTGACTGTACCTGGTGGCCATGCAGGCAATATAATGTGGCAAACATGGTATAGCTTTGTACAAAGTTGTTGATATGGTTCCCTTTGCACCTGTCCAGTGAAATAGGATTATGTGCGATCAGAGAACCCTCTTTAGAAATTGTATGTAAATCTCATGTGAAATTTATGCTAGGAAAGGAAGTCTTTGAAAGAAATATCTCTTGCCACACATTTTTATAGTAGTTGTACTTCAAGGATCCAGTGTTTCTTATCCTTTGTACAGTAAAAAAATTGATAAAGTTAATGGTTCAAGCATCGAATGAGCCAATAGGCAGATTTAATATTTCTGTGAATCAACGCTTCCTTCTTGATACGTACAGTGTAACTGAAGCTGATGATGGTGAAGGCACCCGAATAAAGGAGACCCCTTTTAGCCTTTGATGGTTAGAGGAGTGTTGTCCTCATCCCACCTTTATGCAAGAGCAAGATTCAATGCTTGCTGTGACTTCCTGTTGAGTTTTCCTATAGGATGAAATATCATTAAATTTATTTTTTGTTTTCTCATTAAAAGAATACCTGTGCGTCTCGCATCACTTCAAGTGTTCTCCTAGCTTATAGGGTAAATGACCTGCTTCTGATTGTTCAAGTTATTCAACAGCTAAGTCAGGCGACATTAAGATTCAAGGAACTGAGATGGATGGTGTGCAGCAGCCTGAGCCATCACGGCTACTAGCTGCTGCCATCCTGCTGGCTCAGGCTTTCCTCTCCTTTCCCTTGGAGTCCTAGCTTCTCCATCACGTTCCCTTGCTCACCTGACCCTGCCTTGTGCAAATGGAAGAGTCAGAGGAGAACTATTTGCTTTTTTTGGTATTTCACTTTTCTGCTGGCTTAGTCCACTGAGGGGGCTCAGCACAGATGAGTGGGGGAGCCAGCACAGGACAGGGAGAGAAATCAGGGTGAGAAGGCCATGGCCCCTCATGAAACCCCTGTCCTGGGCACTGGTGAGGCCCCACCTTGAGTACTGTGTCCAGTTTTGGGCCCCGTACCTCAAAAAAGACATTGAGATGATGGAGCAGGTCTACAGAAGGGCAACGAAGCTGGTGAGGGGTCTGGAGAGTAAGTCTTATGAGGAGAGGCTGAGGGAGCTGGGGGTGTTCAGCCTGGAGAAAAGGAGGCTGAGGGGAGACCTTACCACTCTCTCCAGCTACCTGAAAGGAGGGGGTAGCAAGGCTGGTGTCAGTCTCTTCTCCCAAGTCACAGGCAACAGGACAAGAGGAAATGGCCTCAAGTTGTGCCAGGGGAGGTTCAGATTGGATATGAGGAAAAATTTCTTCACTGAAAAGGGTTATCAAGCGTGGGAACAGGCTGCCCAGGGAAGTGGTTTAGGCACCATCTCTGGAGGTGTTAAAAAGACAAGTTGACATGGTGCTCAGGAAGATGGTTTAGTGTTGGTGTTTGTGGTTTGGTTTTATGTTGTTTTGTTTTGTTTTGTTTTAGGTTGGACTAGATGATCTTAAAGGTCCCTTGCAACCTAGGCGATTCTGTGAAACCATGGCTTAATGTAGACCTAGTGTATGTAGAGAGAGATTGGATAAAACATCATTAAAATTATCTCGGAATTTAAGAATTGCGCCAGAAGTATTTAAATGCTGACTCGTGGAGAACATTGCTTTGTTGTCTTCTAAGAGATCTCAGAAAGCTCTGCCATGCACAAGATGCAGGACATTGTACATTTAGGATTCCCCAGTGGCTAGGCTGTGAGACCCAGAGAACAGGTATGGCACAGACAGAAGCATTAAACAGGCAGGATGCTGCTACGATGTTTCATTCCCAAACCAGAGGGAAGGAACATATTTGGGGGGACAGGGACTGAGCAATATCATGTATTTTCAAAGGCACATGTAACCTCCATTCGTGAGAATCACTGAGCATGATCTAGCCCTGCATCTCAAAGTCCTGTCTTCCCTACATCTTTTTCAAAGGTGGGAGGAGATGTAGGCTTACTGTAGTGCAGAAGCCTGTTGCTGGCTTGGACTGAGGATTGCTTACGATGTTAACATCAACTACTTGGACTACCACAGTAAAAATAATGGAGCCAGACTAGATCTAACAGCAGCTTAGCCACTTGTGTGGGAAAGGGTCCTGGAGCACTGACTTTTCTCTTTGGAGCCACCTTTTTGAGGTGATTCACTTTTGCTACATTGATGTGGCTGTTTATATGGAGTTTGGCCAAAGTGACAAGTTTTTGTGAAATTCTTATGTGTTATAGAGCCTTTGATTGCACTTGTGGATGTTTATGTTTAGCCTTTCCACTAAGAACTGAGCAGGTCAAACTCAGCTAAAACTACAGCAGCAAGAATCTAAGCGATGTTGCTGGGGCGTTGTTTGGTGGTTTTTTTTCCCTTTTAATCTTAAGGAAATTATTCTGATAATGGATGCGGTTAGGAATTTGGAAGATGAGTGTGCGAGAAAGGATGCTGCAGTCTTGAAGTGCTGGCTTCCTCAGATAGTTGGTTTTTTTGGTTTTTTTTTTTAATGTCTTGTAGAAACACTTAAAATGTGAATCATTACTGGTCCCGGCTGACTTTGGATGAACTGAAAATTGCAGTGACTGAAAGCCTGCATTTACAAAGTCTGTAATAAGAAAATATTTGGATATATCCTTGGTAGATTTATTTTTATCACCTAGGCTAGCCAGGCTGGTAGAAGCAGCAAGATTAGTAAAATGAACAACTAGCTTTAGATAAAAAAAATAGAATAGCTTTTGTCCTTTGCAAGCCTACAACTGAAAGTTATACAATTATGCTTTATAGTTTTATGTGACGATGTTAACATATTAAAGTTTTATAACTATTGTATTGGGAGTGGAGTGAATTAAGCAGTTCCTCCAAATGTTTGTATTTATAATTTGCTATTATACTACTGTCTGGTCTGCTAATACTTCTGCTTTGTAGGTGGTACAAAAGGAAGAGTAAAGCTGTTAGCTCAGTCACAGTGAGGTCCTCCAATTTTGCATGTGAGAACTCCCACTAAATGGAAGTAAAGGTACATGTGTTCAAGAGCACTTTAGTTTTACAGCTTTCGGTGATTTTCTTATGAAAGTCAATGGGGTGTAGATGCTTCAGTTGCTGGTGCAGCTCCAGGCATTCAGTGCCTCTTCTCTGTTTGAGACCTCTTGTATTGTACACAGAGACTTCTTCAGGCTGGATTCTTCAGGCTGAAACTGCTGCTCTCCTTCTAGCAGTTGGGTCTTTCCCTATTCTTAATGGTTGTTTTAGCTCATTTAACAGCAAATTTTAAAACATTATTACCGTGCTTGTTACTTTGTCCTCCATTTTGTTGGGATCATCCAGTTTACATTAGATATTTGTCTTCTGTTTCTAAGTGCCATTTTGTTGTGTTTAAAATCATCTCCATGGCCCTCTGAGCACCATTGTAAAAATCTTTAATGTGCCTTTTGTCTTTCAGATCTCACTGCTGATTGGATTCATCAGTGTAAATAGCTCTCACTGGACGGATTACAGTGCATACAGCTACTTTCAGATTGTCAGCATGTGCGACTTGGTTATGATTTTGTTCTTCTACATTATCCACATTTTCAGAATCTACAGGAAGCTCACTTGCGTTAGCTGGCCACTTGCGGTAAGCCTCTTGGATGGTCTGGGTTGCTTGCCTCACTTGTGTGTTGGTGTCTCAATTACTTAGTCCATTTTCTTGTGCTATCACAAAACAATAGGCTGTCTTTCAACATAATTAATTTTTGCCTTGTATACAAATCCTTCTGTTGCTTTGTTATTAGTACTCACTTCAGCAGATGCTGTAATACTAAATTTTTAGCTGATTTGGATCTGATCCAGTCCTCCTTTACACAAATATAAGTCCGGGTTTACTCCAGGCAATAGTGTTACACTGAGACAACTGAAAAGAAGTGACTGATTATCAAGCCTCCAGCAGATGGATCTTAGCTCAGGTCATTTATAGCAGGGGGATTGCTGGAGTACGAAATCATAGCATTAGAATTCATGTACTACATCCTGTCCTGTCCTAAAATAATGTTTATGAGTGCTATTTAAGTCAAATGTGTCTCTTTTTGGTATAGTTTTAGGCAACTTAAACAATAGCAAGAAATAGGAGCCTCAGCTTGATTGCCATAGCCTGGCCATTCCTGGGATATCCTGCAGGATGTTCCTGCCTCATTCCCACGTTTCCCCTGTACATCCATCTCTCATATCCTCACAGAGAACTAACAAGCAGCACAGAAAATGTGAGACCTGAACTTCCTTAGTAGCTTCGGGTCATGTCAGCTAACAGAAGAGTCCTGCATCCTAGTGTGGGATGATGGATTTTAATAACCTCTTAGAACATGTCTTACTTACTGAAATCCAAGAAGTAGTAGGTGCTTAAGGGATGCTATGTAAGTAGTTTATAGATCTAAGATAATGGTTTGTCCATCCATCCACTTCTAGCCAGAAAGAAAAGTTTAATGTTCTTTTCCTTTTTAGCTGAAGAACATGGTTAGACTTGTGCCCTTTCTTATTTTTTTAGATGTATACCAGCACTATATTTCTCTAGAAAGTACTTTTTTATCTAGAGATAATACAGATGCAGGGATTGAAAAAAGAGATTGAAATAAGCTAATAAACGACAGTTTTGCAAAGCAGTGTTTAATGTGTGCATTACTGTAACAGGACTATGCCATTTTGACCTCTGCATAGACTGCTTTTGCTTTTTTGTTGTGTGTTTAATCATTCCTAAATGTTCCAGAGTCACTAGTGAGTTTAAGGCACTGCAGTTTGTGGCTGCTCGGCTTCCGAGAGCTTTATGGATGTGATGCTTGAACATTGCTGCCCTTTTACAACCAACCTCCTTTTCAGTCACATATTTAAGTATCTGTAGGACAGAGTGGGAAGACCTATAAGAGACTTTGGGAAAGTACAACTAGTGTTTGGCTGAGTTTCCTGGCAGGATCTCTACCTTGCAGTCAGGGGTGGGATTTGCAGTCAGTAAAGTTGCAGTGGTTCAAAAGTTTGTTCAGCACTGAGACCTTTTAAAGCCTGGAAGTGTTTCTCCAGAGGGACACTCTCCCAGCCCTGCCAGGAGTTGGTTCTCCAGCTAATTTAGCCTTTGATGATTCTTTGTAATGGCCTGTGTAGACGGCTTCATCTGGTGTCTCAAAGGAAGCCATGGCATGTCTAATTTGTCTACTGCATTGTGGCCTAGCCAGAGAAGCCTCCTCATGGAAATAATTTATTCCAGCAAAAGCAAGGGTTACCTGAAACAAGGTTGCAAGTGAGGGAAGGAGGTTGCAGCCTCGGAGCCTGTTTTATGGCAAAGATCCTGAGCAGAGGCAAACTATGTATGGTATGATAGGCTGTTTCTCTTCTGGGATTTGCTTGAACAATTTCCTTTTGGGACTGTACTTTCTCTCTTTTAGTTTGAGAGGGAATCTCTCTCCCTTATACATGGCATTTGCCTGTCTCCTGCTGGTGTGCAGTGCAGATAAAGTAAGCAGATAACCTCCTGCCCGCCCCACCATGCGAAAGAACCCATGTTCGGTTTGCAAGCATCGATATTGGTTACCATGAGCTTTGTGAGGATCCAAAATCTAAATCCACAGGTAACCCCTGCTTATAACAAGGTACAATTGACTCCTGAACTGATACTCGTCACACTGAAGAAGAGCTTGAACGTGGTCCCTCGGTGCTGTCTCAGAAAAAGCCGTGGCATCACGTTGTACTGTGGGACAGCTGCAGCCACCTTTACAGACTTAGGAGCCTGGGTGTTGGTTATGAGTGTCTGAGCAGTTGTGCTTTTCATAGCTTCCCTCCTGTTTCCAGTCTTGGTTGATGTAAGTTGTAAGTTGTTAGTAAATCCAGCAGTAGATCTTCTGCTTAATTTCTAAGATGATCAGAAGTAGGAGCATTTGGTTTCCTGCATAAGCCATTTGCTGGGATTTGTTGCCATTTCACATAGGCTTGAGAAATATGCCTTTAAGGCTTCTTCTTCCAGAACTATCTCTTTAAGTAGGGTGCATACTTGATGCAATAAAGATACATGTTTCACCCTCAGTAATGTACCATGCTGACTTGAAAGGATTGCATCCATACCCAGTAAGTAGATCTTATTCCAGTGACATTAGTAGACCTGAAGATTGGCGCTCTTTCTTTTCTTTTTGTTTGAATAAAAAGTCAGGTGTGGTACAAAATCCACTCACAAGGTGTTTTTTTTCTTTTTTTTAACCTTTCAATTTTTTTTTCTTTTGACTGGTGTTTTTTCCTCTACTAACTTGTTTTCATTCTGATGCATATCAAAATGCTTTCCTGCTGAGTTTCTCTTCTGATGCAGGCTATGCTTGTCTTCACAGGAGTTTCTTCATTATTTAATCGGTACAATTCTGCTTCTCATTGCATCGATTGTAGCAGCATCCAAGAGTTACAATTTGACTGGACTTGTGGCTGGCGCGGTAAGACTGTGTTTATTAGTCTTGACACTTTTTAAATTGCAATGTATATTAAGTAGGCCATTGGAAATCTTTTGCTTGTAATTTTATTTTCTTACAGACTTGTATTGCTTGTGTCCTCGTTGGGGGAGCCACCTTCTAGCTCATTTCAGTGAATGTTCTGTAACAGGATGCCAACAAAAATATTTTGTTGTGAGACTCCAGACTCACTACTGAAGTGGATATTTGTCCTGTCAGAGAGTTGTAACCAAAGGCTGCTGCTTTAACTCATAGGAATTAATGTGTTTAGGGAAAGAATTGACACAATTCTGTTTTGACAAACAGCTGTTGTAGCAGCTAGAAGTTACTTAAAGGGTTTCACTCCAGTCTTTGGCTTTTGATGTGTCCTGCTCCTGAACTGAGCCCTGTTCAAGGTCATTTCTGCTGAGCTAAAACCCACTGAGATCCTGGGCTGATTTACCAGAAGATACTCTCTGCCTCTGTTGGCTGGAGGGCTTTATAGGGACAGACATGACTCCTGAGTGTGGGCAACAGTATTTTCACAGCAGCAGGACCTGAAATACAACTTCTCCAGAATAAAGAATTACTTTCAGAAACTTAGTCCTCATGATGCTAATGGACTAGAAGACTTACCTGACTTGTTTATTTGGCAGATGGCAGGGAAAGATTTGAATGGGGCAGTAAAAGAGCAGTAATCAGACATGTTAGGAAAAGTCTTTTTTTGTTGCAGAATCCTAGTGAGAAGTCTAGAAGGTGACACTGCTGCTGTCCAGCTTTTACTGCCCTGTTGTATATGACTCAGTCTATTTTTCATTCATTGTTTTGACAAGACATAAGCTGTTGTTATACTATGGAAACTTCTATTTTTTTAGCATATTGGCAGAATGGAGTAAAAAAAAATCACTTTTATCACTTTTTGGTTATGTTAACATCATAAAACATGTAGCTGGATATACAAGGGTGTCCATACCTTCATGGAATGTGTGTCATCTAATGTTCTGTAAATATGTGTGGTGTGTTTGTTTTCTCATCCAGACTTTCGGGTTCCTAGCTACCATCCTTTGTGTTATGAGCATATGGTCATCCTACAAGGTTTCGTGCATCACTCAGTCAACAAGTAAGTATCATGCTTAGTAACTGCCAGAACGCTTCCCAAAATGAATATTTATATTTTCTGCCACAGGGCTGTGTCTACCTGGAAGGATTTATTAATGTCCTGTTCCTTGTTACTCAAAATTACTCACAAAGCAATAATTCCATATTTTCTGTCAACACAGAGTATCACGGCTACTGACAGCTATTAACTAACTACAGGAGCAAGTAACTTGCTTCTAGCAAGTAGTGAATGTATCAGTGTTTTCTCCCTCCCCACCCCCTATCAAAAGAAGTTTTCCTGTGTGTTCCTGGATCAAGTAGATTAATTTGTTTGTAGCAACACAAGTGACACCGTCTTTCTTTTCAAAGATGCATCTGTATGACTCCTTCATTTCTGCAAGACGTCGGCCTTACAAAATAGGATACCAAAGAGGAGCGTCCACTACTGAAGAGAGAGCATGGGTATTTTGTTACTAGCCTGGGCAGCCAGTAGCTTTTGAAGATCTACCTGAATGCCTGTGCAAAACAATGTTGTGAACCAAAGTTTTTTTGCTGCCCCCATTTCCTTCCTCCCCGCCCCCAAGAAGTTTATAATGGAGAACATGATTTTTATGAGCTTTACAGAAAAAGACAACTCCTGTTTCACAAGCTGGGCTGTGGTCATTTCCAGCTATTTGCAGTAAGTCAATTTAAAACTCATTTGGAGAGTCATTTGGTTCACCTTTCAGAGGGATGGAAAAAACGCTTCTGATTTCCTCTGTCTGTTTACAGAAGGGAAATCCTGCAAATTCCTACCTGATTCTTAACTTCCAAGGATGATTTGTTTAACAAAGGATCTGTTACAAACTGATTTGTGCCTGGATAAGCTGACCCAAGTCTTTTTTACCTCCTTCTATCAGAACTGTGGACTTTTTCTAACATCAGCTCAGCCAGCTTCAAAAATCATGAACTGCAACTTGAATACATCACTGCAAACACTCCCTCCTAGCCCCAGCAGTACATGATGAAATCAGACTTCTTTTCTTCATGGACTTTTACAGGTTTTTAACAATCAAAGATTATTCTTAAAAACATCCCTCTGCCAAATACAGGAAAATACATACCAAATAATATTTGTGTAATGTTTTGTGGGGTCTTTTTTTTTTTCCTTTTCACAAATGCTTATTTGTAAAATGGGTATTTTTAAGACCTGTTCTGTAGAAAACTTCTGTCCATTTCCTATAAATTATTCTTTTCGGAGTCTAACAGTGTTTATGGAAAGGCCACTGTGAATGGAGCGATGTGCTGCTTTCTCTCTCTTACATGTGTTTTGTCCCTTCATCTGCCTCTGCTGGGATCCGTGCTTTTGGAAGCTCTGCCCGGGGCCTGGACAGGCAGAACAGTTCAGTTTTGTCCAACTGGGTCTTGTCATGAAGTTCTGTGTAACTTTTGAGGCTGAGACCATACCTTTCTGGTGCCCTTGTCTTTCTCTCCTTCTGCAGCCCATCTCTGGTGAGCTGGAAATTCTTTGCAGGAAAAAGGGAAGTGCAGGCCCTTTCTCCTTGGTGCTTCCCCTTTCATGTCTAGCTGTAAAGTAGAACCTGTAAGTTGGGTCTTTTCTGTCAGGACAACCGCATGATAGTGCAGCAGGTTTCTGTAAAAAGTAGGATTTATACAGTTTACCAGGTCCAGTCTGGAGGAAAAAAACATTTTCTGGCCTGCTATGCATTTTTCTATTTGTCTGAAATTCTGTGTCAGTACTGCTAAGAAATTTAATGGTCCTCTCAGCAAATTCTTTTTGTGCCTCATAGCAGGTCATCATACATTGCAATTTCATAGAATCATAGGATTGTCTAGGTTGGAAGGGACCTTTAAGATCATCAAGTCCAACCATCAACCTAACACTGCCCAAACCACCACTAAACTGTGTCCCTCAGCCCCAAGTCTACCCATCTTCTAAATCCCTCCAGGGATGGCGATTCCACCACTTCCCTGGGCAGCCTGTTCCAATGCTTGATTGATAATATGAAAGTGAATGTAACACACCTTTGCTTACATACAACGGGCTTGATTTGTTGCCACCTTTTTTTTTCCTTCCCTGGGCAGCCTGCTCCAATGCTTGATTGAGAATATGAAAGTGAATGTAACATACCTTTGCTTACATATAATGGGCTTGATTTGTTGCCACCTTTTTTTTTTTTCTCTCATCCCAATATATACATCTTCACTTTGATGATTTTTTTTAACTCTTTTACAAGAGAAATTGACCAACTGCTAAAGTATCAAAAATTTTATAAAAGAAAATGAAAATAACTCTCATCCCAATATATACATCTTCACTTTGATTATTTTTTTAACTCTTTTACAAGAGAAATCGGCCAACTGCTAAAGTATCAAAAATTTTGTATAAAAAAAAGAAAATAACGGAGCAGATAACCTGGAAAGGTAGAAATCTCCCTTATGGTGCACAGTTTCTGTGATTCTTCTTGCTGTTCCTTTTCATACGTGCCCTATTTACAGCAACAAAGAACAGGAAACAATTTGAAAGCACAAAAGTCCACTGTTTGCGGATGAAGATACATGTATTCACTTCAGGATAAACTGCTTTGACATTCATGTAGAGGATTATTCAAATAAAACTATATAACAGGCAGTTACAATGTTATTAATTTCATATTGACCATTTTTTATTTCTTTAAAATGGCCAAATTTGGCCTGCTTTTCTGCCCCGTTCCTTCAGATGACATATTTTGTGTTCATTCAGAAATGGGTCACTTTTTTTCTTTTTAATGACCTGAATTGAGCGTGCCTCAAAGGCTCTCTGGCTTAAGAGAACAGACATCCTTCTCAGCCAGAAACCCACTGTCAGCAGAGTTGGTGATGGTTCAGGCTTCCTTGCCCTGCCAGCACAGGACCAGTCCAAAGGGCATACATGACAAGGGACTTCATTCTGGGCACTTTGAGTGAAAATACCTGCAGAAGAAGGTACACACACACACGGAGGGGTGCTTGATTACCAGTTCTGACTTAACTACAGTTTTTGGAAACCAGCACTGACTTTAATTTGGACCGACATGGTAGATATTTAAGGATACAACCTCTTCTGTTCCCCCAGAGGAAAGAGAAGTGCTCTACAAATACCTGCAGAAGAAGGTACACACACACATGTGTGCATACACACACGCACACACTCGGAGGGGTGCTTGATTACCAGTTCTGACTTAACTACAGTTTTTGGAAACCAGCACTGACTTTAATTTGGACCGACATGGTAGATATTTAAGGATACAACCTCTTCTGTTCCTCCTTCACCTCTTGAAATGTCACCTCAGGTAGACAGTAGGCACTTTTCCTACAAGCTTTAACCCCTCTTGGCAATCTTGTGGGGAAACCAAGGTTCTGCTGCATCCTGTGAATGCAGCTGAGCCCTCAGAGCTGCGGTGGCAGTGGGAAGCACCTGCTGTGCATCAGGGCTGGAGCCTGAGCTTGCTCTGAAAAAAAGGCTGTTTCCGCTCTCTGCTGGAATCGTGTCCCCTCTCCTGGCACTACACTACCATCTCTTTTTTCAGCCTCCCACATCACTTTATCACTTGTCGCCATGTAGGGGAAAAAAAAGATTAGGGGGCATTTCACATAGTCTAACAACCAAAGAATTTCTGAACTGTGCTTTGTCATCGTCCAAAGAACATGTTTTGCTGCAAGTGCACTTGTTTATACTGGATCAGAAGTAAATGACAAGTTCCCTTTTGAGTTTTGTGCCTGTTGATAGGTTTAAGGTATGCCTGAAGCTTTTGCTCTTGTGACAGTACTGAGTCCATAGACCCACCAGATGCTCTTAATGTGGGATGTTTTCAGGCTGGAAAAATTACATCTCTGCTGCCAAAGCTTCCTCACCCCCCCAAATCCTCCTTGTGAAAGTAGAGGTTTTGCTGGTATCACCAGCTTTACCAAGGGTCTTTGAATGACAGCTCTGTCTGGCAGGGAATTTGGCACCTTACGACTGTAGCTCTGCCAGCAAAAGTGTTTTAAGTTTCCTTCAGTGTCAGCCTGGTTCTGAAAGCTCCATCTGTCTGCAACTTTGTCAAATATGGGATTCCAGCTGTTTTAGAAATAAACTGCATGCACTATTTGGATGATGTAACGGCTTTAAGGCTCAGATTGTTGTCTTGCTTATTTTTTTCCTTCCTCTACTAGAACAGTGACTTTCTCTCTGGGGAGTGTCAGAATACAACCTGGAACTGGAGGACAAGAGGTAGGAGCAAAAGAAAAAACTGTTCCTCAGCCGTTGTGTCGGGATGTGCTGGCTCTGACTATCCCACCCAAAAGCTGTCCAGCCTCTTCAGCTCTGAGGTGAGAGTAGTATGTTCTTTGAGTCAACACAGGTAGAGTTTAGGGTTCAGTTTCACTGAAAATTAAAATGTAAATATTGGGAGAAGAAAATAGGTACTGCAAACTGTTTAATACTGCAAAAAAACCCAACAAACCTGATGCTTAAGCTCTGGGGATTCGACATAAATTAGACAGTGAATAGTGCTTTTGTTGGGTAGAAACGGGGAATATGAGAAGGGGAAACGAAACTTTTCAAAGCCACCTTTCCTCTTTTTTTAAAAAGTTTGAGGACCACAGTGCTGGATGAAGAGACTGCAGGTTATTTGACAGCTTGCGCACTTTTCCTGTTGCTCTGAAATTGTTGTGTTTTGCATTGTGTGAACTACAGAGGAATGGTTTCCTTGTTCCTAAAAGTCTTTGGGAACAAATCATTATGTGGGGTATAGGGGGCATAGCAGGACACTAGGATAATGATAACTTCCAATGAAGTGGGGGGTAGAGGAGGGTGGGAGTGTTGAGTGATGCTCCAGGGAAGAGGACTAGGAGCTTATTAGGACAAAAAGGAGCAGGAGACAAGGAAGAGCAGGGCAAACATTAGTAGAAGGCTTATGAGAGGAACAACTAATGTGAGCTCATTACGCACTTGTAGAAATGCTGGCAAATCTCAAAAGTTTCTGGCTGTATCAGCAGACCTGCTTGGGGTGATAGAAAAGTCTCTTTTCTGCTTGCCTGCTATGAACGCTTCATGCCGTGTGTGGGGGATTTTCATGTTCTGCTCAAGCTGCAGGAGGATGCACTAGAGCTGACCCAGAGGCTGCAGAAGATGGCATCAAGTTGCCACATGTTCTGCCCTGGTTAACTTAAAATTGCTCAGGGCTCCACTGGTCTCAGAGACAACGTGGAGCAAAATGCTGAGACTGTCACCTGAAAGCCAAGGCAAGCTGGAGTTACGTATGGCTGGGCCCTACTGGTGAGCTTGGCGCTGGGCTGGCATCCAGGAGGTGCTGCTGGTTGTGTGAGATGGGGAGAAGTGAGTACCTGAGAAAGGGGGTGAGCCTCCCACAGACTCTGTTCTTTCTACCTGCAGAGATTTACAGGGTGGTGGGAGGAGAGACACAAGCTCTAGGGTGTTCTTAAGCAACCTTCCTGTTGAAGGCTGTTTTGGTTTTCAGACTGGAGCTCAGGTGTGGGCACCGTGCTGGTGGCTTACCTTTGCTCCTCTGCAGATGGAGGAGGGGCCATCCCCTTGAGAACAGGCAGCTCTTGGATTTGATCCCCGGTCCCAGTGCTTATTTAACCCCGCTATGTAGAAGCAGGTCGGAAAGTCACAGTGATGCTTGTCATCTTCCTCTCCTGGAGAAGGATGATTACTTCTTTCCAGCACAACGGCAGCTGGAAAACAGGAAAAGCAGTAAGTGATGTTGGCTGCTCCTTCCTATGCCTGTCCCTTCTGGAGGTCACTGACTGCCCACAGCTGGCTACTCCAGAGTTTGTTTCTGTTCTACCTCTCGCTGAGCCCAGAGTCCATCAGCTTTAGCTAGTCCCCTGGGTCAGCTCTCTGGTTTCTCATGGCTGGGATGGGATGTGTGTGCCGTTGTTTGTTACTAGGGACTGACCAGTATGCACCATCCAGGAGCTTGCTTAAAAAAACCCACCCAACAAAACAAAAAACAACCCCCAATGTATTTATAAACAACCAATCAAAGTAGCTTTATCCTCTTATTATCTCATATCTGGTTTACTGGATTAATGACTTGCCAAATGACTTGCCAATTTATTAAGTACCAAACAAACTTGCATCACCTGCCTGGACCAGCCCCTTTGCCTTGGGGCAGTTGGCAAAAAAACCTGTCTGCTTTTTGCCCTTTGCCAAACTTCTGTCTGAGCTGCTCTGACAGTGAAATTGAAGCTGTCTGCCCACACCCAGAAGCAGCACTTCTCACAGGTAGGAAGCTTGAAAGTTGAAGAAAAAAAAAAAAAAAAAAGAAGAAAAAGGAAAGAAAAAGAGTTGCAGCACCACAGGAGTTTCCTGCCTCAAGGGTGGGGTGGCTGCCAAGCCAAGCTTTCAGTTTACATGGAGGCAGAATTTAGGTACCCAAATCTTAGGCATTGTTCTGGCTGGTGCTGTGAAAGCTTGGCTTTAAGAAGCCAGTGTTGAGTAGCCAAAGGCATGATATTGTGGCTGCTGTTAAGTGCTGGGGGGGACAGTAGCATGGTAGGGAGAAGCCAAGCTTTCAGTTTACATGGAGGCAGAATTTAGGTACCCAAATCTTAGGCATTGTTCTGGCTGGTGCTGTGAAAGCTTGGCTTTAAGAAGCCAGTGTTGAGTAGCCAAAGGCATGATATCGTGGCTGCTGTTAAGTGCTGGGGGGGGACAGTAGCATGGTAGGGAGGGTTCATAACCAGGGGGCTGAGAGGGACCTTGCCTTTTGAGGGGGTGGTGGTGGTGGATGAAGAAGGCAGAGCTAGAAAGGAAAGTGTGGGTAAAGAAGCTGAAGTCAAGGGGCCACTGCAGAGTAGCAGCACTACCTGACATTTCCTGAGTGAGCAGCTCAGAACAGTGCTGTTCCTCCAGTTATTATTTTCATATCGCTTCCTGAATGTGGTATGACCTCCAGCAGCACCTGTTTGCTGCATATTGCTGAACTCCAGCTTTACAGAAAGGCGCATAAGATAAATATTTTCAAAAGCAGTTTTGTCACTGGACAAGTGCTGACTGGCTTTGAGGTGAGACTTGTGTTTGGGCAGAGTACGTCCTTCAAGAGCACTAGCCAGCCATGAAGGCCAGAGCTTTTGAAGCAGAAAAAAGGATAGGGACATAGGTAAATTTACTTCAATTAAAATGCATTTTTGTGGATCCTGGCTTGAACCGAGTTAAATTCAAAATATGCGAGATATTGTAGATTTCATACATTGCTCTTTAGATGTTTACAGACCTAGAAGAACAGCAAGGCACAAAGCAACCATTTGAAAGGGATAAGCTGCAACCCCTAAAGCCCTAGCAGAGGAGCAGCAGTCCTGCCCTCCTCACGGTGACAGGAAATTCAGCCAGCGGTGTGAAATAACACAGGAAGGCACAGGTGCCCCAGAGCCAGCACTCGGTGCCACAAAGCCCCCAGGTTACTCTGGCCCTAAAACGATGTCAGCCCTGCCTGGTGCACAGAGGCACTGCCACCAACGTCCCCTTCAGAGCCCCTCTTGCCTGTGACTCCAGAGAGATGGCACCCTGCAAAGGCTGGGGCCCTGCACAGGTAGGCAGGGAGCTGTGCAGCAAACAAACCAAGCTGCGGGGGAAAAGAGAGAGTAACAGAGAAGAAAAGGAACAGGCTGAGAGCTCTGTGCTTTGCATGTGTGGGGATGTGTAGAGAAAAAGTGATGTGTGGTGGTGAAGGAAACACCTGCGTGTTTCTGTGGCTGATAAAGGGGCTACCAGAGAGACAAGACCATGCCAGTGTTTGAAGCGGAGCTGATGTGAGCGTGGATGATGTGGTGGGGCATTTCTCCCCACAGGGGTGACTATCCCCAAGCCACTAATGCAGAGTCACTGCTAAGTTATCTGATCCACTTGTTCTTTTCTTATGTGTTTGCACTTGTGCAGGAAGAGCAACAGTAGACAAGCAGCCCTTGGCATAAGAGGAATTGTAGTAAGGGTCTAGAAACCTTAGGAAAAAAAATAATCCCACAGGTGTAGACTTAGAGGCACCTAACACTTAGGCATACAAGACTAGACTAGGAAATTAGAGACAACACTGGTCCTGCACTTATTTTTACAGCCCAAAGAGAGCAAATACCATTCTCCCAGGGAAAAGCAGAGTGTGCCCTGGGGACTATTTGCATGGGACCAGCCTTAATAACCAGCCATTCTCCCTTGAGTATTCAATGAAGAGAAGGGCAAGAGTGAATCACAGCAGCAGTGAGTCAGAGTGCACGAGTTACCCTTCCCCTCTGATTTCACCCTCTACATGTGCCTCTTCCTTTATCAGCTACTGGGGAAACTGGCCTCCCACCTGGAACATCTCACCGTAGGGCTGAGTAGTTACCCTTTGTACTTTCCCATGTGGACCTGGGGCAACACCCACCTCTTAATTCCAGCACTTTCATGGGTGGGTGGATGGGAAGAGACCAGGCCAGGAGCTGTGTATCACCTGTAGCCAGCCAAAAGCATCAATTTGCAGCTTCCTTTTATTGTATCTGCTAGCCAGCTCTGATGATAGGGTATGATTTTCCCTTCTCCCCCAGCACTGCCCTGCCAGCACACACAATTACACTAACAAAACTTTAGTTTATTGAGATTATTGGGGGTTGTATGAAGTGGACCAGTGTTGGTGGCTTCGTACCACCCCGAGTACAAACCACAGCTCTGCTGGTATAATAGCTCCTTTTAAATCAGAAGTGCTTTGTCCATCTAGCACAGTCAACTGTTATTTCTGCATCTCTAAATCACTCTTAACATAAAACTTCATGATCTGCATCCCCCTTTTTCATGAACCCCAGCCAAACAAGAGCACAATGCTGCAGCTGTAGCTATTAAGCTATGGTGGCAGCAAAGCACTCCATTAATACCTCATGCTCAGCAGTTTGTGATGCATGAGAGCTGAATAATTATGCTCTTGTTAGCCTGAAATGAGAGGCACAATTGCCAGAAACAAGCATTTACAATTAAAAAACTGTATCAAGTCAAGGACAACATTTATTCATTCATAAAACAAGCCTTTCTAAGCAAGAGGACTATGAGGCAGAAAACAGACAGACTTATGTTGACGAGACAGTTGTTTCTAGAGCTGGATTGTACCCTCTCAGATGGACCTCCATAGCCACTTTATGTCAGCTGTTTTGAGAAACCAACAGGCAGGGTTTTAGCTGAAGCTCTTGTTGCTATGAATTGCACTGATAGGGAGGTTTAATTTAGATTTGAGGGATGGGAATGGGAAGCGGGGTTTTAACAATGTGAGAATCAATAACCGGTGATCTGCAGCCTTTGAAACAGAGCAGACAGGCACAGGAGGGTGAAAATGGATGTTGAGTTAACAATAAAAAGAGGTGGTGAGGGTCTGTCCTCCTTTCTGAGGATGCCTTGTTGCTCACGCCAGGGTAGCAGCTTCCACGTCTTTGGTTAGTGGTGTGTGGAGACTACAGGACAATTAAGTAACAGTTCCTTCCTCACCTACAGCTCAACATGACCAGGGATTTCAGAATCGTGTCTGCACTGGTATTTTTGGAAGAGTGACAGCTGGTGCAAAGGAAGTAGTTAAAAGGAAGGCTGTAGTGCAGACAGACTGGCATTATTTCGAGCAATATTCCACCATTCTCTAAGCAAGGGTAGGGCATATAGGAAAAGAAAACTTGTCATGCTTCTGTCTTACAATATTATGCTTTCAGTAAATCCAAGGGAGGACTAAAAAGAGGGTTCTGAAGTACACCCCAAACTTAGCTCTTTTGGATAGTACATCCTTTCAGGACTAAAAAGAGGGTTCTGAAGTACACCCCAGACTTAGCTCTGTTGAATACTACATCCTTTATGCAGCACATCTAGCATCAAATACCTGACTGGATATTTGCTGTCCTCATCTGGCCACACATGAGTCACGCTAGAGAGGAATGTGCTTATGCTGTCGCTGCCTCGTGGAGCCCTGACTCTCACCTCGGGACTTGCCAACTTCAAAACAGCCAGGTCTGTGCTCTTTTCCCAGTCCTGTTCTAATATTCAGCCAAGAGATAATAGGTCATAAGAAACAAACCGAATGAGTGATTAGGACACACGGGCTGGTCAAAGCAAGTTTCGCTGGGGTGCCTGGGGAGGACCGGAATTGCAAGAAGCCCTGTCTGGCATGCACTACAGCTATGTTTGCCAACATTTCTCTTTGTGGACCCTGACATTTTTCCAGCGTGCGTAATTTGCATTTTTTTGATAATAAGCTTCTCTCATTTAACTTCCCAAGAGCCCAGGAAATGCCCAGATACTCCCCATTCCATCTTCCACCCACGATCCACAGACCTTTGATCAAAAACCACAGCATAGTCCCGACTACAAAAACCTTCCAGGCTGCAGTACAGTGTTACTGGTGCAGATGCAGCTGAAGCTTGACTTGAATTTTTAAAAGCATCTCTTGACAGGTTACAAAACAAAAGGAATAAAAGTAAAACCTTTTTAAACCGCTCAGGTAAAGTATCTCCTTGAGACAATATTGATCCGATTACATTATCAAAAACCTTCAGGCTGCATTTGGAGAAATAAGCAAAGGATTTTAAACAGTGTCACTAAAATGCACAGTTCAATTTATAGCCACACTGAGAAAAGAGGGCAAGGGGGCTTCAACTGCACTGAAAATCCGGGGTGTAGTCCTCCGGACTAAGTAATTTCAATCACAGGATCATCTTTGCCCTCTTGTGGGCAAACTTCTCTCCTGCAGCTCCTCAGCAGATGCCTGTACAGACTGCACAAATGAAACGCAAAAAACCTTCCTTGTGCTTCCTTTAGCAGGCAAGGAACAGCTATTCTGAATCCAAAGAGAAGTTGAACTCAAGCCCCAGCCAAGTAGTTAGCTTTGCTGGGTTCCCACCCCACAGCACGAAGGAGGCCGTGTGTTGGTCGTGCTCCTCGCTGTAAGGAGAAAGCCCACCCAAAAGCAAGGAAACACGTAGGTGCCTTCAGCAGTGGGTGCACTCCCAGAGGATCTGCCCCGCTGCGCTACTCTCATAAATTACAGTAAACTCACTTGGATGTGAGAAAACACCTTTTCTCCCAAGAAAGGTGTTGACACGATTCTAGCAGTAACACAACTTAAACTGTGTGGTCACGCTCCAAATTATTAAGTCTTTATTAATCTTTCTTAGGACTTCTGAGTTATTTTCTCACGCTGCGTAAATCCACCACTGACTTACCCTTTTAATACAACATTTTGTCATGTTTTGTTTTCTTGCATCTAGTTTTCAAATGTAATTAAAAGCATTAGAAACCTTTTTCCCTTCTGAATCCTTATGGTTACACTCATCTCTGGCAACTTCATCAAAGAGACAATTTCACCTTTAATGTTAGAATATAAAGAAAAATACCCCGCAGCATTCCAGTTTCAGTGCTGACAACGAAGAAAGTGCCGTTCTCCTCCGGTTTACAAGGTGACCACCAGGTGATAAGCAATCTGTAGGATTATGAAACAAAAAGGCTACCCTGCCAGAAAGCGTGCAGGTTTATTTCCTTTTCCTCACCCCCTACTACTGACAATCAGGAAACATTTTTAAAGGATCCAGCAGCTCCTCCTCAACCAAGAAACTCAGTCGTTTGTATTTTTCTACACCAGAAGAAATTCCTTGCTCTTAACACCTTTCAGCTACTTCATGCTCCTTTTTTCAACCAGTCTGCTGCTTTATCTTCTTTCAGCTCCAAGTAATCAAGACAATAGCAAAGCAGCACTTGAGTTATGCTTGTCACAGTAACCTATAGACCATGGTAGGTGTAAAGGCGATGGCAAACGCGTTTGGTTGGAGGTTGGACTCTGTGAAAAGAGGCAAAACTGACCTGATTGGACCTTTCCTCTTGGAAGCTTGCAGTGAGAATATCCAGCTTTGCAAGTTGGACCCCCTTCCCCAGGAACAGGCAAACACAATGCAAGCTCCTTCCTCCAAACCAGGAACAAAGCATGATGTTATTTCCTATGGTTACATAGCCATACCAAATCATAGCAGCAGAAATGAGAAACGCTTAAGTTATTTACTGATAATTTTATTTAAAAAATTATTACAAAATATTTTAGAAAGCTTTTAAGACCAAAAAGGAACAATACATTAGAAAAGACCACAGGTTTAGAATGGAAAAAATATTAAAGCATTTCAAAATTACTTAAATGGAAATTCAAGGCAACATTGGCAACAAATCTGTGTAACTGTATTTTTATTTTATATATATATAAAACTACTTTATTATCACTCTGATTTAATAATCATTAAAAGTCCTTAAATTCTCAAAGGTATTAAAAGTGATAGTTCTGAACAGCATAAAATTTAGTATCTAGAGATTTGCTTATGTTTACGGCAATAGATTAAAAACAAATATGAATTTCCATATTAAAGGCACTACCAGCATCTTGATTTGTTACAATTTTATATAACCTTTCAAATATTTCCCTTCAGTGTAAAAAGCCTGGTATTTTTATTGCACAAATTTGAACAAGGATCACCATGAGGGCCATTATGCAAAAACATCTTGTGCAGAGCTCTGGGAATCGTGTGAGACAGCTCACTGCTTTTTCAAGTCAGAAGGTGCAAAGGTAAAACTGAATTGTAACAGACCCCAACCCTCCCCTGCTATTCTTAGCCATGGAACCCAAGCAGTAAGGTACAATTCCTTCACATATTTAGAACCCAAAGGGCACCGGTAGCATTGTGATTTTAACATGGGCTAAATGCCAAACACAAAAATTAACAATCACAGTCTGCACAATGCACTTGCGGATTTTCGGAGCAGAAAGTCGCAGTCCAGCCACTTAACAACAAGTCCTCACATGTCCTGGAGAATCCTCTGCAGTGATTCTCAAGGCACTGTAAACAAAGCCTGAAAGTGGGTGCACAGCCTTTAAATATTTTTGGACAGGCTCAACTGGAAAAGACAAAAGCTTTTAATGTGTCTGAGCAGGCTCACAACACCACTGCTGAGCACTGCGGTGGAGTAGAGAGAAGACAATCCCCAGATAGACGTGCTGGGCCAGTTGCCTCTTTCCCTAGGTTATACTACCAGTTAAAATTGTACAGAGAGGGTTCCTTTGCAAACGGATGAAGAAATTTAAGACAGTTCCTTTTAACAGCACCACTGCCAGATCTCCCACCGCTCTCCTGAACAATCCCTAATCCACTTCAGTCAAAATCAGCCACCTTAATGGAAGCAATTGAAATAGCTGGTTTAAATAAGCAAGCTGATTACTCAGCAGCAGGCTGGGGAAGGAGCAGACCGCTTTGCTGACAGTGCACAGGAGGGGTAAGAGCCACCCAGCCACACACACAGAGCTCCTGCAAAACCAGATGTTTAATCCAGCTCCAGTGCCGTTCTCTGGGATGAGTCTTAATAAGAGACAGACACTCAAAGCCTGGATCCAACACCAGAAGGATCAAAGGGAGCATGTCAAGACTGCAAGGAAGTCTCTCCCCCCAGCCTGGGAGGGCAGTGGAGCTAGGAGGGACACAAACCTGGCCCTGTATCTTAGGAAGCTGATAAGGTGGCTAAGGGAGTGACCTCCCAGAAGCAGAACAGCACACATGCTAGCAAACCTGCTTCTCAACTATTTTAAAACAGAACAAAAAGAACACCTCATTCTTAGAAACCTGGGATCACCAGTAGCACCATGCAGGAACTGCTTTGTTAGCCAATAACTAGTTTGGAAGGAACAGTTTAGCAATTGCCTTAAACTATAACCAGTATGTGGTAGCTCGTCTGCTCCTAGTATTTAACTACTATGTGATAGATTAATGTCAGGAAGACAGTATCTGGGATAGAGCTCTATGTATTGTTCTAAAGAATAGCAGGACTTCTCCTATTAGTAAGTGCCTGGGACATATGGGAAAACAACTAGCCACTTTCCCAAAGACTCCTGTTTGTCATTTTCATTAGCTGATGGCAACGCTTGCATCCTTTTCAGTCAGGGATGGAATCTGATCCTCAAATCGTACATGGATCAGTCAGCTGGCGAGAGAACAGGTATAAACTACATACTTGGAACAGCTCAAATAAAAATGAAAAACATGTCCAAACCCCCTCAGTCCAACAACCCAAAACACACCAGGGACGCCAGCATGTATGTCATAACAGAATTCATCAAACCATCCTGCAAAGGTTGGCAGCATTTGTTTCAAAAGGCCTAGTAGTCCAATTGTGGGAGTCAGGAGATCTCAGTCAGAGTCACCTTCTTCTGACATCAAGTCCTTGTGGCGCTTTTCATAAAAATAACTATCTCCAGTTCAGGAGTGGACACCGATAACAAAGCACTTAGGTGAGAAAAAGCCTATAGCAAAGCAACAAAACCCAGGACTCTCTTATATTTTCAAGCTAAGAAAAATTACCTTAAGATAAAAGTCTCATCGTGATGCTGCACTGCTTAATAAATATCAGCAGCACAGTTACTCTTACACTGTATTTACAGCCTTTAATTATAGATCAAGATTTAGAGACTACAGATACTGTGATGTGGAAACAAATTTAGTAGAGACCTGGGCAATAAAACCTTAGAATGTTAATCACAGATATGGACACAATCCCTAAAGTAAGACACTGCAAATCATAGCAGAGATATTTCTCATTATGGCAAGTTTCATATCACCAGTAGCATTGCTTGTAAACAAATCATCCCTCATCTACCCAGTTTCCAGGGACAGCTACAGCAAGCTCTGTACACACCTAGACTGAGACCAGGTTTTAGTGCAAATGGACACTAATAAATACAAGAGAAAAAAAAAAAAAAGCCATTCCATAGAGCATTTCTTCTTCACAAACTAGGAAATTCTAGGAAGGAAAGTATGTATTTTATGCATGGCTCTGAAGCCAAGCTACAGCTTAAACTTGGTGCTTCAATTTTACATCCTCCAAGCAAAGTGTAGTGTTAGGCTTAAGTCTCAGAGCTTAGGGAGAGAACAAACTCACACTGATCAGAAAGTGGCAGCACTGGGGAAAACCTCTGACCTCCATTTACAGCCCTTTGTCTTACAACAGCTTCCTCCTCCTTTTCCAAGTGCAGCTTGCTCAGCTGATTTCTGGAGGGTTTAGTCTCAGTGCTGCCACAACAGGTTACAGGACTGTAAATTTGTCAGACTAGGGTATTGATGAAATGGAGTTAATGCCTGGAAGACACGGCAAACGCCATGAGTGCTCAAACAAGAACTGTTTTTGCATAATCAGCTTTTTCCCCTTTGCTTTGGTATTTTGGAACATCTGCCTTACAGCAATTTGCCCTACTTTTGAAGGTTTTCCTCTTAAGCGAGGTCTAGCAGTCTTGCTCCTACCTCAGACATCCCCAAAACGCCTTTTCACCACTTTATTTCTTTTAAAGCCATCAACATCTGGTCTGCTCTGTCCGTCACTTGTCTGATAGGTGTTGCATCAGTAGTGTTTCTCGCAGTCTGACAGCCCGTTGCTTTCAGGACAAATCAAGGGTACAAGTGCTTATTTACCTGTTTACCAACTGACCTAGTCAGCAGCAAGAAGTCTCAAGCTAGTGCCATATTTATAAACAAAGAAAACAGTGGTGTCCATTACCATTCTGGTAAAGCTTACCATTTACTGTGCATAAACAAACTGCATTTGGCATTAAACCTGCAAGTAATATTCAACAGGACAGTACCAGCGTGCTGTAACCTTTTTTCCCATTGATGTTCAGATTGCTACTTTTGGGGTTACTTCATGAAAATATATGTTCTTCATCTTTTTCCTCTCCGAGCTGGCTTTTCAAGTTTCTTCCTGCAACTTTTCAGGGCTTTGAAACAATCTGAAAGACAATTCTGGCATACAAGGCCAAACTTTGACAAGCTGCAAAGCTGTCTCTGTAATATACCATTACACTCCCCTCCACACAAACCCCCTACACTCGCTGGTCCATTCAGCTGATTTCCACAGACAGAACTGAGACACACGAATAGTAAAAACAAAAACCTTTACGTAAGGATAAGTATTTCTGTAAGGCTCCAATCAGGTATCCCTTTTACATTCACAGCTTGACCAGTAAGTACAAAAATGAATTCTGCAGTACTAATTTATAAGTCGTAAAAGAAGTATCCAGTCCATCTATACAGAAAATAGCTTTAGGGTATAGCTCAGAATTTATGCATCACACATTAACCTTTATTAGTCACCTCTGTCAAAATCAAATCAGCACACTGTTGTCCTTAAGTTACTCTATTTAGACATAAGGTTTTTTAGTGTATGTCACCTGGAGAGGTGGGAGGACAAATTATTAAGCAGGACCAGTTACCTTAGAACATGATGCTTAAGATACCATTACCTAAGGATCTATAAAAATTATTTTTGATGAGCAATGCGTACAAAATTGATTAGAATGAAGAGACAGAAGTTGTTACCTACAGTGCACCAAAAGTTCATTTTAGTTTGCTCCATTGAAAAAAAAAAAAAGGACATAATTCCAGAAAGTTAGCTTTGTTTATTCAGTGGCTGATTTTCTGTGGCATTCGGAGTGTTGACAGGATTTTCAGAGCGTCCGCCAGTGTTTTGTTTCCACCTGTGAAAGCCCTCTATACCACTTTCAGCTAAAAAAGCACCACTTGCAAGAAATCCAAATACCTGTGAAAGGAATATATGATTTTAAAATGTACAAGCATTAACAGTATTCTAACACTGTTTGGAGAGATTTGCTGGACTATGTACCTAAATTAATAACGCTTATATATTAAGATTATGGTCCTCCTTAAATAGGTAGTTCCATTTAAATTAGAAACAGATCAGAAATCATAATTCTAGAACATTTAATGAAAAAGTTTTTACAGTTCTCATTCTCTTAATCAAGTGTGAACCTTACAATATGTTCTAAACTGTCCTTACTAGTAAAAGTATATTACTTTTTTGCAAATTAATTTTATTGCAAATATTAGTTATTAAATAAGCATGGCTTATTTAATAGCATAGTTGAGTATTTATCCAAGAGATGTCTGCTGATTAGAGGGAATAAGCAAAGAAGAGTAACACATGGAATGTGAAGGGAGAAAAGATCTGTGGAGCCTGAGCAAGGCTGTGCTGGGCCAGTAAGGGAGGATCAAATGACATTTTCTTCATGACATTTCATAGAAGGTCATTCTTAGCAGTTTCTTTCAAACAAGGAAAGAAACATTATTCTAACTTCTTAAAGAAGCATTATTCTAACTTCTACCTACATTTTACATGACTGGTTTGCCCCAAAGCAATTTGACACTAGTAAGTCTTAAATCACAATAGTTTTTGTTTTTCCAGCTCCAGAAAGGAAACCGAAAGACTTCATATTCAAACAATTAGGTCTGAATAGATCAATATCATAGATACAAAAGCGTGTATCTCTAATTGCTCATGCTGCCTGTGGAACAGAATTCTTTTGCTTTCTTTTCTAGCTCATTTTTTTCTCATTCAAGAATAAAAATCAAAATTTGATCTTTTAAACTCACATATTCACAAGGCTATTCAAAAGATTATTCAAAAGAAGCGCCAAATGACTGAGGAATGACAACATTCACAGCATCCCAAAGGGCCTTCAGTGCCTCTCCCTGAGCCTCTTCAGTGTTCTCCACAGAGACGTGTGCCCTATTGCTCTTCTCACTGTTCCTGTCACTGAGGAAACTGCTGCTCTTATTGCAGTCTTTGCAAGTCAGCCTTCTCCACACAAGCTTTGCAACGCCTGGCAAAAGACACGGTTTCTTGCTGACTTTGTGAGGGGGTGGCATTGTATGAAAGGACAATGAAAAGAAAAAAAAAAAATAGGCATTTCAGAGATGAGGATATCAGGGAAGCTGTGAGAGATGGCAGTGCCGAAACAGCGACAGGTGACAGGGAATAACACGGAGCCAAGGCAGCAAAGTCTGAGGAGCCCAGGAATGAGCCCCAAATGCTAGGGAGCTGCAAGTGCACACACAGCTTTCCAGCAATCCTGAGGAGTCCCTGCTCTTTGGATCTCCTACAGGAAGTTTTTGGAAGGTCTAAAATAGCTAATTCCTCCTGAAACATCACAACGTACTGAGTTTTGTTGCCTGCCCAGTTTCTTCCCTGGAAATTGAGTGAAGTTTAGAGGGCAGTGAAATTAGCATACAGGATAAACACAAAGTAAATCATGTGATTTTAAGACTTACACATGCAGCTTTTTCAACAGCAGACCCAGAGCTGGTTGCAGCAAGCACTATTGATGCTAAGAGAAATAAGGCACCTACGGCTATCATGGCCCCAAAATTCTGCAAATATATAAAGAAAAGAATGTTATAGAATTGTAGATATACTACCTGAAAAAGAACAAGCATCGTAACAGGAGCTGAGTTAATCTACCAGTGAATTCATGCTTTGAAACTCTGATGTTAATGGAAGCTTCAGAAAATATATTTTACAACTACTTCATAATACCATTATTAACTATTTAAAAGAGTCTGCATTACATACTCCCTCGTTTTTGCATTCTTTAAGTATTTGTTCATTTAATCTAACTTTTTTCACCATCAAATTCAAGCTCAGGTCAACCATGCCAGCATTATTCCCCATGTAAAACATTTGAGAAATCAGAAACTTGTAAGTAAATGTGCTCATTCAACTCTCTTACTACACTCCCTTATCTGTACTTCAAAAACCTGCTGTTTGCTCTGTTGACAAATAGGAAGGGACACTCGTATAAACACAGTATAAATATTATTCCTGACTTTACAGAGCAACTTTGTACCTCTGCTGGATCTTCTGAAATGTAAAAGCATAAACTGTAATGAGTATGATTACTACCAGAAGGGAGGCAGGCTACACCCGGTAGGAAAACAGAGAGGGTAAACAGGTAAGTTACAAGTATTGTGCTGGCAATAAACTGTGTTCCCTATACGTACATATGTAGGTGATGACTATGCAGTAGTATTAGTCTGCATGGAAGACTTTCACACAAGTCCTAAAATCCTGCAGGTAACCAGCATGACAATTTTAGAAAAGTTGTCAATATAAAAGGGACTTTTAACTATAAGCTACTTCAGTCTGCTCTTAAATAGAGCAGAAAAGGAGATTCATTCTGTATAGCCTTTTAACTCCATAGTAGTCTTTAAGTGCTTAAGAGAAATGGTTTATTTTAAAAAAATAACAATTCCTTACCACTCTCCGTACTTTATCTTCCCCAAATGTTTCATATGCATCAGTGCAATACACACACAGGATGAGGAGGCTCAAAAGAAAGGCACTGCAGCTTGTGAATTCAAAGAAGTAAAGTCCACCACAGCTGATACAATCCTCCACAATTTCTTCACAAATAACAGCCAGAAGAGAGAGAATCTGCAAACAAATGACATGCTTGAGTTGGATCAAGTCTTTAATATCTTCAGCAAATAGATGCCTCCGATATGAACAGTAATAGACAGCTGTAAGGAAAATCCTAGATTTACAAAGAACCTGGTAAAATTCCACACTGTTTTTTTACAGGCAGAAATAATTATATAGTGACATATTTTACACTTGCTATTAAATCTGGTCAATAAACTACACTCAGGTAAGCTGAGCACACACCGCCAAATGCAGGCTTATTGATTAGACAGTCAAGATTCCAAATTCGTGGTTTTGTGCAATTTTCTGCATTGGAAGCAGAGGAAACAGGCAGCGTGGAGAGCACACATCTCCCTCAGAAGGGGTGAAAACACTATTGCTAGCTACTTAAACTGCACTTAATCTTAAATGCACCTGGGTTCAGCGCAGAGGGGGAAACCGGACAGTGTTGACAGAGGCAGCTGCCTTGCTTTATTTGAACATTCTCTTAATTTTGGCCAGTTCTTGATAAGTTTCCTTCCTCCCGTAAAGTTGACACAGGCTTACAGATCCTTGCAGTAAGTTCACCAAATAAGAACAAAACCAGTAACAGGAATCAGACTCAGTCGTAAAATTGAGACTGATATAAGGACGATGATCTTATTTTTAATAACAGTATAGGGGCAGTATGAGGTTGACAGTTCTTCTTTAAAAACATTTAATAAATCAAATTCTAAAATTCAGAGTTGTTCTTGGAAAATAACCACCAGACTTTGGTTTTAGTTTTCAGACAGTAAAAACATGAACAACAATTTACCACGTGGGAATTGTAAATTCCCCCCTGCTAAGCCAGAGCTCAGAAGGGCACTTCAAAGCATCATGTTTTGAAAATGCTGCAATCATAAAGTAAACAGGATCTCAGAAAGGGAAAGAACCCGAGCTGAGAAACTGCAATATTACTATCAGGCCTCCACATACTTCCCTTTTCTCCCACAGTGGCTGGCAAGGCAAATGTCTCAGCAGCCCTCACACCTAAACCAGTGACTACACCGGCTGTCCAAAGAATGTTTTGAACTCTTAATTTCCAATTTTTAAGTATTTTTTTTTTGCATTTCAGAAAGTTTGCTTACAGCTGAGTCCAATGACTTTCTGTTTCACATTTTTCATGAGGTCAGCTAGATTGTGAGATATTTCACTGCTATTTTTATCAGCACTGAAAAGTGAATGTCATCACTTTCACCTGGGATGAAACAGAACAGGAAATAAACCTGCCCTTAAGAGAATTTATAAGCCCAGATAACCATAACAATCTAAAAAGCTGAAAAAAACCCTCCTCTGAACATAGAAAAAAAAAATCCCACTCAAAGAGTAGCTATAAATGGTTCAGTGTCAAATAAATCAGATTTACCAAGTGAAGTCCTACACAGGATTGTCCAAGTCAATACTCAATTTTTATTAATAAGCTGAATAACTGATCAGTGTATCAACAGCACATTTATAAAGTGCCAGAGAGTTCTGCTTGGATTTCTTAACCTGGTTCTTGATGTCACTATGAGAAACAAAAGGGATTACTCTGTTGTCCTGCTACAAAAAAAGACTGTTTTTAAATACCACTAAACGAGTAGTTCCTAACTTCAGCTTATATAGTTACAACTATATAACATAGCAGGAAGTTTTTTCTAGTATTAGGCAGAAGATTATCCTCTCTATTACTCACCTGCATTTCAGTACCATCCCCCTATTACATACAGTATAAATACACGAGCTGCTTTAAACAAGCCAGGAGGTTCCCCAGTTCATTCAGCTTCCCAAGAACTCTTCTGCTGGAGATCCAACTTCATCCATCAGCATCAGTCCTGGGATGAGCCCAGACCTCTGCAGGCTTATATGAAGGAGGCAAAGCTCATTCTGTTTAACATCTGCCTTCTCCACACCGATCCCACGGAGAATCCCTGGCAGCTGATGCCCAGAATATCACCACTGCTTTTGTCTGAGCCAAAGGGGGTAAACTCAGCAGTTCCTCATTTTCTTGAGAGCTAAACCTTGCGGGGAGATTTTTTTCACCCAGGGTAACTCCCGAAACCAGAAGCAGGCAGCCACCACCTTCCTTCCCTCTCACCCCACACCGCTGCCGTGCCAGCGATGGTGGGCAGGCAAGGGTGACCCGGCAGGTGGGTCAGGGCACGGTTCAGAGCACACACAGGGACACAGACAGGCTGCCACCAGCTCCTGCAGGAAAATCCATACCTCACCATACGCACGCACTGCTAGCCTTCCTCTGTGCTGTAAAGGGAAAAGCAGCATTGGAGATGCAGTTTTTAGCTTTTTCTATTTTGTTGTTGTTGTTGTTGTTAATTATTAGTCCTGTCTGTCGGTGTGTGCACCAGAAATCTGTCCCTTACCACCAATAAGTTATTCATTGACACTGACATTACTGTTGGAAGTTTCCACACAAGTGTCAAGTTCCTAGATTTAATAAATGAAAGGCTACAGAAAGAAAGCAGATCAATGAACTTTCCAACAGGGCTGTGAAAATGCTCAGCAGTGGCTTTCCCAGGGCAAAATCTTCTAGTTCAGCTGTGTGCACGTGTTAATTCTGTAAGTCTCCACCATTGGGCTGCTATAGGAAGTGAACAGCTCAGAAAAAGAGCAGCTGTTTAAGACTGAATCACAATTTTCCTTGCCAGTTAAGGGCATTTTTGTTAAAGTCAAACAATAGTTGATTATGAGTATTTCTGCTTTAGATAAGAATTTGTTTCTACCTCAATCTTGGCACAGTTCGTGCTGTGCCATTTACCTTTGTGCAGAATTTGAATGAGTAACGGACTAATAAAAACATTCCACCTATATAAAAAAAAAATTAAAAAAATCTAGAAATCCCTGCAATAAGCATGCCTCCCAGCATCCTTTTGACAGTTACATTTCCCTTATTCTATTTGCCCCAAAAGCTTCAATGGGGCAGGCTAAAATTACAACATACACTGTTATTAATCAGAAGGAAAGCACTTCTAAGGTCTAGAAACCAGTTTTCTGCAGGTGATTTCAGTGTCTTGTAAAATCACTTCTGTGATGGCAACAGCTGATTTTCTGAGTGCAATACCCTGTTGGGCAGCCCACACGAGTGATTATCACTGCATAATCCCAGTTACAGCTCACAATCACTATTGTAACACAAGGCTAATAGATGTTAACGACCATCACCGGCATTTCAAAAAATCAACACTTTCCCAAAACAGGAACATTTCTCTTACTGGAGATACTGAGGCTTCCACCTTCAGTATTTTCTGGGACTTGCTTAAAGCGTTTTGACCAAGAACTCCAAGATCTGTGTATTTTAGTAAAGGGAAAGAAAAAGGGAGGGGAAACTGGTGGAAATTAGGAGGGCGAACAACTATAATTCTTTTTTCTTTTTCCCCTGTTGAAGGACAGGTAAACTGCTAATTCTTTAGGAGCATATCAAGCAGCTATCCATCCTGTTTAGGATAACCATACTTTTCAATTTTCCTACCTAGAAAGCTTTTTAAATAATGGCTCTGTTCAGGCAAACAGTTTAAGACTTTGGTACGCCAGTAAATTTGCATACGTAATAGTTTATTTTAGTTGGTGAAACTACTTATATAAGTGATCTGCTTGTCTGCGAGCAACAGGCAGCAGATCTTACTTTATTAATCTGCTGTAGATGAATTAGAAGTTTATGTCCTATAATATGTATTTATTTAAAGCATTCTTGGGTGTGATTTTCTTAAACACTCTTAGAAAACATTATTTTTGGCAGCATTAATGTTGCCAGCACTCAAGAATCCTACATTTCTGGTTGAGGGTTGCAACCACGTGCAAGACAAAAGTTTAAAAAACCAGTTTAAGACTTTGGTACGCCAGTAAATTTGCATACGTAATAGTTTATTTTAGTTGGTGAAACTACTTATATAAGTGATCTGCTTGTCTGCGAGCAACAGGCAGCAGATCTTACTTTATTAATCTGCTGTAGATGAATTAGAAGTTTATGTCCTATAATATGTATTTATTTAAAGCATTCTTGGGTGTGATTTTCTTAAACACTCTTAGAAAACATTATTTTTGGCAGCATTAATGTTGCCAGCACTCAAGAATCCTACATTTCTGGTTGAGGGTTGCAACCACATGCAAGACAAAAGTTTAAAATACGTCCTCTTTTCTGCAATGGTGAAGTAAGAAGAAAGGGCTGGAAATCACCTACAGTTCCCGTGAACACAAAACATCTGACTAAAAACCCACTTTGTTGGCTGGAAAATGTACCCTGACACACATTTACAGTCAGCTGCCCTTTCCCACTGTCAGTTTCACTACCTCCCTGCCAGTAATTAAGAAAGATGCTCCTCATGTGCTTATCAGCAGTGGCACTGGCACATTTTGGAAGAGCACAGAACAGACAGTGACTGAATTGTGCTCTCACTGCTGAATGCCTTGGGGAATAGCAGTACGTTGCAAAAAGTAGCAGAACATAAACCTTTTGTTTCCTGTGGGCACAGGACGGCCCAACACGAAGCGATGCACTGCCCTGTCCCCTACAACAGCCCACCATCAACACTGCACTTTTCTGGTGCAATTTTCTACCAGGAATCACAGGAGAAACAAGAGCCCCGAATTTAGCTTAAAGATAGGCTGCAGGTGTGGCAGGAGAGGGAGGTCCTGACCTGATGACCTACCCTGAGTTCCAACTAAGAGCTTCTACCTCCTGTTTTCGTCCCTCCTCAGAAGAAAATACGAAGTTTCCCCGTGAGGTTTCCCCCTGATTTTAAGCCCTAAGGACAGAGGCAGCTGAACCACACCGGCCGCAGCAACGAACCTTGGTGGGGCCCAGCAACTGCCTGGTGTCCCCACCGCCTCCTCGACGCGGAAAAGCCACAAGTGGGTCAACGCCCCACCATCAAACAACCCCGACCCGAGAGGAGACGGCATCGTCGGGCGCCTCGCCAGCTCTCCAGCTGAGGTGCGAGTCCGTGCTCCCTTCCTCGCCGCCATCAGAGGTGAGCGTCGGCTCTGCCGCACCTGCAGCCAGGCCTTCTGATGGGGCCGGCCCTTCCCCGACCCCGGCAGCCTCCGCACCGCCATCCCCCCTCAAGGCTGCGCTTTGCCGGTGAAAAGCTCCGTTTTTAAGCGGCACTTTTGGCAAGCGGGGCCACCTGTACGGCCGGCGGGGCGGCGGTGGTGACGGGGCGGCGGTGGCTGACAGGGCGGCGGCGGGCCCGGCTCCCGCTCCTCACCCCCAACCCGCCGCCACCTCAGCGAGACTTTCGGCCTCCTCCCTCCCCGCTCCCCGGCTCCAGGCAGCTGTTCTGCCGCCGGGTGTGCGCTCCGCGCCAAGCCCCGGCCACGGGGGTGGGGGACAGGGCCCACACGGCCGCTGCCCGCCGGTCTGAGGAGAGAGCGAGCGCGGGGTAAGGGAGGAGACTCACCGCCTGGAGCGCTTTGGCGGGCAGCCGCCATCCCCAGAGGTGCCGCAGGGTGCAGCCGAAGGGGCGTCGGGCCGGCTTGGCCTGCGGCTCGGTGGTCGTGTTGTAGACGCCGCCGTTCTCCATGGCCGCGCCGCCGGCTGCCAGCGGGGGCAAAGCGAAAGCAAAAGGGCGGTGGCAGGGGCGGGGAAGGGGAAGGAGGAGGAGGAGGAGGAGGTGGCGGCCCGCCCAGGCCCCGGCGGGACAAAGGCGCCTCCTGCCGCCATCGCCCCGGCTCCCCCCGGCGGCCTGAGGGCGGGCGGCGCCGGGCTGTGGCGGGGGGCGGCCGCGCCAAGGCCGCCTCAGGACCCTGGGCTCTGCTCCGCTTTGTGAGGGGGTGGTTAGGAAGAAGAATTTATACAAGATTATTTACTTTCCTGTTGTCACACGAGATGACCATAGCCGAAGGATTTTTTAAGGCAAAGCTTCCCCTGGTTGCGCTCCTTGGTGTCAATGAGAGCAAACAGTCGCCCAGGCCCCACCGGCCTACTCCCACACACGGATCAGCTTTTAAAAGAAGCTACAGCTTTGGGTGCCCATGTAAGAGTAGATCGAGCCCATTGTATGTAAGCAAAGGTGTGGCCACATTCACTTTCATATTATTAATCAAACATTGGAGCAGGCTGCCCAGGGAAGTGGTGAAATCCCCATCCCTGGAGGTATTCAGGAGACAGGTAGACATGGTGCTGGGGGACATGGCTTTATAATGGGTTTTTGTCAGTGTTAGGTTGATGGTTGGATCCATGACCTCAAAGGTCCCATCCAACTGAGACAACTCTATGATTCTATTAATATATTATCCACAGAACTATTCTGGTCCTTCATAGTGGAGGTCAGACATACTTCACTTGCTTAGATTCAGTCAAACACAATCTACTGGTAGAAAAGATGGTGATTTGCTTTCTTAACTTTATCTTTATATATGCTTAGGGAACAGAGCAGCCTGCTTGGACACCGCCTCTCAGAACCCCACAGCGAAGCAGCAGGATGTGTGCTATGGTGACCCGTGAGGAAGGTGCTATTTTTAACTCTGCCAAGGACCACCATTAACTGGACAGATGGAGTAGTAGGGACCAGAGAGAAGCAGTTGGGCCACGCTCCATGCTGAGTGCGCACCAGCAGGCCGACCTCTCCAGGTAAGACAACCCTGGCCAGGGGAACCATCAGGATCCCCAGGCTGGATGGTACAGGCTTGTCTGTGCCATAAACAATGATCCGCTGCAGGAATTGGCTTGAGAGGCAAATGATTAGGGCAAGTCCCCTAATTCCCAAGGCACGGGAGTTTCCGCTAAAATAAGTGAGGTATCACCATGGGTGTGCCCAGCTTCTGCCTGGGGTTGGATGAGTAGCTCTGCTGGCAGCATCCCAGACTGCAGGACTGAGCAGGTAGGTGTAGTCAGTAGCATTTACTGTTACCGCTTATGAGTCCCCAGTGCTCCATTATGTTTTTTTTAACATTAGTACATTATAAATAACATTACATTACAGAGGCTGGCATCTCTCTTCTGAAGGAAATTCCCTTTTTGTTCTGTTTTCTTCCTTGATAATATCTCAAAACTTTGTGGCTTTGGAGTTATTCAGCCAGTGTTTGACTAGGCCATGTTGTGGTTTGAGGGAGACAGGACTTAACAGAGACAGAAGCAATTGCCAGTTCTTTTAAGGTGTTCAGTAGCATCTAAGGCTATTTTGGAGTTGTGCCCTTTTGAATCTTTACCAATGTCATAATGCAGCACTGCTAGATTATGACCACAGGTGTTAATATTGAAGACAACTGTCTTGAGGAGAGACTGCTTTTAAAGGAGTCGCAGAAGTGCAAGATAAGCCTACAAAAAATAAAATATTTGGCAACCTTTTGCTAGTTACTGCCGTCTTTAAGAGTTGTTTTTCTTGATCAAGGCTCCTCCAGGAAATATATATCAATTATGCATGAATTATAAAGGCTAGCTTGCCATTTAAAGCCTAACTTAATTAGGCCAGTTTATTTTATTTATAAGGAGGTGCAGAAAAAGCAAAACTGCAGCAAAGGTACAGGAACTGTAAGATCATGTGACAGAGAAGGAATGAAAACCGGACAACAACATGGGGCTGGATAGCTTAAAAATACTTCCAAGCATTATGTTAAAACATAGAAATGCTACTATTCACACAAACTGCAGGTGTTATTCACCCTTTTCATCAGCACTGTCTTTCAAGTACAGTATCTTTCCTTTGAAGAGGGAATGCAAATCAAAACAACAGTTACGATAAATAACAAGCCTGTTTAATGCAAATAACTATAATTAGCTGGCTATGATGTAATGGAAATCCCATTCCAGATGCACATCTATTCATTTCCTTCTGCTTATGTGCTACACCTGACAGTGTTTTCCGGAAAAGAGAAGTCTTTCTTACCCCTCCATGGCATCTGGCAGCATGGCAGGACACGGTGGCAGAGAAGCAGCCCAGGAGTTAGATCCTGAGCTACAGCAAGATCTCCAGTCAGCCAGGCAGAGAGTGGGAGATCGGCGGAAGCAGATTAGTGATGAGTGACCTAGTTTTCTCCCTCATTACATCTTCTCCAAAGATACCCACCATAGTGACCAAAAACCAATATCAATTAAGTTGAGAAAGCCACCTTATTAGGGGAGGTTACAGTGTAGATAGCATAGCTGTATGGCAGCTACCATTCCTTGCCACTGATGTTGAAACAATTTCCCAAAAAAAGTGTGACTGGAGCTCCTTGAAGCAGCTGGGTAAATGCCAGGTACTGTAATAAGGTGGATACAGGCCAGGGCTGCATCACTTTATGAAAAAAGTGATGCCCTGGTGGCTCTTTGGCACTGGGGCACCATAGGACACCAAAGCCCAAGCCCCTTGTGCTTGGGACTAGCAGCAGATCTCCGCTGACCTCACCAATGACTACTCTCCTTTTCCCAGGTTTGTAAGTGCAGTTGTGGGGTTTTTTGCTTTTTCTTCTCGGAAGACAAGGGAGAAGGAAGTAGAGGAATGGGAGAGCAGTTTAAAAGCCCAAACCACTGAAGGAGCCAGGCTCGGTTTCGTTTTGAGGGTGGTGAGTTTTGTTGCTACTGCGCAATTTGGAAAGCTCGGAAGCACGGCCCTCACCCTGGTCTCAGTTCTGGTGTTCCCACACGGCATCTCAACAGCTTTTGTTTGGGACTCCGGCCCTGTGTGTTACACGAAGTCAATACTGGATGACTAGTTTGCAAATGGAATATTCCAAGTACCACGGCAAAGAGCTCAGAAAAGACTTGACCGTGTTGCATCTGCTGGAGCTCCTTCAGCTCCTGAGGCTCTATTTTTGGGCTCAGTGTTGCAACTGAACTTCACAAACCCCAATTACCATACTAACACGCTAGAATGTGTGATTTCTAAACAGCTGAAGATGAAGAATTAGCATTTTTAACAGCTATTTCTGAGTATCCCTTATGGCACAAGAGAAAAAAAAACAAACCCTCAACTCTCCACATGTCCCAAATGCAGGGTTAGGCCAGCTCTTGTCTGTGGTTTTCTGCACGTGTCTGCACTGCACAGAGACACATAAACCCGTGAGGTATTCCACAGACAACAGTTCTGCAGCTGCAGATGTCCTACTGCAAATTAATTTTGCTTCCCAAGAAGAGACTGCAGCCCCAAATGCTGGTACTGGCATTTCAGATGTGTCACTAAAAATGTAAGGTTAAGTATGGTAGCTAGTTCATATAACCTAAAAGTCACATGGACATTTTCAGGGACTGCCATTTTCAGCTGAAAAACATGAACTGTCTGGAAATAAAGTGGCCATTTACCCAAAATTTTCAAGCTTAAAATCTGCAGAGCAGCTTTATTACAACCAGTATACTCAAAGAACTGATGTAGGAACATGGTAGAGAGGAGGAGGAAGGAGATTTGCAAGATTCCCCCAAAACAGTTTAGTTTGAAGCTAATCAGCTCCTTCTCTACACAGAACTAGCCCTGAAAGTCTAAAGGAATTTATTTGGTTTGTTTATTTTGTAAAATTTTTTGCAGTATTCATACTGCAAAGCATTTAAAAAGTATTAATTGTTCTTTGTCAAAAACGATCCCCTGTAATTCTTGTATTAATTAGCTCTTTGTTTTCTGCATCTTGTGTGCGAGACTGAAACTGTGTACCAAACAACACTGAAGGGCACACAAGAGTAATTTTGTTTCTAATCAAAGTTATTCACGCTGTTATTCTTTTTTAAAATTGGGGTCATCACAAACCTATCATCTCCAGCTTAGGGCATGAAAGCACAGTAAAGGATTACACAGACGTATTGCCGCCAAATCAGCTTAATTGTTCTACCCAATTTATTTATTATTTAGTTTTGGTGCCCGAGTTGATGGTGAGCAAAGGAGAACAGGGAGGATTCACAGGAACCAGGTTTTGTGAGAGGGGCCTTCTGTCACAGAGACTCATTTTGCATGATTGTTCTGGTAAATCCCACCTTAATTGTCTACTCTCATCAAAGCAGCAGGCAAGGGCATTGCAACTCAGGAGGACCAAGCAACCAGCCCTGGAGCCTTGGTCTCATCAGAGGGGAATGAGAAGCCAAAGCCATCAGGTTACATAGAAACACATTCTCACATGTTTTCCTTTTGTGGTAAAGATACCTTAAAGTTTTGGGGTTTTTTGTATTTTTTTTTTTTTAAATATGCAGAAGTGACGTTTTGCCAACTTTGTTTTAAGAAGTGAAATTATAATGAGTCATTCGTAAAGTTTTCCCCTGTCCCAGCCTCCACAAAAAAAAAAGGGCAATAACAACTCTTAATATATGACACATGTAGTTTTCCAGCTTTGGAAACGGTGTTGTACTTTGACAGATGCCCAAAGGAACTAAATTATAGACTGCAGGAGCTGAAGTTCTCTTTCCAAAGGTGTTGCCTTAAAATCCAGAGTCGACCCTACCAGCACGTACCACTGGAGTAAGAAGGGTACTGATGACGATATGAGCCGGACCCATTCTCTCAAGCACATTTCAAGTTCTGTTTCAAGAAGTTTCAATGCAGACTCTAGAGAAGTGCTCTGATACTGATGCATGCCACGCATACCTCAGCGAGACTTTCGGCCTCCTCCCTCCTCGCTCCCCGGCTCCAGGCAGCTGTTCTGCCGCCGGGTGTGCGCTCCGCGCCAAGCCCCGGCCACGGGGGTGGGGGACAGGGCCCACACGGCCGCTGCCCGCCGGTCTGAGGAGAGAGCGAGCGCGGGGTAAGGGAGGAGACTCACCGCCTGGAGCGCTTTGGCGGGCAGCCGCCATCCCCAGAGGTGCCGCAGGGTGCAGCCGAAGGGGCGTCGGGCCGGCTTGGCCTGCGGCTCGGTGGTCGTGTTGTAGACGCCGCCGTTCTCCATGGCCGCGCCGCCGGCTGCCAGCGGGGGCAAAGCGAAAGCAAAAGGGCGGTGGCAGGGGCGGGGAAGGGGAAGGAGGAGGAGGAGGAGGAGGTGGCGGCCCGCCCAGGCCCCGGCGGGACAAAGGCGCCTCCTGCCGCCATCGCCCCGGCTCCCCCCGGCGGCCTGAGGGCGGGCGGCGCCGGGCTGTGGCGGGGGGCGGCCGCGCCAAGGCCGCCTCAGGACCCTGGGCTCTGCTCCGCTTTGTGAGGGGGTGGTTAGGAAGAAGAATTTATACAAGATTATTTACTTTCCTGTTGTCACACGAGATGACCATAGCCGAAGGATTTTTTAAGGCAAAGCTTCCCCTGGTTGCGCTCCTTGGTGTCAATGAGAGCAAACAGTCGCCCAGGCCCCACCGGCCTACTCCCACACACGGATCAGCTTTTAAAAGAAGCTACAGCTTTGGGTGCCCATGTAAGAGTAGATCGAGCCCATTGTATGTAAGCAAAGGTGTGGCCACATTCACTTTCATATTATTAATCAAACATTGGAGCAGGCTGCCCAGGGAAGTGGTGAAATCCCCATCCCTGGAGGTATTCAGGAGACAGGTAGACATGGTGCTGGGGGACATGGCTTTATAATGGGTTTTTGTCAGTGTTAGGTTGATGGTTGGATCCATGACCTCAAAGGTCCCATCCAACTGAGACAACTCTATGATTCTATTAATATATTATCCACAGAACTATTCTGGTCCTTCATAGTGGAGGTCAGACATACTTCACTTGCTTAGATTCAGTCAAACACAATCTACTGGTAGAAAAGATGGTGATTTGCTTTCTTAACTTTATCTTTATATATGCTTAGGGAACAGAGCAGCCTGCTTGGACACCGCCTCTCAGAACCCCACAGCGAAGCAGCAGGATGTGTGCTATGGTGACCCGTGAGGAAGGTGCTATTTTTAACTCTGCCAAGGACCACCATTAACTGGACAGATGGAGTAGTAGGGACCAGAGAGAAGCAGTTGGGCCACGCTCCATGCTGAGTGCGCACCAGCAGGCCGACCTCTCCAGGTAAGACAACCCTGGCCAGGGGAACCATCAGGATCCCCAGGCTGGATGGTACAGGCTTGTCTGTGCCATAAACAATGATCCGCTGCAGGAATTGGCTTGAGAGGCAAATGATTAGGGCAAGTCCCCTAATTCCCAAGGCACGGGAGTTTCCGCTAAAATAAGTGAGGTATCACCATGGGTGTGCCCAGCTTCTGCCTGGGGTTGGATGAGTAGCTCTGCTGGCAGCATCCCAGACTGCAGGACTGAGCAGGTAGGTGTAGTCAGTAGCATTTACTGTTACCGCTTATGAGTCCCCAGTGCTCCATTATGTTTTTTTTAACATTAGTACATTATAAATAACATTACATTACAGAGGCTGGCATCTCTCTTCTGAAGGAAATTCCCTTTTTGTTCTGTTTTCTTCCTTGATAATATCTCAAAACTTTGTGGCTTTGGAGTTATTCAGCCAGTGTTTGACTAGGCCATGTTGTGGTTTGAGGGAGACAGGACTTAACAGAGACAGAAGCAATTGCCAGTTCTTTTAAGGTGTTCAGTAGCATCTAAGGCTATTTTGGAGTTGTGCCCTTTTGAATCTTTACCAATGTCATAATGCAGCACTGCTAGATTATGACCACAGGTGTTAATATTGAAGACAACTGTCTTGAGGAGAGACTGCTTTTAAAGGAGTCGCAGAAGTGCAAGATAAGCCTACAAAAAATAAAATATTTGGCAACCTTTTGCTAGTTACTGCCGTCTTTAAGAGTTGTTTTTCTTGATCAAGGCTCCTCCAGGAAATATATATCAATTATGCATGAATTATAAAGGCTAGCTTGCCATTTAAAGCCTAACTTAATTAGGCCAGTTTATTTTATTTATAAGGAGGTGCAGAAAAAGCAAAACTGCAGCAAAGGTACAGGAACTGTAAGATCATGTGACAGAGAAGGAATGAAAACCGGACAACAACATGGGGCTGGATAGCTTAAAAATACTTCCAAGCATTATGTTAAAACATAGAAATGCTACTATTCACACAAACTGCAGGTGTTATTCACCCTTTTCATCAGCACTGTCTTTCAAGTACAGTATCTTTCCTTTGAAGAGGGAATGCAAATCAAAACAACAGTTACGATAAATAACAAGCCTGTTTAATGCAAATAACTATAATTAGCTGGCTATGATGTAATGGAAATCCCATTCCAGATGCACATCTATTCATTTCCTTCTGCTTATGTGCTACACCTGACAGTGTTTTCCGGAAAAGAGAAGTCTTTCTTACCCCTCCATGGCATCTGGCAGCATGGCAGGACACGGTGGCAGAGAAGCAGCCCAGGAGTTAGATCCTGAGCTACAGCAAGATCTCCAGTCAGCCAGGCAGAGAGTGGGAGATCGGCGGAAGCAGATTAGTGATGAGTGACCTAGTTTTCTCCCTCATTACATCTTCTCCAAAGATACCCACCATAGTGACCAAAAACCAATATCAATTAAGTTGAGAAAGCCACCTTATTAGGGGAGGTTACAGTGTAGATAGCATAGCTGTATGGCAGCTACCATTCCTTGCCACTGATGTTGAAACAATTTCCCAAAAAAAGTGTGACTGGAGCTCCTTGAAGCAGCTGGGTAAATGCCAGGTACTGTAATAAGGTGGATACAGGTCAGGGCTGCATCACTTTATGAAAAAAGTGATGCCCTGGTGGCTCTTTGGCACTGGGGCACCATAGGACACCAAAGCCCAAGCCCCTTGTGCTTGGGACTAGCAGCAGATCTCCGCTGACCTCACCAATGACTACTCTCCTTTTCCCAGGTTTGTAAGTGCAGTTGTGGGGTTTTTTGCTTTTTCTTCTCGGAAGACAAGGGAGAAGGAAGTAGAGGAATGGGAGAGCAGTTTAAAAGCCCAAACCACTGAAGGAGCCAGGCTCGGTTTCGTTTTGAGGGTGGTGAGTTTTGTTGCTACTGCGCAATTTGGAAAGCTCGGAAGCACGGCTCTCACCCTGGTCTCAGTTCTGGTGTTCCCACACGGCATCTCAACAGCTTTTGTTTGGGACTCCGGCCCTGTGTGTTACACGAAGTCAATACTGGATGACTAGTTTGCAAATGGAATATTCCAAGTACCACAGCAAAGAGCTCAGAAAAGACTTGACCGTGTTGCATCTGCTGGAGCTCCTTCAGCTCCTGAGGCTCTATTTTTGGGCTCAGTGTTGCAACTGAACTTCACAAACCCCAATTACCATACTAACACGCTAGAATGTGTGATTTCTAAACAGCTGAAGATGAAGAATTAGCATTTTTAACAGCTATTTCTGAGTATCCCTTATGGTACAAGAGAAAAAAAAACAAACCCTCAACTCTCCACATGTCCCAAATGCAGGGTTAGGCCAGCTCTTGTCTGTGGTTTTCTGCACGTGTCTGCACTGCACAGAGACACATAAACCCGTGAGGTATTCCACAGACAACAGTTCTGCAGCTGCAGATGTCCTACTGCAAATTAATTTTGCTTCCCAAGAAGAGACTGCAGCCCCAAATGCTGGTACTGGCATTTCAGATGTGTCACTAAAAATGTAAGGTTAAGTATGGTAGCTAGTTCATATAACCTAAAAGTCACATGGACATTTTCAGGGACTGCCATTTTCAGCTGAAAAACATGAACTGTCTGGAAATAAAGTGGCCATTTACCCAAAATTTTCAAGCTTAAAATCTGCAGAGCAGCTTTATTACAACCAGTATACTCAAAGAACTGATGTAGGAACATGGTAGAGAGGAGGAGGAAGGAGATTTGCAAGATTCCCCCAAAACAGTTTAGTTTGAAGCTAATCAGCTCCTTCTCTACACAGAACTAGCCCTGAAAGTCTAAAGGAATTTATTTGGTTTGTTTATTTTGTAAAATTTTTTGCAGTATTCATACTGCAAAGCATTTAAAAAGTATTAATTGTTCTTTGTCAAAAACGATCCCCTGTAATTCTTGTATTAATTAGCTCTTTGTTTTCTGCATCTTGTGTGCGAGACTGAAACTGTGTACCAAACAACACTGAAGGGCACACAAGAGTAATTTTGTTTCTAATCAAAGTTATTCACGCTGTTATTCTTTTTTAAAATTGGGGTCATCACAAACCTATCATCTCCAGCTTAGGGCATGAAAGCACAGTAAAGGATTACACAGACGTATTGCCGCCAAATCAGCTTAATTGTTCTACCCAATTTATTTATTATTTAGTTTTGGTGCCCGAGTTGATGGTGAGCAAAGGAGAACAGGGAGGATTCACAGGAACCAGGTTTTGTGAGAGGGGCCTTCTGTCACAGAGACTCATTTTGCATGATTGTTCTGGTAAATCCCACCTTAATTGTCTACTCTCATCAAAGCAGCAGGCAAGGGCATTGCAACTCAGGAGGACCAAGCAACCAGCCCTGGAGCCTTGGTCTCATCAGAGGGGAATGAGAAGCCAAAGCCATCAGGTTACATAGAAACACATTCTCACATGTTTTCCTTTTGTGGTAAAGATACCTTAAAGTTTTGGGGTTTTTTGTATTTTTTTTTTTTTAAATATGCAGAAGTGACGTTTTGCCAACTTTGTTTTAAGAAGTGAAATTATAATGAGTCATTCGTAAAGTTTTCCCCTGTCCCAGCCTCCACAAAAAAAAAAGGGCAATAACAACTCTTAATATATGACACATGTAGTTTTCCAGCTTTGGAAACGGTGTTGTACTTTGACAGATGCCCAAAGGAACTAAATTATAGACTGCAGGAGCTGAAGTTCTCTTTCCAAAGGTGTTGCCTTAAAATCCAGAGTCGACCCTACCAGCACGTACCACTGGAGTAAGAAGGGTACTGATGACGATATGAGCCGGACCCATTCTCTCAAGCACATTTCAAGTTCTGTTTCAAGAAGTTTCAATGCAGACTCTAGAGAAGTGCTCTGATACTGATGCATGCCACGCATCCACGATTGGAAGCTTAATTTTTTTTTTTCTTCCATTTATTTTATAAAGTTGTTCATCAGCAGGTCATGCATTTCCCCATATGCCTCCTTTACTGAACCACCGCCATAAGCAAAATTTTAAGGACTCCAGTTTGAACAACTGATCCATAGTTAAGAATCTCTACTGAAACTTGTCAGTCCACAATTCAATATTCAGAGCCAATTTTAACAAGAATGTTTAACTTTAGGGAGTTCAATGTGCAAGAAAATATGTTGTTCTTAAGTAAATTTAGGTATTTTGAAAATATGGGGGTAGTTCACTAGAAACACTACAGAATACAGGAATTGGAGAAGGGTATCACCATGTTCAAAATAAAGAGGATTCACCCCCTCCTCTCTAGCATTTCAGAAGTTTTCTCAGTAATCAGAGAAATTAACATAAGACTTACTGATTTAAAGAAATCTGGTTTAGAAAACCTGAACTCATTAAAGAAGTCTCTTGGCAATCATTTGATCAGGATATACCTTTTACACTTTCTATTCTGTAGCCATCAGTAGAAAGAGACCACAAACTTCACACAGAAGAGTAAAATAAAGCTCAACATTTGTGTACTGAAAGCTTAAGTAAAGTCCTAACTTCAGTCAACTACTTCTTAGACAAAATACTGGAGTCAGCAGCAGGATCCTTAGGGTAACTTGTGCTTTCAAAACACATTGCAGCAGAAACCACCCAAGTCGGATAAACTAGTTTTACTCCTAGGAACAAACACTGCCGACTTCTCCTCTTCCTTCCAGAAACAAGGTTTTAAGGAAGTTTAAATATAGTAGTTGCTGAGAGGTAAAATATAAAAGCATGTTTTAAGACGTTTTACACCACATCCTTAGATTTAACTGTAAACAAACAAGAACACCATGGCTTCAATGCAAATTAATTTAAATTTGAATGCAGAGAATACTTTATTAACTGATTACAGTTTTGATGACCAATTTTAAACCATAACTAATGTGGGAAACAGTGGGGGACATTAAGGCTGAGCCATATATATATAGACAAATCTGGATACTGATAATCTGTACATTTAACCTCTGCTTTTTCTTTATACATCTTTTATTCAGTGTCTGAAATTAATCAAAGAGAAAAATCAAAAAATCTGGCCACTAATTTAGTCTTATCTCTGGAATGAATTTTTGCATGGGTTTTTGAATGCAGTGTAAATCTCAGTGGAGATCAAACAGATTTTTTTTTAACCATACCCCAAATTAAGTGTTCAAGTATAACTGGAGTTTGTTGTTACAGCTTTGTGCAATTCATTTTCTCTTCCAAAAACTCTCTCCTGTAGAGGTTAATCTATTTAAGGTAGTATTAAGCTTGCCTAACAGGTTGGGAAATCGATATAAATTAAGTGCCTGTGGTGTGTATCAGTTTTCCTGCTCTAAGCAACCCCTATCACTTAAGTGGACATACTTGCAATTTTACAGAATTACACTTTTCAGCAAAACCCAGAAAAAAATTAATTTACTATTCTTGCACTGTGAACGGTACTCCTACAAGATGTGATAACCGTTTTCCATCTGTACAGCTCCCTTTTGTAAAGTTGGGCAACACATATGAAAGAAAGACAGACATCAACTGTTTGTGTTCTGAAAGGTATTTCAGTTCTTTAGCTCCAGTCACTGAAGGAAGAGGCAGAGGCAAGTTTGAATTATCCCAGAAAACTCAACAATTGGTTTTATTTGGTGTCTTCAAGATGCTTCACCTTCTGTGGGAGATGTAGGTGTTGTAGGAGAGACCATTTCAGGTTTTCGTGAAATTCTGTCCAATTCTGCCTGAACATCTGTTAGAACTGGCTTCTGACCTACAAAATAAGTGCATATCATTCAGTCATGTTTATGAAACAGTTGTAGGAAAGCCTAGAGTATCTTTAATTCTCAAATCAGACAAATCCTAAAAATTGTTACTGTGCACTTTGGGTGCAGAATAAAGACATAATAAGTCCAAACTCCAAAAGGAACAGAAAGGAAGCAGCAGAGAGAAGACACATCCTTCTGTATTTCCAATTTCTCAAAGGAACTTCCATAATTATATATAATTTGTCAGTGCATAAAGAGTTAATGTAAAGTATAAAATACAGAAAAGTCTAATAAGGCTAGCAGTTTTGAATATTTCTACACAATTTCCTGCATCATGTGTACTTTAAATAATTCTGAATGTAAATCAGGGGTTTCACCACAGACCAGTGAAGCCAGTTCTAGGTACCTGGTCAGCATAAACCTGGCACTGCTGCCCACGGGTGCACACAGACCTGCAGGTGGCAAACCCCTTTCTCTCCTCACAAGCTCACCGTCTCCCTGATTTGGAACAGCACAGACATTTGTGCAGTCACACTTAGACCTGATCCCAGCTTAAAACACACCATCTTCCCCCCACCATTTTACTCTTAACTCTTATTCCCCAGTCTAGGAGTTTCTGTCCGGCCACATTCTACTCCCAAGAACAGAGAACCCAATATGGGATAAGGCAGTGCAGAATATTAGTCTAATGCTGTGCCAAGTGTGTGTAGTGTCTCAGGCTGTAAAAGAAAATTCTGACACACATGTAGTTTTAGCAGTTTCCCACATTTTCTGAAGATGCAAATTAACAGGAACTATCCACAAAGCTAAGTTTTTCCTAGATGTACTATGCTGCTCTTCGCATCATTTAACGAAAGCTAATACTACATTAGAATCAAAGCAGCTAATATTCCAACTAATAACCGGAGGAATTTCCCATAGCTACTGAGGGCAAAAAGGAATTCTCAAGTCCCAAACTACTGTCTTAACAGCCACTTTTCACATTTGTGTCACAGAACCCTAAACACAAGGCAGCAAGAAGTGGGGAAGGCGAAGAGGCCACATGTAAGCCAAACATATTTGTATTTATGGTAATTTCTTGAAAACCTAATCCTTTGTGATGACGCCCTAACCCTTCGTTTGTTGCATATTAGCAAATTTCTAAGAACAGTTTTTTGCTCCTTAATAGTTTAAGTTTCTGCCACGGTCCCAGACACAACGCTTTTCTGGAGCACTGCCTGGCATCACCCAAACCTGCTGCTACCCACCCACCACGGGATTTTTCAGTGGGTGCTCTCTGTACCTCCTATTGCATCAGCTGCGTTTGTTTGAACAATTTCCATATGCCCTTCAAACTAGCACTGCTGGCTTTGCCTGCAGCACATCAGGAAGCACTCAAACTCTGCTCAGCCGTCTGAGCTTTGCATTTCAAAAAAGGAAATGCCCACATGTAAAAAAAGAAAAAAAAACCAAACAGGATCAGTTTACGCAAAATGTTAGTGGGAAACATTTCATTTTCTCTTACTAAATAAAAGTAAACGCCAATGTCAAGTCCCAATGAAACACCAGCATTTTCAGTTGAGGGCAGCGTTACTAACCTCTGGGGAAGTGGGGAGGGAAGAAGTCTGTATAAGTATGTTCTTAAGTAATACAGATACATTTTAATCTGGAATAGTAAGAAGCACCAGAGTAGTCCTGCATCTAGCTTTAGAGCAGTCACTATTAGACATTTCTAGATTAATACTAATTGCTAATCACATCGTATAAAAAAAAAAGCTATCAACAGAAGATACATAAGTATTTGTACAGGCTTCCACCAAACTAAAACAAAGCCTTCATCACATCGGAACTAGATGACTATCAAAAGGAAATTTAAAATTGTTTTAACACAGTATTGTTAAATAAAAAAAAAAATCAACTTGAAATGAAGTTCCAATATATCTGAATAACATTAAATGTGGTTTAAAACATAAAGCATTTTATTGGGATGGTGGTGAATAAAGAAAAAAATGAAGAACTCGTGTGGATACAACTCATGCTTAAACAGCTACATGAAAATTTTTTTCTTTAATGAAGCATTTTATTGGGATGGTGGTGAATAAAGGGAAAAAAATGAAGAACTCATGTGGATACAATTCGTGCTTAAACAGCTACATGAAACATTTTTTCTTTAATCCTCTGAGGGCCACAAAAAGGCAATACTTAACTGCTGTGAAAACAAAAGCAAAACCCATATCCAATAAAACATTCAGTTAAATATAGTAGTCTGAGGGCCACAAAAAGGCAATACTTAACTGTTGTGAAACAAAAGCAAAACCCATATCCAGTAAAACATTCAGTTAAATATAGTAGCGTTCATACTCCTGATAAACTATACTAATAGGAATGATCCACCACTCGCAATTTAGATTGAGTTGCTCTTTTACCATTAATCATACCTGACTTCTTTGCTGATGGTGGCAAGTTGCTGCCAGCACTTCCAGTGCCACCTCCTCCTGGACTGCCACCCACACCACCAGGGCCACCAGGGGAACCAGTTTTCTTGCTCAGGAGACTATTGAAGAAGTTAGCCAGGACTCCTTCACTAGTAGCTCCAGCTACAAGGGAAGGGAGGGAATAAAAACACCACAACAGAAAATCAAAACAGAAAATATTTTCTTAGTAAATACTGATTTAACATGTTAATTAATCTAAATGAGCATATTAAAGAAAGCAGGAAAAGCAACCATTTTACTTCCCCAACTGCATTTGTGCCCTCATAAGAAAAGGTACCTTTCATATTGGGATCAATTTTTTTTGACCCAGTAGGGATAGGTGTAACACTGGCAACATTTGATGTTACGGATCTATTTGGTGTCCTAGAAAATATTTTCTTAGTAAATACTGATTTAACATGTTAATTAATCTAAATGAGCATATTAAAGAAAGCAGGAAAAGCAGCTATATTACTTCCCCAACTGCATTTGTGCCCTCCTAAGAAAAGGTACCTTTCATATTGGGATCAATTTTTTTTGATCCAGTAGGGATAGGTGTAACACTGGCAACATTTGATGTTACGGATCTATTTGGTGTCCTAGGAGATCCACCAGGAACTCTTGGAGAGGCATCCTACGCAAAAAGAAAAAAAAAAAAAGAAAATCCAAAGCTGGACTCAATTTTCTAAAGAATTAAATACGAAATGAAGCACCTTCTTATTTCTCACAGCTCCTAATCTTTATTTGTTTTTTTAATAGCATAGCATCCCATACAATTGAAATGACACGGGATTAGATTTTTCTGATTCTGCACAGTTTTTTTTCCCCACACTTGAATAACATTCTTAAAAATATTAACTTTAGTGCAATTAAAGCACTAGTGAAGCTTTTCATTTTATCCCAGTGAGAAACTTGAAAATCCATCTGTTACTCTGTAGTTCCTCTGACCATAATGAAAACTGCACTGATTAGATCATAGAGGAACTACACTGAATTTCTTGGAAAGACAACATGCCACCAAGACTGTAGAAAGGACTAAATGCAGCCCAAGAGAAAGAGTGTTACTCATTACTTCAAGGATAACAAGTCATGTTTGCAGTTCATTTAAAGAGGCAAAGCTACCTTTAGG
>NW_015090803.1:2095348-2116992 GCF_001431845.1 Calidris pugnax | reverse complement strand
CACTTCAATAACGTTCTTAAAAATATTAACTTTAGTGCAATTAAAGCACTAGTGAAGCTTTTCATTTTATCCCAGTGAGAAACTTGAAAATCCATCTGTTACTCTGTAGTTCCTCTGACCATAATGAAAACTGCACTGATTAGATCATAGAGGAACTACACTGAATTTCTTGGAAAGACAACATGCCACCAAGACTGTAGAAAGGACTAAATGCAGCCCAAGAGAAAGAGTGTTACTCATTACTTCAAGGATAACAAGTCATGTTTGCAGTTCATTTAAAGAGGCAAAGCTTTAAAAAAGGTCACATGCTCCTCACTAAACTTGTGTTATTTTACAGTTATTTTATTTGTATTTTAAATTTAGATGATGTCATAGTTTTCATTTGATGTTAATTTTATGCCAGGGTCTTAGTATTCCTAGAGAGGTAGCTCCAAATTTAGGATATAAAACTCACCAAGGCAATTCAGCCAGCATTGTCTGCTTCTGGCACTCTTGGGACAGAAAGGGGAGCCAACTAACTGCTTAGGTGCATTCTAACATATGAGAAGTAAAGCCATGGCATTTAGCCCTGCTGTCAAGAAAAGCTGTCATGGCTAGCTGGGAAGAAGTATCGTAACTTTAGAGCAGTATATGATGTAGACTTAAATACTAAACAATTTAAAAAAAATAGATCAAATAATATTTGATAGTGCAAAAAAACCCCACCAAGCAACCCTCTAAATATATGAAAATAAAACATTTTCATGTGATGATATTTGAAATTTTTATTACTAACCACTGGCCTTCCTGCAGCAGTAGGTGGTTGTTTCGCCAGCTGTGACTGCAAAAAACAAACAAACCCATGTAGTGTTAGATATTACAGCGACCAAGAATACAACCCCAAATGCTTGTAGATAATGTTGTTAAATGAAATAACTGACTGCTTGTTTTATAGACAGAAAATTACCTGCTGCTTCATAAGAAACACTTGATCATCTTCTGCCACAATTTCTTTTTCATGAACAAACTGCAATACAAAAACATTAACACCATTTTGACTAAAAGAAAGTAACGTATTTCCTTTTATATGTCCTGGTGACTATGACCAATTCGATAGTGAAGTAAATGTGTAAAATACTATGTTGACTGTAGACCACGTTTTCTGTATTTAAGACTGCCACCTCATTATTCCATTTAAGCTAAGTTAATTAGAAGTGAAACAGAAGTATCATTAACTCCTTTGACCTGGCAGCCCTAAGTCTCTACGTGTACTTGTAGGAAGATCCACTAAAGAGTTTATTAAAGTGTTCAGTAAGAGAGGAATTAAGTGAACAGTTACAAGGCATGTTCAGGGCTCTCAGGATCAGTCAGAAACACTGACAGCAGAAAGGACATAGTATCAGTTTTTCTCAGCTAAAATAAGTCACACTTGGAAATAGGATTCATCCCAAATTCTGAGCTTTATTATAAAAAGGCATAGAAATATGCCTTCAGTAACTTCTGTACGCATGGGGTCCACTGCTGTTGGTATTTTGTTCAACAGCCTCACATACGTTTTCAGGTAGCTCTGCCAAAGTCTTTTGTAAAATAGCATGAGAGAGAAAAATATCCTGAATATATGTAGAACCTGTTTTCACTAGTTTACACTGACTCAAGCTTTCTTATTTTAAATACTCCAATAGAAACAGAAAGCATTATGAAGTTATGAGCCACTCTAAGCAAAATGGAGTGTTCTTAAAAAATACTAACCAAACCTACCAACAGTTAAACAACTCTTAGATTTTTCAATGCCAAGTATATATTAAAAGCAATACAGGTTTATTCATGGTCTTGAACAATGTAACAGCAGCAGGGAAAAAAAAACACAGCAGAAGCTGGAAAAGAGCTATACAGTGCAAAAATACATAATGATTTTTGATGACTAAAGAATAACTTTAAAAACAGAATAAAAAAAACGAAAGAAAAGCCACACAGTTTATCACGCTCTTATAATAAACTGGAAGCAAAGTCTCAAAGAAAGAGACTCAAAAAACTGACAGGTAAATAAATAGGTGAGAAGTTGAATGCCAAAACATCTTATTTTACCTTTCTGACAGGTGGCTTTATTATGATATCTTCAAAACTGTCTTCTGCTTTTAGTGTCTGAAAGTTCTCATGCAATATTCCTATCTTCTTGTCATTATCCCAACCTGCAGGACTAGATAAAGGATTATTTGGCTTTAAATTCTATCGTTACTTCAGATTATTCTTTTATGCAATCCCAAACTGCACAGAACTGAAAGCCAGGAAAGTTGTCATAGCTCTCGTTCCCCCATACAAGCAAGTTATTGATTAGTACAACCAGTTTGAGACTGGTTTGCTGTAATAAAGAGCAAAATCTCTGGGTTTAACATTTCTCTTTGGGGCAATGAGCATTTGTAATTTCAATCCACTGGCACTCAAACTCCAATGAGAATGTTACAGTGGAACTATAGGAAGCATAAACAAAAAAGGCTCTGAATGCTGTTTAAGGTCTTGCACAAATACATTTTGTAGCCATAATAATACATAATAATGCAGGTTACTTACATAAATACTGCATCTTTTTCCACAACAACAGCTGGAACGTTGAAAGGAAATCCATACAACTTCTGGACTATATATTTATACACTAAATCAATGTTTTTGTTCTCCTTTACTGAAGTGTAAATAAGTGCTGCCCCATCTGAATAAACTTGTTAAAGAAAACTCAGTTTAGTGGCTAGTAAGAGATACTAAAATCAGGTTATCTTCTTTGTAGATTTTAGAGGGGGAATACAAACTCAAAAATCAAATAGGTCAAACAACTTCCAACACTTAATTTTTGAAACAAATTCAGTAATTTAACTCTGTCTTTCTGCATTTGCTTTAGGCCAACTCAGCTATTGCTTTTAGAGTCAAGTACAGGCTCTTCTCACTTTCAAAGCCCACAATACCAACAGTTTCACTATAAGGCCTCCAAAACTGTCTTCTGCTTTTAGCAAACAAAAGTTTTCATGCCATAGCCTTATATCTTGTCATTATCCCATCCTGCACCACAGGCACTACAGTATTAACACTAGTGGCTTCAAAAAATGACAAAGATCTTCCACTTCCACCTGGGTTTTTAAATTAGGGGAACAAGCTCTTATATTATACAGTGATCTGCTTTTGAATGAAATGAAGGCAAATGAGTTGTGCTGTGTGTCAGTCACTAAAAGCCCACGAGAGTGCTTGGTATTCCAGCATGGGTCAGTATCAAACTAACAGAGTTTGTGCACAGGACTAATAAAAGCAGCCAGAGAAGTTTTGAGTAATTTTTGCTTTGGGATTATAAAAGTGCCAACCCCCCTAATTTATTTCTACATGCATGCAATTCAAACTCCTAAAGAAAGTTATATAATGGGACCCGATTCCCATTCAATGAAGTTTAGAATAGAATTCCAAGTTGCACATGGCATATATGATCACAGACTAATTCCTACTGATCTTTTGCAGTGTTCCTCCATCCACAAGACTTATTACAATTGCCCATAATTCCATTTTGAAAAGTTAGGTCTTGAAAGCCTTTTGAAGGAAGTGCCATCTTGGTACTCAGCTGAGGTCTCAAGTTTTTGAACCGATTTTTCCAACTGCTAACTGCTGTCTCTCCAGCAGCATTTAAACTTCCCTTTACCACAGCATAAATGATGATGACACAATGTAGTATGACTGGCATCTGAAACCTAGATTTCAGCACATCTAGCTGACTAAATAACACTAAACTATTTATGCTCTTTAAAAAAATGAAGATTTTTTTTTCATTCTTTATTTAAGAAGTTTGTCGCACAGCAGCATCTTATATGCATCATCTCTGTACCGAGACAAGAGAAGCCAGTGGAACTTTCCTTCAGCAATTCACGCTTCTCTCCTTCCCTCATCACCTCATCCTGGGGTATTATTGCACACTGAAGAGACTGCATCAAAAAGAATAACATGCCTTATGTGCATCTGAAGCATGATCATACTTAAATGAATTATCTTGTTGTTGTTATTTCAGGGATCTTGTCAGCCAAGATGTGCCGATTTCCAAACTGACTCCTAAATATGGAAATAAAGGCAAGTAAAGAAATTCATGGTAAGGGGACATGCTAGACCCTTGCAGCTCGGTAAAAAGAAATAAATAAGTTTAAGTCAACATTGTCTCAGGGGGTAGCTGAAGCAGACTGCCAGCTACAGTAGAGGAGTTGCATACTACTTTGATACAGATGCAAATATTTTTTTAACCTAGTCTTAATTAATGCAAAGATTTAATTGAGTCATTATCATCTTTATGATGTGTTAAAGGATACACTGTAAGCAAAACCGTCTGATATGTGACTGAATGAAGTCGAAGTGTTCATCTCTGTAGTCATGCTCTTTTTCCAGAACACTGATGGCATCACACTGTCAAGATAAACACAAAATTAATACACTGCTTTCAGTTAGCTGTTGAAATAGCAGCGCTGCTACACATCCAGTTCACAACTGGTCAAGGGGAATGGAGAAGGGTGGGTGATACAGAGAAAAACAAAAACTTGCTGAGATAGTTTAGAAGTGCAATTGAACAAAATGTCTCTTTTTAATAATATATAATTTGATGTGTATGTAGCGTGGTCAGCACTAACTTGAGAGTTAAACTGACATTTTACATTCACCCACTCCATGTCCCCAACAAAAACTCGAAGTCTCTGTTGAAGACTGACCCACTGAATGACACTGCCATTTTCTGCACAACTGTGGTGGCTTTCTTGTTTGTGTTTTTTTTTTGACACACACTGGTATTACAGGAAATAGTATTTTTTTTATTCAGATACTAACTAGCCCTTTGCAAAGGGAGACAAAAGCAAGAGATGTGGAAGCAGAAAAAAAAAAAAAGGGCAGAGGAAGGGCAGCACGGTGTGGGAGAGAGGAATAGTGGAGAGCCAGCAGGTGAGAGAAAAAAGGTGCTTTTCAAATGAGAGAATTAGCTTCCCAGTGAAGGAACAGCTTATGCATCAAAAAGTTTATTCTTTCACTGTGGGCCAGCAGAGGCTGCAGATGCAGTATGCTTAATGCCAATGAGAACCGAAGAGCCAAAGGGAAAAAAAGAAAATAAAAATATCCCCAAAGAAGCCACAAGAGAACCATACCACTTTTTCTTTAAACTAGTAATATGGTTACACATTCAACAGAAACCAAAACAGATCACAGAAATACCCCAAGAATTGAGGAAAGTTAATGGGGCAGCACTTTACTAACTAGAACCCTCATATATATTCACCTTTGTAAAAAGATCAGAAATATTTAAAAACCCAAACCCTATCAAAACACTATTTATAGAATAAGGACAGCTGTGGAGATTAAGGAGAATTCTAGTTGCTTACTGACTGGCTCGCTTCTGTGAACAAAACCAGGTCTGAGGTATTCCTCAATTCCTTGAAAACTGGTAGAACTTAAGAAAAAACTACTCCCAGATTACATGCAATTATAGGGCTTCCAAAAAATAACCAACCTCCAACATTTAATCATTTGTAAAGAATTCTTAACTAAGGTACTCAGAATGACTGAAGAACCATGTGCTTCCCCACCCCAAATCCACAATTGACAGAGTTGCTTAAATAAAATACATTAAAAAAACCTGAAACATGAAACAAACCTTTGTACAAACTACTACTACTGGAATGCCTAAGTTACATGTTAGTGTATCTGCACCCAGGGGTAAAATCACACTGTCATCTTTGTCTTCCTGTAATGAAGTATTTCTTCTCTGTGGAGAAGCTGGAAAATCCTCGCCTGGTTCTATATATTCCTGGAAGTCTCTTACCACTGAAAGTAAAAAGAGTTACATTAAAAGATCAGCTACTTTATTATTGCAACAATGATTTCCATTGCCATCGATCTCTAGCACTGTTGACTGTATAGTACTTCTGCTTCTTTATTTTGAAAAAAAATTGAGCATGCACCAAGTGCTGGCTATTTGTTTGCTCTGTGCAGCACAAGACAGAACTACTGAGTTTGAGATCTGCTTGAGCAGCAGCCAGAAGAACATGACCAGATAAAACCATCCAGAAGGACAACATTAAACCATTTTTGTTTTATCATTGTGGAACCACTAGGCAGTTGCTATTAACTATTATTGCTTGATATGTTTCCTAAAGGGTACAAGTTTCCTTGCATTCTTCTTGGCAAAATTAATGGAACAGTTTGTTAAACAGAATTAAGCCTTCCACATATTGCTCAGCTGCTACTATATACCAGGTTTTACCTAAAACCCCTTTGTCCACACTTCTCTCTCTGTACAGTGAATCTACAGTAGTAATAAGCAAAAAGAATAGAAAACACAAACATTAGTTATTAACTACCTTTACAATTAGTTAATAGCATATTAAATATTTTGTATGCTTTTACAATAGATCAGATACTACTTTAAAATTTAGCAAGGAGGGCAAGTCAGAATACAACATGAATTAGAAAAATTAAAGTTATGAGCATAACTCTCTTGTCAGCTTCCAATACACTCAGGCCTCTGCACAGTCACTATTCCCACATTCAGGAATGCAGTATCCAGCATAAAATATCTGTACCTTTCATATCACATGTCTTGTTTCACACAGCAGAAACAGGATTCTACCAAAACCCACCACTGATTACTCTTCCATGAGTAACATCCTGATTCAGCCAAAAATCAGGCAGCAAGACAATTTAGCTGAATCATGCACACAAGCAGCTTACTACTCCAGTACATTCTCACTGCATTGTCCTGATTTATGTTAATCCACCCCTACCTTCACTAAACTGATTGAAACCCTCTCAGTTTATACCTAGAAAAGCATTAGTTGAAGCAAGACTTAATTCAACACCCTAGAGAAAAAAAACAAAACAAAAACAAACAACAAACGAGAGAGATGTATTAGGCCAAGATTATTCAACTTTTCTACAGATCTTGGAGTTCACAACAACAAAAAGCACATGCACAAATTATCATCCCTACTATAACAGCAAACTCAGGCTGTCATTCAGGGAATGTTGCTACTTCAGTCTGGTCTGAGAGCTTCTGAGAGCCTCCCAAATTGCCCGTGTTTTAAACCCAGAGTTCTCGCTAAGATACATCAGCCACTAAAGGGAGTCTTTTCTACACAGCTTTCTGTCTTATTCTGAGATAATTGCATGCTAAAATAAAAATCACGCTATTTCAGTGCTAGAAGTCCTCCAGTGGTTTCCTAAAATTCCTGTTGTATGATTAAGACATACTAATCTTTATGCAAAGTACAGGAAACAGTAAGGAGGAGGACTGATGTAGTATATCATGGCTCAACACTGTGGAATACAATCTCAGGCCTTCCTTAGAGACACGATTCAAGTGACCAGGCCCCAAGGCTTCATTAGACACAGCTGAATTCAGTGGCAAGAGCAGCTATTCTAGCCCTTCACACAGAGCTGCTGTGCATCCTCATTAGACACAGCTGAATTCAGTGGCAAGAAAAGCTATTCTAGCCCTTCACACACAGCTGCTGTGCTTAATGCCTTCCCACACCAGTTTTAGTCCTCACAGGGTCTGCCTTTGCAAGACCTGGAAGACAAACACAGCAGCACACCTCCACACAAACCCTCAGTAGATTTCAGTCCTGTTAGCAAGTTAAATCAGCTCACAGGAGCATTGAGTCTGACAGAAGAATAAATTAGAACCAGATAGCCAGAAGTCAGGCAAGCAAGATTCCTCCCCTCCTCCTTTTGGCAGCGTCAAGCTGCTGCCCGCCTAGCAATGCATGAAGTCACATCACAGGAGGTTCAAAACAAATGCAGCTTCCAGCAATATCTGGATTGTGTCCAGGGCTTCTATTATACCCAACAGGCAGACCATCAGTACCTGTAACAATTAGACCAGATGATAAAAGAACAAGAGAGCAGATAAAACTTTTAATAAGCAGCTGCTTTTCTTGACTCGCTTCACTTAAATTTTCTGGATTTTATAGAGTTTCACTATTCTGTTCACTCAGTCAGTAAAAAAGCAAAACTATCAGCCTACACATTTTTGATAACAGACGTATTGTGTCCTTCCAGCCAGTAAAATCCTACCCTGAAACTGTTTGGGCAGTTGTTTAATATACACACACGCATACACACACGGTAACGCCAACCTCAAAACCAAACCAAACCAAAAACCACACCCAAGAGAGCTCAGCTCCTCCCTCCTAAACAAGTTCTTGTTGTGGAAGATATGATTCTCAAGGATGATGCTTCCCTTAGAAGAATCTCTCTCAAAACAACCAACTTCTCTCACCCAGAGTATCTATAACTGTCACCTCAGGGGCTACTTTATCACAGCGTGGCTACAGCCTGCATTTCTGAAAAAGCTCCTCAGCAATCTGGTAGTCAGTTGCTTAAGAACGTACCGGTTCCAAAGAGCAGCTTCAGACTTATAAACAAAGTGTAATTAAGCTATTTGATCTTAATGAACAGCTTTCCCAAATGCTCTTCCATGTAGTAATTAATTGGGAAATGAATGTGAGAGCCTCATGTTTTGGTACCCCAAGGGAAACACAGCGGCTCCCCAAAAGCAGTACGGAGCTCTGACATTAGTGAGTTCACTCAGTTTAAGCAATACTGCAAAATCTTTGTGTTCTGCATGTTTAAACTAAAAAAACAAGGCACCAATAGAGCTATATCATAACTATGCCAAAACAAACTTATACCTGCATTAGTGTCAATAATAATAATAATGATAAAACTCTTCAAGTAGAAAGGGTGCAGACATTACCATGCTGTCATGAATCCTTTCAACATTTACGCTTTTGGCAGGCAGAGAACAGGTCCCAAATTCTCTAGACTGGCTAATTACAGGAACTGTTAAGAAGCTGATGCAGTGATTTGCCTTTAAATAAATAAAATTAAAACCAGAAAGCCTATAAGATTTTTCACTTGGGAGAATCTTATCCAGAAAAATCCATAAGAAGCAGGATTGTAAATTCAACCCAGCTGTGTTTGCTGCAGGAAGCTCCTTCCCCCACCAAAAGGTACTTCTGTTAGAAAGAAATACTAGCATTTTTCAAATAGCTACTTGAGACTTATCTGAAGCTAGACTTGCTTGATAGCTCCTTATTTTAAATAACATTTTTAAAGAATGAAAAAGACTGCAATGGAGAGATTAAATGGTGCAGAAAGCATTAAGCATATTTGATTAAAAGGGGTTCTTACGTATTTGCAGAATACTCACACTTTTGTTCCATTTCTTTCATTTCTTCAGGAGGAATTTTTAACTTGTCAATATGTTCTCTTACAACACTTGCCCATTTTTGTAAAGAATCCAGTGCAGTCCAAGGCCTAGACATGTCTACTACCAACATAATTAGAGTGTCCTTTAGAGAGCTTGCCTCCATCGCAAATTTAAGAAGACCTTTGTGATACAAGTCACCATCCAAAATCCATACATTACATCTTGTTTGGTCTACAAAAAAAAGAAAAACATTTAGAGACTTACTTTAAACAGTCTACTACATAATGGCTACTAAGTCTTCTTTAGATGTGTAAAATACAAGGAAGAAAGATGACATGTCTTATCAGTCAAACATACATAACAAGACAGCAAACTGCAGCTTTTCTCTTCCAAACCCTCATGTTTAATGGCTGATAACTGAAGATGTGAAATACATTACCTGAAAGTGAGAATCTAGAGATAGCACTCAACATTTCAAAAGATAATGTTCACTATTTTCGAGAGGGAAAATGTTTTCTTCAAAATGCAACTTGGAAGGGTGAAATTGGGTGAATTCAGCCATCCCTTCTCAGCCCTTGGTCTGCTCAGCTCTCAAGGACTGCCATCTCCCCTTCAAAACTCCAATGTGATATGCCTATATAACTCTTAAAGAACAGAATGTGCCTTGGCCCTTCAGAAAACTGGAGCAGAACCGCAAAATTTTAATTATTTAGATGGACTTAGCAGGTAAGAGTTATTCTTCAGATTTTGCAAAAGGACAATCACCATGCAAACAGACTAATTCATTACACCTCTACAGTGCCTGCTCGTGGTCCTTCCCTTGTTCCCCCTTATATAAGCAATTATCCATTCCATAGCTGCAGGTATTTGGGGTCTGGATCTTAAACATGTTTTTTACTTTCTAGCCATAAGCTAGAACTCAAGCCAGCTGAAACACAGCTTCTACTTACTTTCTCCTTCCTTCAAATTTTTGGGTTGGTGGGTTTTTTGTTGTCGTTGTTTGTTTTTAAAATCTCCTTTAGCATTATGCACATCAATACATCATACATAATCTTACAGATTCTGATACCCCCACGACAAAGGCTTCTCTGTATGTTCAAAGAGATAAATATTTGCTACAATAATTGAGATGCAAGATAAGAGCCTGGGCATCTCTTCCTCTCTGCCTGAGGAAGGCACTTTTGCCTACAGTCCATTCAGAATGTTGCAGCTAAGACTGCTTCCCCACTCTTTTCAGCCTTTTCTTTTGACTAGTTCCCCTCCTATACCACTTCAGCGGTCATTGATGGTATCTACTAAGGGAATTACACTGACAAACTTCCTCTTGATACAAATCACTCATGGCCTAAGCTGGACTCCTGCAAGTTACAAAGAAAGCAAAACATCCCACTGTCATGCCAAATATCACTCTATTGAGCCATTGCTTTCAAATTGGTTTAAGATACTATTAGATAGAAAAACTTACCATCTCGATCTTCATCATGCACATTTAAATACAAATACTCCATTCCTCTTCCTTTTTTGTATTCCTCTATTCCTTGAATTTTTCCTATTAAGCTAGTTTTACCTGCTCCATCTTCACCTGGAGAGACAGAAGTTAGATACCACTCAATCTTTAATCACAATTGCATATTAAAAACCACCTGGGGCAAGAAGGAAACCATATACTAACAGGGTGACTGAGCTCGTTACAGTTTTGAAATATAACAGACTTTGCCCAACTCATCCATCTGTTCAAAGTGCATGCCTCAGTTTCAAATCTTATTTCTAGTTATTGATAAACGCACTATTCCACTAACTATCCCATCTGAAACAGGCTCTTATCTTTAAAGAGATAACTTAAAGGAGTAGTTAAACACCTCAAACAATTTCAGTCTTTCAACTGCAACCAAAGTGGTAACAAAGTCTTTCTAAAGTAGAGTTCAGGTCACAGTAACTCATCTTACAGTCAGAAGAATAGGATTTAGAACTCTTATAATCAAACAGCACACACCACCAGGCTCAGTAAGGCAAATCTGTTTCCTTAGCTTTTATGGGTTCGTTTCTTTCAATCTTTTTTCTGTTACATGTCTAAAGAAATCTTAAAGAGAGGTGACAAATAGTAAACCCATTGTCTTACAATACATGTGGATGTGTGTACACACACAGTGACAAGCCTGCAATCCAGATCCATTCACTCCTAGTTTGAAAGAGTAATCAAGCTGAATTTGGACAAGAAGTGGAGTTTTGCCACTCTTAATTTGGCAGTACAATGGTCACATAACAGTTAGACATTGAACAATTCTTGGGACTCACTCACAAGTTACAAAATTAAGATTAAAAACAGGTTACTAAAAAGTACCCTATCAGTTTTATGCCAAACAGAACATTTTTTCTCCAAGTCTTTCCTATACAGTGAGAGTATAAACACTCGTTTTAAGCTACATAGCAAAGAGAAAAGTTCAAGGACAGTAATTTTGACCTCTAAATGTAATGAAGTTTTTCCCTTTAAAGGGAACTGACCACGACCTTATAGACAATATTATGGCTACATTAAAAAGACTAAAAATATAACCACAGAACAGAGCAGAAAAATCATAATTTGATAGACTGATTTTGAATTCCTCAACATATAATTCCCAATATTACCACATGAAGCGTTCAATTTAGAGTTCAGCTTTATTTTCAGATTTCACCAATAGTCTAGAAGCTACCAGAAAGCATAAGAACATTTACTCAAAGTAGCCAGGGGATTCTACACAATGGAACAAAAAGGCATTTAAAAAATGATAATAATAAAAAAGCAAGAGAGAAAAATAGGACCAGAAGTGAAGTTTAATCTATGGTTAGGTATAGAGAAGTTAAACTGATACAACTTCATTTTTCACTTTTTCAACATTTAAGAGTTTGTTTCCTAGTTCCTTAACTAGCAAAATCAAGATGCACCGAACGAACTAAACAATTATAGCTAATTTTAAATAGATATTGCAAAGCACAGGTATTTTCTATTCACACACTGAGCTTTTCATTTTCTTGTAAGAATATTCTTGTAAATAAAAATTCTGCCCAAGAAGCGAAGCATTCGAGCTTTGTCGCCAGAGATAAATTACAGTTCCTCCTCTGCCCTCATCCAAGTACTTAACCAAGCTTCTTAAATTTGTCATCTACAAATAACTGGGGAGACTTTATTAAGAGCTGCTGCACTGACATGTTATGCTGCTGAAGTTGCTGTTACTTTTGCCAACAATTTGTGTGATTCATTCTGTTATTTTACCTTTTTGAACAGGCAGCTTCAATTAATTTGTGCTAGCAGAAGGCTCAAAAGGTAGGACAAAATCTCTTATTCCTTTTCAAGAGGAATTGCTCTTAACAGTTTTTCTAGTTTCTCAGAACAGCTGAGAAAGTTTTCTCGCATAGTAGTTTGTTTCACATAAGTGGCAATAAAGATTACAATTTGTTTGCATTGGGAAAGTTTAGTATCTTCTGCAAAAGTATATCTGCCAGTTTTTTATGGCAGACACTTTTGTTAAGGTCTAAGAAACATCTGTGGTTATGAAAAGTTCTGAACATGACAAAAGATACACTTAAGTAAAACATACCTACACAAATGATAATATCTATGCAAATGTATTGTTTGAAAATGCTCATGCTAAACAATATAGGTAAACTTGAAATATGCATCCCACAAACCCCTTACTTATCATAGCTGTATGTTTTCTGATTTCCTTCCCACCCCCATATTTCCAAATGCCTGCAGTAATCTAAGGTCCAATGCCGTTGAGTATCTTATGCCAAAATAAGAGCTGGAATTTTATTTCCCTTCTCAAGTTTTCCAGTAATTATCTTCAGACTACACAGAAAGAAATTTTATCAATATAGCATAAGGCAAGTTGATTTGATGTAAAATTAGTGCCTTTGGACACATGCATACAGCCTTCCATCATAGAATTACTTAAATTTAATCTGTTCTGTGAAGAACATTCTCTACTCCCTTCTCCTTATATCCACCCATTTCAAAATACCAAGATCAGGTAGGTGGGTCACTGACACACGTAACTATATCATTCAAGTTACTGCATGCAGAGAGCAGCGCTCATCATTCACTAGAAAGCCAGAATGATGCATCACTGAAGTTTGAAGAGATTGATACTACTTTCATTAACTACTCAGGTAATTGTTTGCAGATGATACAAACCAAAATATCTGGAGAAAAGGATGAGAAGCAATACTGACAAATGGTCCAAAACAATTAGCAATGCATAAACCAACTACTCTACAAACAGGATGACCCACTCGCAAGGGTGCAATATTGCTGCCTATCCAAATGTGCCCTATTCTACAGGAGATCTAGAGTTCTCAACAGATTTAAGCCAAATTAAAGTCAAAATTATAGAAAAAGCTGCAAAGTAAAACCAGAACCATCATATATGACATAAGGACTTCCTCCTTTTTGCCCACACAATTCATAAAAAGTTAGGAAAAAATGACTGCCTTGGTCAGCCTTGCTAAGACTTGAGGTTCCATCTACCCCTACTTTCTATTTTTAGTATGTTGCATATACCTTTTAAAATTGTGACAGCTGCAGATGTATTTGTATCCTTATTATTAACTTATTTTTTCCAACCTAAAGTCTTCAAAGTAAAACACAAAAGTCAACACACTTTGAATATACTGAGTTATGCTGGGAAAGAGCAGCAGTATAATTTTACTTGGTAGTTACTCTTCAGCAAGACTATCAAAGCACAAAATGATCTTAAATCAGTGCTTATCTAAAACTCCTGAACAGTTGTTATAAATCTCATTAGCAAATTAATTCTACTGCATGCAATGCTAGCTTTTAAGAATTCTCAAAATTCAAACATTTTATTGTAATGCCTTCAGTATGTATAGAAGCTTCTCTCCACCAGTGGAGTGGGCGAATATTTGTGAGGAAATTAAAGTCTATTAGCCATTTTAGGTTTGATGGATAACGTACAATAATGCAATTAGCATTAAGTACTACAAGGGACATATATAAAAGTATATATGCTTTTTTAAGCAGTAAGGACACACTATATGGCATTTGAAATTACAGACCCCAAGACATTGGAGCATATTTATGTTTTTGTCATCTCCGGATGTCTAAAGTATACGAAAAAGTAATGCTGCTTAGTTTCACACAAAAAGGAAGTTTCATATTCCTCAGACTTTAACATCATTGCATAGTAATATTATGAAACAGAATTATATATTTTTTAAAGTGCTACTGAAGCAATATATAAAACAGAGCCTCATGCACCTTCAAAAAGGTCCTCTTCCCTCCAAATTTTTCAGGTGGAAAATCCTTTAGCTTCTTCTTTATTTCTAAGTGTGTGATAATCAAATTTAAAATTGACGTTGATACGTAAGCTCACTAAGCAAAACATTCCTAACACACAATTCTTGATATAGAATTGCATGGTAGAATAAAAATCAAGTAGATCATTGCAAAGTTAACGCTTTGCATTCTTATTTTGCAAGTAACGTAAAAGATCCTCATTTCACACAGTAAATCCTAAAAACCTAACATTCTCCATTACATCAAACCACACTTACACATTAATACTACAGTGAGGAAACAGAAGTGGTGCTTCTGTAGCAAGCAGCGCTACACAGCAAAGCCGAACACAAGTAAAAGAGGGACAGATTTAATTTTGCAGAAAAGTCAGGCGAGGAAGCAGCTGAAACAAAGCCAAACCAATCTGCTTACACTCAGTATTTCACCATCTTGTTAACAAAATGGAAAGCCCTTATACTCAACTAAACCAAAGCTGTTCTCCCCACCCCACTGCGCCCCTCTCCTCTGGGGAGCCCCACACCCGGGGCTGGGCTCTGTCCAAGGTGCTGCTCCGGCCACAAACGGGGTCCCATGACACCCACCCACCCACCAAGACACGGGGAGCCCTCAAACAAGCCCCTGCCCAGCCTCCCCCCCCTCACTGCTCCAGGCTACACTACAGAATTTAGCAGGACAGTCACCCATCGATGGGAAGGATGGGCAATGAGGTGAGTGAAGCGCCTTCTGTGGATGGAGGCAAACAGGCACTTACCTACAAACTGCTACTTCAGCTGTTCAACCTTAAACTATCCCATTAGGCAGAACTTGGGCTCTCTATTACAGAGCTTCTCTAAACTTTCAGTTAAACATTTTAACATGAAGACTATTTACTATTCATGCTATTTCCACATTTCTTTCAGTTGAAAATGAAAGCAGAAGTAGATTTTCACTTCTCAAACCAAGACACTTCTTACTTCTCGCAGAGGTCTGTACACAGAAGAGCAATCAATGTGTTATCTCAAGTCAAAACTCATGTCTGTCCTGTTTATTTAAATTGCTTCTCCTCTGTAAAGTGTCAAGCGTGTTTATAATACGCAAGGCAAAGGAGCAAGAGGTGAATGTTTCTTTTGTGTCATCAGTGTTGTTGGTCTGCCCCACTTCCATCCAGGGATCTGATTATTTTTTTCCAACGGCTCTTTGAAAAGCCCTGGATGCACTTAATTGCATGTAATCTATAATCCTACTGCTTCCTTGAGGGAGGTTTTTTGGTTGCTTTTTAAAAGCAACAATTAAAATTCAGCTTGGTATGGGAATTATACAACTCATCTCTAAAAAAATATGTTCAAGGCCAAGCAAAACTAGAGATAATGGTCCTAATTAACCCCTCACATGCCACCCCAGCCCAAAAGGCATATTTTTTACAAAGCAAAAGACAGCTTCTGGGTAGAACAATTCACAACATCTAATATTTCCAACATAAAATATCAGATGCTTGTTAATAGAAAAAACCCACCTCATTTACATATGATAGAACGAAGTCACCAAACCCAAATCTGAGTTATCAAACAGGGCAAAGATGCCTTCCCAGAATCACAGAGTGATCTCTATTCCACACCGTGTGGAGTATCTGAATCCTAATACAGTGGAGTGGAGACATAAGAGTCTTCTTCCTACTAGAACCAAGCGCATGTGTACGATAGCTGTTTTCATGATAAAATACTTCTCACAAGCTAATACCTGCCTTTTCCACAGCCACATATTAGTGCAAGAGACTACACATACAAACATACTATACACATACTATAATAACTGAAAAATTCCTTTTGCAGAACAAGATGAAAATAATCAGAGTAGGCCAAATTTAATTTACTTTCAGAGAAATGAAGAACAAAATTAATTACACTGACAAGATCCTTCTCTGGAATCCCTCAAAACAACATAGAAGTTCACAGTAAGTAGGTCATATCAAGTCTTCAAATAACTTGCCACCAAATTGTGATTTACTCATTGGGAAAAAAACCCAACTTATACTCCTCTAAGTTTGTTTTACTCCACCAGGTAAGTAGTTCCCCTCACGTATGATTCATTTAGTATCTTTGTGGCACTAAAACATTAAATAACTTTTCTGAGGAGCACCTTAATTGTACTTCTGCTTTACAACATGATAAAAAGCAGACTGTAGACCACTGTTCCAGCACACCTTTTGTCAAGTCCTGCACCACAAGAATACATAGCCTGACTGTGGAAACAGGTACGGCACTAACAGCGTTACTCGTGCCTGGAGAAACCCACAGTCAGAGAAAGCCAAATATTGAGGAAATTCTGCAGTGAATACTAAGACGATACTTCTCTAATGCAAATCTTCCCATTTAACACAGTGGTAAGGCATATAGTGTGTTCTACCCAGGTTCACTACCAAAATAGAACAATCCCGTGTTACTATCAAAGGGACATCTTTATTGGTGCTCCTGCCACTAACCTGCCTGGAGAACACAGAAGTACAATTCCTTTCCCTGTTCCTCACCTTTGGAGCTATTTCAGAGATAGATCCAGTAATCAGCAGCACCTCTGGCAAAGCAGAGAGAAATTAAAATAAATGCAATTCAAGAATTTTAGAACTTCCTGTGCTGTTCTAAGTAAGTTTTACTACACAACATCCATGTAATTCCATCTTTTTGGAAAGGTATTAGAGCAGGAAGGACATTATGAAGAAATACTACTTAGTTCTAAAAAAATTTAGGTGCAAAATAAGCAATTAGAATTTTATCTAGGTCAATGCCCCATCAAAAAAAAAAATTGACACTTTAGAAGTATAGCTCTGCTGACTGAAACAAAACTTGGCTGTAATGATCACATCAAAACCTCCAACTATTTGAATATGAAAAAATAAAGCAGAAAAGTAATTTTTATAGTGTCGAGTACAACACTATAAAATGTTATTTAAATGTAATTATAAATGCTTACTTAAATGTAAGCAGATTTTATATTGATTTTATATACTGTTATGGCAATTTTCTGTATCAGAACTTAATAATGAAATTCACTGTATTGCATGGATCTGCTAAAAAAAAGTAGCAAAAAAACCCTGCTCTTCAAAATGTACCCTCTTCTACAATAACAGCCATTCCCAATACCTGTACACACAGAAAAGTGTACCTGTAAATTAGCTGTAGACTGTGGAAACTTCTTCTCAAGCATCCTGACAGCCACTGGACAGGAGCAGAGCTCAAAGATTCAAACAAACAGGCCTGGCCCTGCAAAGTGAGATGTCTGGGGTAAAGAGAAAATGTGGACACAAGGCAGTTGAACACTCACTGCCCACTAAATGTAAAACCTTTATCATCAAGTGGGATAAAATGCATAAAGAAAACCAAAATGCTAGTGATTCAGTAGAAGCATAAGTGTGCTATCCAGACACTTGGAGGCAGGTGTACATGTGTCAGTGGGTGGTTTGACATCATTAGAATTGCAGGCAAAGAAGCTACTATGCTTCAGAGACAGAGGAATGGATGAAATACAAAGCCCAGATAGAAAGCAACTACTCAGTTAACTTACAAGCTGGGAGCCTGTTTTCTTGTGCGCGCTGGAATGATTTGCTTTGAACATTACTGCTTGAATGCATGCTGCAGTTTACTGAATAAATTATGAGTTTGGGTTTCTGAACCCAAGCCTTCACACATTCTATAGCCCTATGGATTCCGTCCATAACCTGCAATGGTGACTTCTTAGCTGCTCCCTCTATTCCACTTGCTGGTTCAGATATAATTATATCAGGAAGCAAATAAAGACAAGAGCTCCCGGTTATAAGCATCAGTTTTCTCAACAGGCTCAACAAAAAGCATCTCCTCTGATGAGCTACCTTTTATTACACAGGTGAGCAGAAGAGACAGTTGAGGAGGGACAAAAAAAAAAAAAAAAAAAAAAGGAAGAAAACCCCAGCAACAACAACAAAACCACACGCCTTTGGCTATCTGCAAAAAGTAGCTAGAAATGTCACTGAGAGCACCCAATTTCCTTAAGAAAGCAGGAACATGTTACATTTTCTGCTGGTATAGTTTGCTAAATGAGGTAGCTATAGTCACCATGACAGAACTACCTAGGAATCAGAGCACACTTGCCTTACAGAAAAGTTTAGGAAAGCTTGCATTTTTACTATTTGTTCGTACAAGAACAGAAAAAATGCTTTTATGGTACATGCAGTGCCAATCAAAGTTTAAAGCCTACACAAAAAAATAGTTATTGAAAAAATGTCTGTAAAATTATTTTGGAGAAGTGAAACTTAAGTTAATTAATTTTTTTGGCTGATTTTGAGCAGAGAATTACCAGTATTATATGTTAACCTTCACTTCACAAAGCTATGTGCCATATCTAGAGATTAACATTTGGTATTCCAATCTCCTTTAGTTATTTCTGTGATGTCTTGAACTGCTTTCCAGGTTCTCAAAAGTGAGATGCTAACATAGCTAAAATTAAATACTGAAATAGCAGAATTAGCATGCCAGACATAGCCAGGTTCCCAGAAAAACTAGGCATACAAGTATATGCAACGTTTAAAAAAATATAAATGCTGTAGGCAAATTAGAAAACTTGCCCTAGCAAACAAAAGAACACTAAGTGGTGGGTTTATCTGGTGTTTTTTTCTGTGGGTTGTTTTTTTTTTTTTTTTTGGTGGGGGAGAGGGGGCAGGGAATGGGTTAGAGGTTTAGGGGATTTTGGTTTTTCTTAAATGCAGTTTGTATTGAAAATAAGCATTCTTCACTATATATCATGTTTCAGCTAGGAAGTTTTGACCAATACAACTGTATATACTGCAAATATTTGTCTACCACAAAATGAGTGAAAATTATCAAGATCCCGGTCAGCTTTACATCTCCTGCTTGGAAGTATTCAAAGAATGATGAAACTGAAAATAGTCACGGCAAGAAGTGATCTGTATTAACAAGAAAAGTTAGTACAAAACTATTTAAAGGAACAAAGCTTAAAAGTAGAAGAAACACAAGATAACAGAGAAATTGCAAACACACAGCTCAAGAACCTGAAGGGACAAAACTTCACATACGTATCCTGTATTGGGCAGACTCAGTAAGACCTCTCCTTTTCCTGCGTGAGCATGCTTCAGGAGCAGCATCATGACTTGCAATGAACAGCAAAGTGTAATACATGGATTAGGTATTCTCACAAAGAACATGGCCACGTTCCTCATTGGCTGGTCCTCAGATCTGATGCTCTTTTTCCTAAATACATGCCAAACTTTTTTTTTTTCCTTAGATCATGGCCTTCTAGAAAACACAATTCCTAAGAAAGAACTAGAATTTCTTCTACAAATCTGCACATCTTTTAAAAAATGTATCAGTAAAAAAAAAAAATTCTAAGATTAAATATTATTAACTGAATGAGCATTTGGAAACATTCTACGGTGCCCTCTCTAGTTATGAGGGAAGCACAGTCTCCAGTTATTGAGTACTAAGGATTGCCTGACTACGGAGAGGAAAAGCAGGAGTGTAATCTTCTTGACAGGGATCACAGCTTAAAGAAGAATCTTCCAACTTCAACAAGGACAATCACCCAATTTAGTTTTAAAATATCACATAGAAAGCTGTCAATCCTTATGAAATATTTCCTTTCTTTAGTATCAACAGAACTTCCAATCTCAATATCATACTTAAGTATATAACATAAAAAGCAACAAATGAAAGGCTAGTAAGTTCACTAGACCATCCCATCATCCTTGCATGATTTTCTCTTTCATAGTCAGTTTTAAGCCACTATTCAGCTTATCAAAACAGGAAGAAAAGGGTCACAGTGATTGCTTTAGAATTATGGGGGGGAAACTAACTTGAAAAACCTCAAGAGAGTACAAACTACAAGAGTACACAGAATCATAGTGTGCATAGAGTCCACGTGAGTATCTTCACTACATTTAAACCATGTTCCTAAATACTAACATACTGTTCTTTCTGAGGACAGGGAGGTTGACAAAGGAGGGAAGAAGCAGCTAGTTAACAAATATATTCACTGGGATTCATTAAACTGTTGACTGGTAATAGCATTTACTAGTGTTTCAGCCAAGAATCATAGAATCATAGAATTGCCCAGGCCGGAAGGGACCTCCAAAGGTCATCTAGTCCAACTCCCCCGCAGTCAGCAGGGACACCCCCAACTAGACCAGGTTGCCCAGGGCCTCGTCGAGCCTCTCCTTGAATATCTCCAGGGAAGGGGCCTCAACCATCTCCCTGGGCAACCTGTTCCAGTGCTCCACCACCCTGGTGGAAAACCCCCTACTACTAATAATAGCAATAATATGTATACACGCACACACACATTTGAGACCATCCATTTCTCCCCTTCCCCAATGAAGTTTTTTAATGTTGCTTGACCTAACAATTTTTCTTCTCTCCCTCAACGGTGAATAACAGCTGGGTCTCTCATTATCGCCCTATCAAAGTCCCATTCCGTAACTCCTACTCCTTGCCCAACGCAAGGGTGGACTAACGCACTGGGTGGAGATAACACAATGAAAGCCAGCGGCAGTAAACGATGCTGCTGCTGGTATTGCCGCGGAGAAGCCGGGTGCGTGTGGGCAGGACACAACCAACACGCCCAGCCAGCCTTCCCCGCCCTCCGGCCAACAGGGAGCAGCCCTCATTGATACCGTACGGGCCACGGAAGCAATTCTCCTGCTTGAATGACACACCAACCAGCCACCAGCACCGGTTGCACCAACCGGGGAGGTTGCAGAAAAGGCTGAGGGACCCGCAGGCACCCCCAAAGTCAACACTCATCGTGGGGAGAAAGACAATAAAAACCACCCTCTACCTAAGGAAGTAGGGTGGGGGAAGGCCACCGAGGGTATTATGGCGAGGTACCTACCATGAGAAGGCTATCTAAAGCACCTTTGGATATTAGATATCCAAAATGAAGCAAAAAAAACAACATGCGAGAGGAAGCAGCGAGCAGGTTAAGCCAGCAGCACCTTGCCACCATCAACCCCCCCCCGCCACCTCCCCAGAGGCCCAAGAGAGGGTCACAAGGAGCGTGAGGCAGGAGGGGATGGGGATGCCTTCCTCACCCAGCAGGAGGACGTTCTTCCCCGAAGGTAGCTTAGAGCGGGACCGCGTGGACACCTCGCTGAGGATGCAGGACCTGGCGAGGAGAAAGGGAAAGGCTTAGGGGGGGCGG